>NC_030855.1:160023-512440 GCF_000208745.1 Theobroma cacao | reverse complement strand
AAAAAAAAAATTACTAAAGATTACATGGGAAAAAGAATTGTCATAACAAAACTATCCCTTTGATATCCTTTCTCTATGCAAATTCACACTCTTTTAACAGAAAAAATCAAAGGCATTTCATGAGGCTCAACAAGCAATATATCATACTTGTAGGGTGAACGCTACAGTAAGTCTAACCTTACTGTAAGGTCAATTAATAAAATTTTTAAAAAATAATAAAAACCTATATTACAGGTTAACAGGTAAACAATATATATAATTTTTAAATTTATCTATTTTAGGATAACAATATAGATAATTTTTAAATTTATTTAGTTTATTTTAAAATTTTCTTAACTTTTAATTTTATATTGTTTTTTACTTTAAACTATAAGCATATTATTCTTTTTAATATTAAAATTATATTTAATTAATTAATTTAATAAAAATTACTATTATCACTTGTTACGTTAACTTTCACACATTTAGGTTAAGATTTTAAATTTGTTTATTCCACTTTTATAAGATTTGACGTTAATTTTTACAACTTTAAGTCAAGCCTTTTCAATAGTAACTTTTAACTATAATTATCTTTATCTTTATTATTCTTTATTTAAAATAAAAATTTGAATATTGTTACATACTTTTAGCCAGATAATATAAATATAAATATTTATTTTCCATTAAAATTAGATTTTGTTACTTAATTAACTAATTACGTTTAACTCTCACACATTTACGTTCATATTTAAAATTTAGCTATTCAACATTTATAAGATTTTATGTCAATTGTTACAGTTTTATGTCAAAGCTTATCTATGTCAATTTTAAACAATAATAATAATAATTATTATTATTATTATTATTCTTTATTTAAAAATTAAAATTTGTATATCGCTAAACACTTTAGCTCGAGAATATAAATTTAAATATTTATTTTTTACTAAAATTAGATTTTTTTACTTAATTGACTTGTTACGTTAACTCTCACACATTTACGTTAAGATTTAAAATTTAGTAATTTCACCTTTATAAGTTTTTACGTCAATTATTACAGATTTATGTCAAGGCTTATTTATATCAATTTTGAACTATAATTATTTTTATTCTTATTATTCTTTATTTAAAAATTAAAATTTGTATATCGTTGAACACTTTTAGTCTGAGAATATAAATTTAAATATTTGTTTTTCACTAAAATTAGATTTTTTTTTTACTTAATTGACTTGTTATGTTAATTCTCACACATTTACGTTAAGATTTAAAATTTAGTTATTCTACCTTTATAAGTTTTTACGTCAATTCTTACAGTTTTACGTCAAAACTTTTCTATATCAATTTTGAAGTATAATTATTTTTAACCTTATTATTTTTTATTTAAAAATTAAAATTGGTGTATCGTTAAATACGTTTATTTTGAGAATATAAATTTAAATATTTGTTTTTCACTAGAATTAGATTTTTTTTACTTAATTGACTTGTTATATTAACTCTCACACATTTACGTTAAGATTTAAAATTTAGTTATTTCACCTTAATAAGTTTTTAAGTCAATTCTTACAATTTTACATTAAGGTTTTTTTATGTCAAATTTGAGCTATAATTATTTTTATCCTTATTATTCTTTTCTTAAAAATTAAAATTTGTATATTGTTAAACACGTTTAGTCCAAGAATATAAATTTAAATGTTTGTTGTTCACTAAAATTAGATTTTTTTTACTTAATTGACTTGTTATATTAACTCTCACATATTTATGTTATGATTAAAAATTTAGTTATTTTACCTTTATAAGTTTTTACGTCAATTGTTACTGTTTTACATTAAGACTTATCTTTGTCAATTTTAAACTATAATTATTTTTATCCTTATTATTCTTTATTTAAAAATTAAAATTTTTATATCGTTAAACACTTTTAGTCCGAGAATATGAATTTAAATATTTGTTTTTCACTAAACTTAGATTTTTTTACTTAATTGACTTGTTACTTTAACTCTCACTCATTTACGTTAAGATTTAAAATTTAGATATTCCATCTTGATAAGTTTTTACATCAATTGCTACAATTTTACATCAATATTTTTCTATGTCAATTTTGAACTATAATTATTTTCATCCTTATTATTCTTTATTTAAAAATTAAAATTTGTATATTGTTAAACACTTTTAATTTGATAATATAAATTTAAATGTTTATTTTTCACTAAAATTAGATTTTTTTACTTAATTAGCTGGTTATGTTAACTCTCACACATTTACATTAAGATTTAAAATTTAGTTATTCCACTTTTATAAGCTTTTATGTCAATTGTTACAGTTTTACATCAAAGCTTATTTATGTCAATTTTGAACTATAATTATTTTTTTTTATTTAAAAATTAAAATTTTTATATCGTTAAACACTTTTAGTCTGAAAATATAAATTTAAATATTTATTTTTCATTAAAATTAAATTTTTTCCTCAATTGACTTATTACGTTAACTCTCACATATTTACGTTAAGATTTTAAATTTAGTTATTTTATCCTTACGAGTCTTTATGTCAATTCTTATTGCTTTACGTTAAGGATTTTTAATCATAACTTTTAAAATTTTACTTCTAGGTTTTTTAATGACAACTTTAAATTACATGTGTTTTTATTTTTATTATTATACATTTTTAATTTTAACTTTTTGATTTATTATAGTGATAATCCTATTTATAATACGAAATTTCAGCCATTGAATAAAAGTAATGCAAATAAATGGTTTCTATTAATAAGGTATAAAAAGAGTCTATCGAATGAAGGATTTTTTATTTATCGAATGAATTTATTTACCAATTTCTTTATGGGTTTTAAATCAATGACTATAATTCAATCTCATAGATCAGATGGTCTTTATTAATTGACCTTACTGCAGAATTTGCTCACTTTTACAATTTTACTATATTAGTACTATACATACATAGATTCTAGCCAATTCCAATCACTCCGACGCCATGTCCACTTCTAATCCCAACAAGCTCATTTCCAAAGCCGACAAGCTGTAAGCTTCTCTCCACTCTCTTTACAAATATCTTACTTGTCTATTTGTCGAAGAATGTGTTGTAAATTGCCACTTAAGATTCTTAGATTTCAATTTTTTTTATTTGATATCCGATCCCATCCCTTATAGTGTTGATTTATCAAATTAGTTTGGGAACAAAACCAATTAAACAGCCTAACCCAACTTTTCTTTTCCTCTATCTGTATGTGTAGAACAAAGCGCAGTCTTACAAGGTGGAGTGCTGATTGGAAAAGTGCTACTGTTTTGTATGAGCAAGCTGGTAATGCTATCTAACCCATTATTCAACCTCTAAGATTTGATCTAAAAAATGGGTTTTTTTTTTTCGGATTCTTACTATGTGATTACCATGCTTTTGGGGGGCTTTCTTCATTGATGCTCATGCTACTAGTAACCCATGGATTTCGACTTGCAAGAGATTATGAGAAAGCAAAGTTGGCATTCGAGAAAGCTTCACAAGGACGAGAGATGCGGGTGGATTGGTTTTGCACATTTACTTTTACTTTTACTTTATTAGTACTGCACATAGCTACATAGATTCCGGCCAAATCCAATCACTCCACGCCATGTCCACTTCTGAATCCTATCATTTATCTAAATATTCGAATCTTATAAATACTTTATTATCATTTAAAAATTATTAATAACCGAATCTTACTCAAATTAGATAAATAATATCCTTTATATAGTCGATACTGTTGAATTAAATGTTCAATTTTTGAAATCTATCTGGTTCATCTATACCTGATTAATTGACCTAAACCTAATCTCAGTAAGAAAGAAAATTTACACTGCATTTCATATTTACAATTTATTAATAATTATAAAATTAAAATTCACTCATAATTATCAGCAAATAAATATTTAAAATGAATAAACTAATAATTTAAATAACTAAAAACACTCATAATTTTTTTTGGAGACGATAGGATATCTTACCCGAATTCGAAGCGAGGAGTGAACTCTTTATCTAAACTTGTCTCAAATCCATTGGACTTTTACATATCCAGTCAAGTAGGTCCGAATACCTTAAAGCCCAAAGGAATAGAAAAGATAAAATTAAGGAGCCTTCTGATCTTGGTTGAGAAATTATAGGAATAGGATATTATAAGCTTCAGATTCCATTTTATCTTTTTGAGCAAAAGGAAAGGAACTCCCAAAGAGTAAGACCAAGCACACTTAGTTTCCATTGCTTTAACTTCTTCATTTGTGTTCAATTGTGATTAGTGTTAGATTGACATTTACAATGCATGATTACACAGTATTAAAAGGCTTTCAAGAGCCAAAACAGTTTTTATTTCTATACATAGCACATTCCAATGTTGCAGGCACTTCAAGTTCTGTATTAAACCTTCAATACCTCCATTTAGGACGCTCTCTATTTTATCCTCGCATCTATTGATTGGATACAATTTGAATATTTGCAAGGTCGAAAATTTACATATCAATTGTCATGGGATTTTATAGAGATCGATGTCCTCCTGAAGTCCAAATATTGCAGTTTTGACAATCTATGAAACTGAATTGGCAACACTGTTATGTTTGTCCCTTGTAGATGGAGCCACTCTAGTGAAACCAATTCTAAAGTTCCCTCTGACGCCACATGGAGACTCTTGTTTGAAGACAAGTTTAGAACTCTCAGACTGCAAGTAATGCCCATGTTTTGGCACTGGACTCATGACCACACATAAGATTGTTGTTGTATGTGTTGAACTGCCTGTAAAGTTGGAAAATCTGTTTATAGGCAAATACCTTGTTTGCATATGTAAGCAAACCTTATATGAATAGGCATTATTGATGGTTTTGTTATCGTCAGGTACACAGATGCTGCAGCTTTCCTTTTTGAGATTGGGCTTAGCAGCTGACAAGTGCAATGCTTGAAACAGTCAATGCAAGGTGTGACTTTATATTATGCACCCAAAGTATCTGCCTGTATTACTAGATATTCATTCATTTGTCATTCCTTTCTCTTTGTTTTCTAACTAAGCTGATAAAACAAACTCTTTTATGTAGACAGAAAGTGTATCTATCATTTAACTATCGTTATAGGTTAAAAGTGCAAGCCTCGTCATTAGTCAGCTTCTGACCTTCACCGTACCAAATGCAGCAAGCAATGATGATTTAGATGACCAACCTCACGACCAGAACTAAAATGCAGTAAGCAGCGATTTACATAAAAACAAGTCTAATCTTGTTTCATTATGGTTGAGAAATATCAAATGATAGATATGAATAAAAATTTTGCCTAACAAATCAAGTTTATGATATGATAAAAACAAGACAACCACACAAAATAGAGCATACATATTACAATCTCAAAGGTCCAAGGCAAACTAAAATTGTCAAGAGAATAGAAAAATGAAACAATACTTTGTGATCTATTGCACTTGGCTTCTTCATTGTTTTCTGCTTCTCAAGATCATAACTCTGGAAATTTATTAGACATAAATCCTCCCATTCTAGCCCTTTCCAGCATATCCCTCCTTTCTTTCAATGTTGATTTCAAAATTCATGTAGCTATCATCAAACTGATTGACTTGTCGACGCATCAGTCTCTGCCCAAAGAATAAGAAGACATGCAAATGGACAAAAAAATTTATTAGTGCTTCTATAGTTGTTCCCAAATATGTTGTGTTGGCTGTACATGTAATGAAGACTATGAAGAATTGAAGATTACTGGATCCTTCCAAGCAAGGAAAATTTATAGTTGCCATACTGGATGAATTAACATTGTAAACCAGAATGTTGAAACCTTTATTAATGCAGAAGGTTGTTTTTCTTTTCTTCTATAACATTTGAATTGTTTGGAAATTCAGTTCATGTCTGACAACCTTACATAAATATGATGCATTAGCCTTAAATATTGTATTTGGTGTGTAGCATAAATGTACCAATTATTTTGTATTAAGAGCATTAATCTTCAATTTTCCAATGTCATTTATGCAAACCAGATCAAACAGGCGATTGTGCATCATGAAATAATCTATTCCCAAGTACTAGCCCTTCAAAATTCTATTTCTATACCACATCATTTCGTTGAAGATATTACATTATTCTTTGTTCAATAGAAAATTTGAAGATTTTGGTGTTATTGTGAGTCGTGTTGGAGATAGTTTAAACTTTTAAAATTAGTAAAGAAATAGAAGAAGTAGAAGTGATTATTGTAGTTGTAAGAAGATTAGAATGATTAATGAATAAATTAAATAGTACCAAGATAGGAATTATAGAGACCTTATTATATCAAATAGTTAGCAAGCTGTCAGTTAAAATTCTACTACGCAAGTATACGTATCGAATAGATATTATATTGGCAAGCAAGGTATCGATCTCACAGGAAAGGAAATTGATCTAAAACTTTACTAAGTACTAAAATTAAACCAATTCAATCTTATCCAAACAATCAAAATTTATTAATTAACTAAAACTAATTAACTAAAATTAAAACCAACAAGAAAATCAAAATAATAATAACTTGAAAAAATATCAAATCAACAAACCTAGGATTACAATATCTCTCACACTTCATCTAAATCTTACATCTCTTCCTTAACTTATTTCAATGGGTTGAATTGTTAATCTAGAGTTCTAAATTATTTATAAGGGTTTTCTGACTCATCTTATAAAAATATCTATTTTAACCAAAACACTATATTCCTATGTGAATTGAAATTAAAAAAGACACATTAAGTTCAGGCTCTAATCTTGCTACATATGGCCTATATGTATATCCCTATCCTATACGCAAATCAATTAATATGATCATATGCTATCCCAATTTTAGTTTACTCTAAACTCCCTTTCCCAAGTTTATTTAGGTTTCTAGATCAATTTAATTGGTGGCCAAGCAATTAAAGGCATTAAGAACAAATTGAAATAAACAATTCAAATCCCATTAAATATAAGTAAGAAAGAGTTAAAAATGTAAACTACATGTGATTCAATTGCAATTTTAGAAAAAGAAATTTAGCTACTCATAATTGCAAAATAAAATAACATTGTATAAAATTCAACCATTGAAAGTATCAAGAAAGATAAAAGCTAAGGAAGAAAACAAAACAATATTTTTTGCTTTGATCTCCAAGTTTCATCCTCAACTTGTAACTTCTTAAATCTCTCAAAAGTTTTTTTTAATGTTGTTAAACATATCTTATTTATACTAATAGACTAAACCTAAAGTTTTTTAAGCTGACCTAGGGTTTAATTGGGCTTAAGAGTGTAATAAAAGGCCCAAAAATCAGTTATCAGTCTTTACAAATTTTCATTCCCGGTACAGTACGTCTAACCATTTTCCAACGCGATTTTCTCTATCTTCGAAGCAAAACTGGGTAAAGTGATCTTCATAAAAGTTGTAGCTCTGTCTCTTAGCTTTCCAATGGTCTAAGAATCACATCATTTGAAGTTCTGTAGCTAGAAATATGGCCAAAATACTAAAACATATGCAAGTAAATTCTAGATCTTTCAACACCTTACTTTTCAAAATTAAGCCCAATCACTTTTAATCTTACAAAAAAAATATAAATAATAATAAATAATAACTAAAATAAAAAAAATAACATAAAATTAAAATAACTCACTAAAAGGTAACCTAATCATAAAAATAATTAAAAAAATTAAATTATAATTGAAAATTGAGGATTTAATTAATATTTAATAACAAAATTAGAATAAAATAATTCTATAAAATAAAATTATCACATGACATATCACCTTTAAAGACAATGATAATATAAGAGAGAAAAATAAAGGAAAAATTACTTCTGAAATATCGCACACCTTTCCTCTGCGGTCTTTAGAATAGGATGTTGAAAGCATTTAGATTGGCTTCATCCTTCCAGTCTAGCTCTTTCCCTCGTGATGGAAGTTTGAAAGAAGGCAAAAAAGTAGATCGAGTGACTTCATCCTTCCATTGAACCTCTTTCCACCAATCTTCACTTCCGACAATGCTGATTTGATTTCCCTTTGCACTGTCACAATTGAGTGGAAGCTTCTTCAGTTCTGGGCAATTCAATACTATGATATCTGTCAAGCATGGGAAGGGTAGGGTATCCCAGTATATGCTCTTCAAATCAAATAGAATTTGTAAATGAAGCCATTCTAGCTTAGCAAATGGGCTTGGATTCGAAATTCCAACCACATTTGCAACTTCACTCACTTCACTTATTATTTCTTCCATTCTTAGGCACAAACCTACCTTAAGCTGCGTTAGATTTGGGGCAAAAATAAGCCATGTCAGGTTCCTCAACTTGGGACAATTGAATATTGAAATCTTGCTCAGTGCATGAAAGCGAGGAGTGATAGTATTACTATTAGTGGGAGAGAGCGAGGAGGTTTGTATCATTCTTCTTTCCCTTAATTCCTTCTCTATATTCCTTGTTACCATCTCTTCTATGCTACCACACTCCGTAATTTCTAGGTTCTCTAAACGCTCCATATTTTCTAAAAACAAAACACTCAATACCTTTGTCCCCGTCCAACCTCCAAGGCATAGTCCCTCAGTGCATCCTCTTAAGTGGTGGCAACTCAAAAGGCTTTCAAGAGCAAAATCAGTGCGTATTTCTATCCACAGCACGTTCAAATGTTGTAAGCATTTCAATTCCTCTATTAAACTGTTTATATCAGTCCTGCAAATACTGTCTGAAAAAATTTTGAATATTTGCAACTTTGAAAATTTACATATCAATTCTCGTGGGATTTTAATGAGACGGTAGGTCCTCATCAAGTCCAAATATTTCAGTTTTGACAACTTATTCAGCTGAATTGGCAACTCAATTATGCATGTCCATCGTAGATCAAGGCACTCTAGTGAAACCAGTTCTGAAATTCCCTGTGGCAACTCATAGAGATATTGGTTCGATGACAAGTTTAGAACTCTCAGGTTGCGCATAAATTGGAAGAAACCATCACTAATTACCTCCAATCTATTACCATTGAGAAATAAAGTTTGAAGATTAGGGCATGTAGGTGTTCCTCGTAACTTTTTAATTTGACTGTACATCAATGACATTCTTACACCTTTCCAATTTTCAACATCAAGTGCCTTAATTGATCTTATCCCTGTTTTTACAAAAAATCTATTCTCGGGTGCTTCACATTCACATGCTATCCATAAAGTCATGTCACGGATCACATCATGCATCTTGACACATTTTGCTAAACCTTTACATCTTTCTAATAAACAAGCATTAACAAGAGAATTAATAATGTCCTCCCCTTGCATTCGAGCATCAATTATGTTGTCAAATTCATCCAAAAATCCCTCGCAAAATCAATAATCTTTCAGCTCATCAATAGGAATTTCAAAATCTTCGGGATACAAACTACAGTATAAAAGATAAGATCTCATCGTATCCTTAGGTAAGCTATCATAACTAAATTTTAAACGAGAATACACCTCTTCATCCATGCTTACTAATTTATGCGGAAACTCTTTCAATACCTTAATTGCATATTCCCAATGTTTAGGCATCGTACTGTAAGCCATGGCACGACCAATTGTAATCAGTGCAAGAGGTAGTCCTTCACACTCATCAGCAACTTGTTTAGCCAACTCTCGAATATCTGGATGGCTGTCAATGGTTTCTTCCCCAACCTTCTCTTCAAACAATTTCCAAGCTTCATCTTTGCTTAAACACTCTACTTGGATAACCTTATGAGCACCCATTTGTCCACATATATCTAAGGAGCGAGTTGTAAAAATTAATTTAGAACCATTTTTCTGATCCGATTCAGGTATTCCAACTTTGATCAAATCCACCCGCTCCCAAACATCATCCAACAGCAGAACAAACTTTTTTCCGCTCAAAACTCTCCAAATTTCTACAGCTTTCTCATCAAAACTTTTATTCTTCCATGTCCCACCACGTGAAAGGCCAACCTTTTCACCAATTTTTTCTTGAACTGTTTCGATGTTGTGATCCTTAGACACCACCACCCAAATTACAACATCATAACCGATTAGCTCATTGCTTAACTTATTGTTAATTTGGGTCAGGAGTGTTGTTTTACCAACTCCTCCCAAGCCATGTAAACCAATACTACCCACATTGTTTTGTTCAAGTAAGCGCCAGACTTCATCAAATGTTCGTTCCAAACCCACCGTGGATCCAGCAGGTCTTACATCCACTTGGACTGCAAGTTCATTCTCAGCTACACTTTCAAAAACTCCTGCATTCTTTACTCCGGCATTCTTTAGATAAACTATTTCTGCAAGTTGGCTACTCACTTGTTCAGGAAAGTTGTAGCTAGACTTACAATTCTTGGAGAAGCAGCCAGCAAAACATAATTGCTGAATTTGTTGAGGACAATCTTTGATCAACACCTCAGCTTCTGCTTCCGCAGTCTGCACACTTGAAAGCCAGAGTTGAACTTCATTGAGCGGCTTCATACGTTGTTGTTCAGCAAGATCTACCCTCCGGTTCACGTCATCCCTTCGAGCTTTCAGTTTGGCCCCTTCCACACTCAGAGCTTTAAGATTATCTTCAAGCTTGATTGTGTAACTTACTTGTCCAGCAACGCAATCCCAGAAACGAGAGACAGTGTCCTTGATTGAGCATGAGACTGAGCACAAATTTCCCATGATCAAAATATCTTATAGATGAAGAAAGAAGAATGAAATGAATTGTGGGTTTGAAGAGACTAATTGTTTTGATGAATTTTTGAGTGGTCAACAGTAAGGAAGATGCAACCCTTTTGCATCTATGTGTACGTATTGACTTAGACTTTGTCTGCCAACGCACACATTGCTTTCCAATTTAGTGGAAGAAAAAGGATAACCTTCTTACAAGAAAAATAATACTACTTCTTTCTTTGTGACTCCTATTATAGTTACAAATGACCTCCATCATATTGCAATTAAAGTACTGCTAAGTGATTGATTCAGTCGAAGGGCATAATGCAGTGGAACCATCATGGATCAGCTTTCCAAACATTGCAGGGTGAACCTTGAAGGATGTCTTGGGCCTTCTGATCCCTTTCTCGAACCACCTCACCACCTGGTGCATCGGAGCCATCCTCTCAACAAGCGGGCTAACCTGACCTCTGTGAGATGAATTTCCTACTCTGCTTCTGGTACACATAGTTTGGTCTGATTTATGGACATCTCTACTTATTTCACGTCCTATTAAAATTATATTCAAATTTTAATTTGTAATGAAAAAAAATTAATTAGTGTTATATTATTTATGTAACTCATTTGATTTTTTTATGTAGTTTAGTGAGTTAATTTTCTCCAATTAATATATATATTGTCATTATATATAAGTAATATAAATTTTTTTGTATTTTTTTATTAATACACACAGGAAGCCATGTGAAATTACTCAAATTCATTTTAAATTGTGTTCTATTTGATTTTTATTTTATAATTTTGAAAAAGAAAAGATATTTATGTATTGATTTTATGTTAATTTTTTAAATTTATATTATAATTATATAATTTTATACTGTAAAGTAATTTACAACTTTTAACTGAAAATGGATGACTCGAGAAAAATGTTAAGTCCAAATATGTTGATGCTTAGTAAAGAAATGAGGCTTAAGATAAACAATAACAAGATATTAATTTTTTTTATTTTTTATTTTCAAATTTTATCATTTTTCTAAATACTTGAATTTTATAAATATTCTATTAATTTTTAAAAATTCTTACTTGAATCTTATCCAAATTCAATAAGCACTATCCGATAAATATTCAAATCCATTAAATACTCAATTTTTAAATCTCAAAACTAAAAAAAGGAATTACTCACATCTAATTAAACGAAAATTAAAATGCATAATTAACAACAAATAAAATTTTAAAATCAAAACTTAAATAACTAAAAAGCAGTCGGTATTAAATATCTAAGGATTGATACGCTATCTTACCCGAACTCGAAATGGGCAGCAAGCTCTTTATTTAGACCCGTCTCAAACCCGCTTGAGTTCCTTTATATTCAGACAAGTAGGTCCGGATACCCGAACCCATGCCTGAATGGGAAGGGAAGGGAAGGGAAGGAGGGGATGAAGCATCGGGGCCAACCCCCAAATTCTAAACCCAAAGCTAATCCAAAAGTTTGAAGCCAAAGTTATTTCAGAGAGTAGAGGCGGGCGGATTGGCGTTACACTTTTACAGTTTTACTTTATTAGTACTCTACATACATAGATTCCGGCCAATTCCAATCACTCCGACGCCATGTCCACTTCCGATCCCAGCAAGCTCATCTCCAAAGCCGACAAGCTGTAAGCCTCTCTCCCCTCTCTTTACAAATATCTTACTTGTATATTTGTAGAAGAATGTGTTGTAAATTACCACTGAAGATTCGTAGATTTCAATTTTTTTTATTTGATATCCGATCCCATCCCCTGTAGTGTTGATTTATCAAATTAGTTTGGGGGCAAAACCAATTAATCAGCCTGACCCAACTTTTCTGTTTCCTCTGTCTGTATGTGTAGAACAAAGCTGAGTCTTACAAGGTGGAGTGCTGATTGGAAAAGTGCTACTGTTTTGTATGAGCAAGCTGGTAATGCTATCTAACCCGTTATTCAACCTCTAAGATTTTATCTAAAAATGGGATTTTATTTTTTTGGATTCTCACTATGTAATTGCCATGCTTTTGGGGCCTTTCTTCATTGATGGGATTTTTTATATGAACAAAGTTGGTAATGCTTTTGGACTTTTTTTTTGGATTTTATCTACTTGTAGCCAATGGATTTCGAGTTGCAAGAAATTATGAGAAGGCAAAGTTGGCATTCGAGAAAGCTTCACAAGGACAAGAGATGCTATCCTCGTATCCTTATTAGTTTCTTTAACTTTTTTATTGTTTCATTTTTTTGTTTTTCTGTTCTTCTTTTTTATTATCTAGCATGTATCCCATGCTCGAACGGTTAACACTTCGAGACTTCAACTTGGAGGTCAGAAGTTTGAATCTTGAGATGGGGATGTGATAAGAGAGGGTTTACATCCCCAATTGTAGCCCGATTCCTAATGGATCTGCACGTGTACCCAAAAAGTGAACATTTCTCCCTTGTCACATCCTTTATAAGCAAATCAGGCCTTGGGATGCTGCTAAGCACATGGAGTCTGCTGCTGCTCTAGCAAAGGAACTACGCAACTGGGCTGAAGTTATTGATTTTTATAGAAAGGCATCTGAGCTATACATGCAGTGTGATAGACCACAACCTGCATCTGATGCACTGGCCAAGGGTGCCCGGTAAGGACATTGCTTAAACCTTTTTGTTGGAATTCGGATTTTTCATCTTTTCAGCTCTATGATTTCCAGGTGAGATTTTGCCATTACTACTAGTAATCCTGCTTAGAGACATTTGTTGGAAGCTTGACATAATGTTTTTTAACTTCAATCAAAGTTGAACTGCTTAAGTTTTTTGCTTGATCTTATATGGTCAACTGAAGTCAAATTCTTTAAACTTTCAATGCCATAATAGTTTCTTTTTGCACCACGTTATGGATATATGAATATGGCATTTGATTTGAATAGGCTGGCAAACACTAGTAACTAATAGTTAGAATTACTTTTGTTGGTTTTGGATTATTTCATGATATTTTCTTGTTTATTGTAAATAATATAATTGAACTTTTCTTAATTTTTTGTCTTTCTTTCTTATGCATCAATATAGCTTACCAGCTGCATGACCATTGACATCACAATCATAGTTTATTTTTCATTTTTTAATTCTTTTAGTTTTTTTTTTTTTTCCTTTTGTAGTGCTTTGGAGGATGCTTTGCCTGATGATGCCATTCAACTGTATACTGATGCTTGTGTTATTCTTGAAGATGATGGAAAGGAACAAATGGCCTTTGATCTATATCGTGCTGCCACTAGTGTTTATGTAAAGCTTGAGAAGTAAGGATCTGCTTCTTCGTAGTATATTGAGATACATATAATGTTTATATATATTAAATCCTTCTTTATATGATTGAGAAACGTCATATGTCTAATATATTCTTAAAATTTGAATGCTGCTGTTTCTTAAAATAAAAGAGGAAAAAGAACAAAAACTGGACCATTGATTTTGTTTTTGCAAGCATATAATCATTAGTTCGTAGTCTAATACAGATTTTAAATGCGTTTATGTGGCTGTCTAGAACTAGGGAGTTCAGGTTGAGTAGACTGAAGCTTGTGAGTTGTGATGTTATTTGTCAAGCCAAATTTTGGCCTTTGTTTGGTTGTATGGTCTGATAAGTATTTCCTTTTTCTTATGGTTTTGCAAGAAACTGCCCATGTGGTGGCACTGGACTCATGACCACTTATAAGATTTCTGTTGTATGTGTTGAACTGCCTGTAAATTTGGAAAATCTGTTTATAGGCAATTACCTTGTTTGCATATGTAAGCAAACCTAATATGAATAGGCATTATTTCTGGTGTTGTTATCCTCAGGTACACAGACGCTGCAGCTTTCCTTTTGAGATTGGGCTTAGCAGCTGACAAGTGCAATGCTCGAAATAGTCAATGCAAGGTGCAGCTTTATATTATGCACCCAAATCATTTGCTTGTATTCCTAGTATCCAGTCATTTGCCATTCCTTTTCTCTTTGTTTTGTAATTCAGCTGATAATTTTTTCTCAAGAAGTATGCTAATTGTTGCTGACCTCTCTCTACGTCCATGCATGTCTTTAAAAGTCTGTGGTGTTAAAATCTCCCTTACTTGCAATCATCTGGTGCAGATGTGGCTACTGTTCTTTTTACTCGTTTTGCACCAGCTTTTTTTTTAATGTAGGGAAGCTTTGCCAATAAAAATAACATTAACTCTAATATTTTCTTCTTTTATAAAATTTCAGGCGTATCTTAGTGCAATTATTGTGTATCTTTATGCTCATGACTTGAAGCAAGCAGAAAAGTGCTACAATGACTGTTCTCAGTAAGTGCAGTTCTCTCTCAGCAACCTTTTTGTAACACTATGTATTGACGCATTCATAGTACTCATATATAAACTAACTTTGGGCTGTCATTTATGGCTCTCAAGTAGCTGATCTTGTTAGCTCAACAATCTTTTAATGCAGTAGCAGAAGGCATCTTCAAATCTATCGTACTTTGATTTTCGTTTTTGGGGGTCTATGTTTATCCTGTATAATGACTTTCTTGTGAGAAAAAGGTGATCTAATATATTCTTATCTTTGGATCTTTTCAGAATTGATGCCTTTTTAGGAAGTGATCAGAACCGCTGTGCTAGTAAACTTCTTTCTGCTTATACGGAAGGTGATGTAGAAGAAATCAAACGTGTGGCTCAGTCTAGTGCTATTTCCAATCTTGACAATGTGGTAAAATTTTTGACTATTTGCAAGTTTGTGTTTGGAAATGCATGAGCCTCTCTCATAACATTGTTGATGATATAATTAAGACATTTTATCTTCTGCACACTACGTTTGGGCTTAATCACATATTGAAGATAGATCTGACTTATGCAACCATGGCTGGTTTTATATGCCTACAACTGTGCAGTATTCGGCAATACTTAAAATCACATATCTAAGCTTACAAAGTGGATATAGTAAATGGGGCGGGACTTGCATCTCATGTTAATCTAATGACAATCTTGGTTGCTTTTGAATTATCCATTTGCATCTCGAGTTAATCTTAGAAAGTGGATATAGCCAATGGGGTGGGACTTGCAATTCATTCAATTGCACACATTTGACTGAAATGAAATTGGCTGCAGATCATAAAGCTTGCAAGAAAGTTGCCTACTGGTGATGTTAGTGCGTTTAAGACCGATGCTGCTAACGAGGAAGAACCACTGGATGAAAATGACCTCACTTGAATTCACCTTCACCACGAGATTCATAACGCTTGTGTCATTTTGCAATGAGTCTTTGAGTGCACATACCATCCTTATATGTAATTACAAACAAACATCTTTGGTTTAATTTTTCTTAATTTGTCATGATTTTCCAACTTAAATGGTGTTCACCTGGTAAACAGTTGCTTGTTATATGATTGGAGTGCCTATAGTCTCCAATTTTTTATTGTTATGGTGGAAATGTACTCCCAGTCCTTGGCCATCACAGGCAATTGCCCATGCTGAAATTTATTCTTCTGTTACTTCCCTTTTATAAAGGTGATTGAAACAGAGGAAAGCATTTTATTCACTGAGGCTATGTCTGGTAGGAAGGAAATAAGAGATGTAAGCATTACTGATTTGGTTTGCTTAGCAATCTCTGTTTTCGGCAGTCCTGCTGAAAGTTGTTATCAGAAGATGCATCCTTGTTGGCTTGTTCACAGTTATGGCTTTAACTTTTTTCAAAACCAATGCAATAGGTTTGCTTAGCAATCCTTATTATCAAGATATAAGGAAAATTTAAGAACTAATATGTTTAAAAATTAAAACATCAGAGTATGTAGCATTTTTAACAAATCAATGCTAGGAAGTACACTGGGGCTACAAAATAAGTCACTGATTTATAAGGTTCTTCTAATTTTAGCATGATGGTAAGGCACATTCGAGAACTACATATGTTCTACAATTCCACAAATCTATGCTAGGAATAAAGGCTACAATGTTAGGTCATTTTTCACCAAAATCATATGACATTCACCAGCAGGACATAACTTCACATTTCAAGACAAACACATTGATGGATATTCAATCAGGAAACTCTCCAGCCTGATGGGAAGAGCTTGGACTTCCTAACATTTCACTTCATAGTCCAACCACCAGTTTTTAATCATCTTCTCTTTCCGGAGGCAGACCACAAGGCAGAAGCATTTTCTGTACATAAAGATTGGAAATAATCATACCTTACAATAAAGTTTAAGCCAGAAAAAATAAAAGAAAAAAGGAGAGAAAAAGAAACAAGAAGAAGATTGCCAAGCTATTCACAACATGCAACTCTAACAATATAATATTCGACTATCACATCAAGAAAAAAATAAAAAGCTTGTATCTTACAATAAGTATGCATGGAGAAGTTGGCGATTCTAGCACACATATACACATTAAAAGAGATATAGATTAATTGATTTTCGTACTGTATGTCATGTGCAAGGTTTAATTGTTCAAATGCCCTGAAATATTTGTGGCATTTGCAGGACAGCCATATTACAACCCAAACTTGACTTTATTGCCTCCAAAAAGGTTTTCAAATAACAATGATATGCTTTAATACAAAATTCAGACTCCTTCTGCTAAAGGCTTGAGTCATCATATCAATAAAATCACATAAGAGTAGGAGTATACAGTTTGGATAAACCAAAAATAAAGTTGAACAATAGTCTAACGAAAGGTAGAAAATACTATAAATGGAAGAAAAAAGCAAAGCTTATAAAGAGAAGGAACAGGGTGTTTAACCATTTCTAGATCCAAATACCACTTCATTACATGAAACGAGAAGGTAAGATGGTAAGACAAAGTGAACCAACAAGTAGTGTTAGTAACTTTGCTGCTTAGAACCTAACTAAGTAGGAAAGAAAAGGGCAATTCAATCAAACAACAACATGACAAGCTAGTATACATATGCACAGAGGAAGCAAGATTAGCTGCACTACCTGACCAACATATTTAAACCTATAGGATTTTAACATGGGGATAATAAGTATCATAAATTTGGAAGTCTGCAGGAGCATCATTATCACAACTGTACACATACATATACAAGCTTTTTCTACATATGATTTAGACGTTTACTATACCTAGAATCTATCACACACACTTAAAACAATGATAACAAAAACAAGCATACAGAATCATGAACAAATAGATCTACACCTAAGATGGGTTTGGCAGGCAAATGAAAACCAGAGCAAAAGGAAATAGAACACTGTAGCTGAGACCTTTAAAAGAGAGGAGTAATGAGGGTTTTAAGCTAATTATTCCCTTCTGCTAATCTGAATGTAATCCACTTCAGGGATTGGACAATCCTTAGCGATTTCAAGTAAACAAGAGCAACAAAATGAATCCAACTAATGGCATTTATCACTAAGTATTTAGATATACATCACTAAACATCTGAAATAAAATGAAACTCCTTTAGCCAACCAAGATGTTGAGTTTTGGTTCATCATTAGTAAGATGATATAAATTAGACTCATTCCTACAACCAATGGCAATGACCAGTAGCTCAGGACCAATACCCCAAAAGATACAGATTGTTCAGCATACTTGATGAATGCAGACAAGTGGATACCAATCAGAACAGCCACTAGTATGTCCAGAACGCATTGGAGAGTCCCATCTATGGTATAGGATGTACCTCATAATGTTCATTAGTAAGTGTAACTTGTGAAGGGCAATGTGACATCCACTTGCATGCAAGATGTGCAACTACTCTACGCATCCCCCTACAGGATAGGAATAGAACTACCACAACTCAACAAAACATTATCCCAATTCGCAACTATTTGCACTCAACAACATGGATAAAGTGTTATACTTTCGTTCCCCCTAGGGCAAACTTTCTACACATAAATCATATGTTGTTTCCACACATCCTTGGGATACTCCTATCCCTGCAGCACTCAGAGATTAAACCAAATAACTCTCTTTCAGTTGTAAACACTACTGGTCTCTTGGAACACACAGCTACCATTTTGAAACCCAACAGCAGCTTAGTCAAATCCCAAGGGAAAAATTGAAAAGAAAAAAGCACCCATAGCTTCATATCCCATCAAATTCCAAACCCAGATAATTTTGTCCAAACCTCACACAAATCCAAATGGCAGGCAAGGCAAACAAACATCTTAACTCATCCTAAAATACCCAACAAAAAATAAAGAAAATGTTTTACCTGCATGAAGTTGTAGCGCTCTCTTCCAATGGATTCATTTTCAGCCACAGCAAAGAAAGCCAACATTGGGTAATGCCCTATATACGATGCATAGCTATCCCGTTGAATATTCACTGCCCATTCACTACCATCCAATTCAACGAAGGAAACAAAATAAAAAACAAATCAGCAAAATTTCTTTTTTTTTTTCTTAAAAAAGAAAGAGAAATTAGAAGGAAAAAAAATGGTGTGTCAGAAACTAACAATCTATTCAAATCAGCATGGCCGGTTCCAACGTATTTAGCTTGGAGATGTTCGAGCTGAGAATTGATGTTAAACCTATCGCTTGCCTGATAACATTTTATCAAAGAGAGTTTCAAACATATAAACAAGGTTAGGGATTAGAGAAAGGGAAGATCTTGATTGAATTTTTTAAAATTAATAAATAAAGGAAGGAAATTAGGGTTTTTGGTTGGGGGAGGCTTACCTGCATCTTGTCTTCCTAAGCTTTTGAGAATAGAAACTGAGAAATGAGGGCCGAATGATTACTACCAGTTATAATTGAGTAGTCGACACCACCCGACCCGAGTGGAGACCCAACCGGTCTTTTAATAAATTTTAGGTCAGTAATTTTCCATTAAAATAAAATTAATTAAATTAAATTAACAAAAATATTTGAAGATACGTGCAATTAAATTAATTAATTCGATCAATTTTAATTTAAAATTTTTTGTTCCATTAATCAAATCAATCAGTTTTGTGATATAAATTAATAAAATTTTAAAAGTTTTGAAGGTTAAATATCAAAATTTTAAAAATTTTATTCAATTAATCGTTAATTTGTATTTAATAAAGAAAATAAGTTATGACAAAAAAGTATTTATTAGAATATTTAATATTCAAGATAAACAATTAAAGCCAAAAAAAATGAAAATACATGAAAATATAAACCCTTAAAGAGTTTAAATGGAAAAAAATGTATAAAAAATTTTGAAAGAGAAGTAAAACCCAAGAGTGCCCCATTAGTAACAGTTTAATTACTATAATGCCATACAATGGAGTTTTGGCGGGGACAGTTTGTTAGGACTGAAGGCGTCAGTTATTTTTGATACCAGAATCAGCTCTCCATTTTTCTGTCATGAGTCATGATGACTGAATACTCTTCTCTCTCTTTCCTCCTCTTTCTCCTCCTAATTCTCTGTCCAGTTGCCCCTTTCGCTGCCAAGCATCAGCATCAGCATCGGCCACTTCCACCACCATCACCGCCACCGCCACCACCTCCTCCGCTGCATCAGCACCAACTGAACAACATCATTGACGCTCTCATTGGAGCTGGGGACTTCAACAGTTGGGCAAACATGCTTTCAGCCTCTGACGTCTTCATGCTTCCACTTTCAGCTACCCTTTTTGTCCCTTCCGATGATTATCTCTTCCCATTCCCAGGTCAAGTCCCAACTTCCTCCACCGCCACATTTGACCCTTTGATCCTCCCTTACCACATTGTCCCGCAACGCCTCACTTTCTCACAACTCACCCTCTTCAAGCCTTTCTCTCGCTTACCAACTTTACTTCCTTCCAAATCCATCCTCATAACCAACACTTCCCTCTCCAACTTCACTCTCGATGCCTCTCAGATTTCCTACCCTGATCTTTACCTCACATCCGCCGTTGCTGTCCATGGCATTGCCGCGCTCCTCAACTACACTGCCTACGGTGGTGACGGCGGCCTTATCCTTGCCCCCCCACTGCCGCCTCCACCTCCAATATTTCAGCCGCTGTGGGATGGGGATATGAAGGGGTCGGATGCAGGTTGCTTGTATGGGGAGTTTGCATTTGTTTTGTTGCTCATCCCTTGGGTGGTTTGGACCATCAAGATTTATGGGAATCCTCTTGGTCTCTGATGAGTTTTGCTTAATTCTGGTATTAATCTGGGCTTAATCACTGTTCCATTGACTGTTTTCTTCATGTGCCTATTTTTGCTGTTCTTTGGGTACATTTCCTTGTCTGAGAATTGAGATGATATTGCATTAATTCTTTGTATTCTGCCTCATACTGGCATTCATCAAGAATTAGAATCAGAATTTTGCTCATTTTCTATGTCTCTTTGCTTTATTACATTTATTGTTTGTAATAATTAGTTGTTAGCATTTACAATTTCCTTACGTTTTGGTCTACTTTACTATTAGGACTTTGCTTGGTTGGAAAAACAATGAGAAGTGAAAAAAAGAAAGTACATAATAGAATTAACCCTTCATGAATGAGCTCCGCAATGTTTTTCTGATCAATCTTCTCCTTCATCATATATGATTGCAGCATCAAAAATTTAAATAAAAAAAAACTGATGATCTAAATAGGAATTACTAAAAAGACATCTATTTCAGTAAGGTTAGCAAAATTTTCCAAGGTACAAAGTGGCCTTATCTACAATAAGTTAGAGGCATCAACAATGGCAGACTCTAAAGCAAATGGCCAATGCCTGTGCCTCAGGCAAATGGGACCTTTGTGTACCTCTTATGGATTTCTTGAAAGAATGGACCTGAGAGTCGAACAATTAAGCTAAAAACTGCTCCCAATAAGAATGACCTAGAAAACGTGTTAGTTCCTTTATACCCTTATTTCTAAAGCTGTTTATCTCCACCTTCTTCAATTTATCTACATGTTTTCTGGATCTCCTCTGTCAACGTTTCATATGCCACTCTCCATTCAGCACTTTGTGCCTCGCTGCAGAGTATCCTACGCATTATGTTCAACTCTTCAGGACTTGCCTTCTTGAATAGTCCTCTTAGGACTACCTGTACTTCTTCATCAACTGAATGCTGACTTACTAGCTCATCCTGATTGTGCTTCGTCAAATCAAAACCAAAAACTTTCGGCTTTGTTTCACCTACAGAGCAACTCAATCTAAATGCATATTGTTTAACTTCACTGCTATCGCTAGTAGTCTTGTGATTCCAGTATTCCAAGCATTGATGATTTGGATCGAGAGCTTCAATAGCCTGGACGAGAGCAATTCATTAAGAAGTAAATAACTGAATTCAGATATCACTACTAAAGTGATAAGACAACAGCGAGACATAAAATTTAGGTGTCAGTATGTTTGTTTGTTTACTACTAACTGAATTCATGCATGCTTTGCATGAAGGTATGCTCTATGCAAAATTTCCCCTCACTATCTGTGTCTGGTCCTTGGTGTGTTTGTGAGAGAGATCGCCATACTACTATCCTTTTGGTACTTGATCAGGTTTATTGTGTGTACTATTATAGCTACAATAAATTCTAGGGTTCAGAAGAAATTTGGCATCACTGGCCAAAATAACAAAGCAACAATTTGGCATCTAGTGATAAGAATTTAATGATATTAAAAGGCTTTTGACTTGGAGTGAATTAAAAATAATGTGGATTGGTGTGGTAGAGTACATGCTAGCTAAGGATTAATAAATGACATTTCTGTTTATCACATCATCATATTTGCTAAACCATATTCCAGTATCATGATAAGAACCACAAGGGATCATATTTGTTAGCTAAGACATTCAAGTCGGACAAGCACAGTTAGGGGAACTTGAAACATGTCAAAAAGTTGAGCAGTTGTAAAAACCTTTTTCAATAGCTTAGAACAAAAATAAGGCAGCAAACTTGTAAGCAATGCATTAGCATTGTAGACTGCTACCACGATGCATGCCATTTCAGATGTAGTTATGTAGAAAACATCACAACTTATCAACTGATGTTATGAAAACTACCAGCTGAATTAATCATATTAATCTGCATAAAGGCATCTATACCTGAATTACGGATGGTGAGAGAAATCCAAACATTTCAAGCCCGTTGATGCTCTGCAGAGATTGCAAAGGAAGCAGCTGTCTTTCCCCTAGGTTGCTCCGTCTTAGAATTTCTTGATTTAGTTGCTCCAGCACCATTTCCCAGCATTTCCCCACTGACACATTTGAGAAGGTTACAGTGGGGCAGCCTTCCAAAGTAACCTGAAATATAGAATAAAAGATGTAAGGTTCTACATGCAGGCTAACTCAGTGACAATATTCATAGACTAATTTTGGTTGCTTGTAAGCTTATGTCTCAAACATTGCTCCCTTCTCTCTCTCTCTCGTCCTCTCTCTCTCTCTCTCTCTTTGCCTTCTTGTTTTTTTCTTCTTTTTGGCTTTTGTCCCCCTTTATTAATTACTGTAGTTCTACAAGCAACTCTTTATCACAAAAGTAGACAAACAAGAGCTAATCCCACCTTAAATAGAGGTCCAAGGAGCCCAGCATCTAAGACTTCTGAGATGTAGCTAGAAATCTTTGTTGGGTCGAGCACACTAAAGTACTTCACACGGCTTCTAAATCCTGAAAAAGTCAAGCATGAATGCAAAATAAGAGGACAAAATCCTTCCATCAGCAAGAGAGAAAATTTGAATTAAAGAATATTTAAAAATTTTAATTTCAATTGTCACATACCTTTTGGGAATATGGCCTGCTTGCTACACCATCGTTTTCCAAAGATGACAGATCCAAAATTTAAAGGTTCAACAGAAGAATTCAACTTTGTAATAGAACCATCATGGTCAGTCATAGATGCGTTTACATCTGAGCTGTTGAAATTTTCCATCTTCAACAAGGTATTAGATTGTCCTACTTGGGAATGTGGAAACAGAAGTTCAACACCAAACAATTTCTTGCCATCAAAGCCATCAGAATCCTGACGAACCCTTGAAGTTGAACACTGATATTTGTTGGGAGATTCTCGAGAAACTGACAAGCTACAATCTCTTTTGATCCTCTTTAGATCAGGTTCTCTTCCTTCATCAAAGCCACAAATTTTCTCTTGCTTAAAAAAGGGTAACAATGTCTCAACATCACTGACACTGTTTTTATTAGGGCTATCACAAGCATACATTGACTTGCTTGTGGTATGATCAGATATAATATTAAGATTCAAGTCAATGCAGGCATCCTGCTCCAAATTCACTCTGTTTTCCATGACAAGAACTCCAACATTTAAGACATTGTTATGACTATCTAAAGCGACATGAGAACCATTTAATTTAGTCCCATGCTGGCACTCTGATGGCAATACTTCCGAAGAAACATGACCATCTGAGCAAGAAGTATTAATTGCCACCATTTTCTCCATTCTTGGGGAACAAGATCCATTTTCCCTTAGTTGAGAACGCTCAGTATTTAATCCCTCACTAATCTGAACCAACTTACACAAATTAGCATCACAATCATTAACAGAAACCAACCCAAGATCTTCATATGCCCATACTTTCACAGCATCTAAACCTCCCTCCAGGGCTTTGACTAGCATTTGCAATTCATCAATAGTGTAACGAAGGAGGACAAATCTGTCTTCATCTTGGCATGAGCAGAAATTCTTTACATGTTTCAGACATGCGAATCGTTCAGGAGAGCATTTGCAGCTGCAGGCAGATAGATGCAAGTCATAGAAGCAAGAGAAACATTCCCTCTCATTTTCCAAATCAAAATCTTTTTCCATCTTTAGTAAGGGTAAATGAGAGGGAAGGCACTTTACTCTTTTCTCCTCCATCTGCACTCTCATCTGTTAAAAGTGATAATTTTACATATATTAGTACACATAATGCCATGAGAAAGTTTTGTATAATTTTGCCTTTTATGTCAGAGAGAGAGAGAGAGAGAGAGAGAGAGAGAGAGAGAATATACCCTAACAGCCTTTGTAAGCATTCCATCCTTCCCACAGACATGATTCCACCTCAAATTCCCTGGAGTTTCTCTGCCAAGAACAAATAACTCCCTGAGAGCTTTAATAGCTTGCCTAGCTGATCCCAAGAGCAGCTTGTCATGGGAAAGCGATGTTTTTCGATGCTGCTCACTGTAGAGCTCAACTGCATGTTGACCATGTTCTAGCCAATCAACAGGAGCAACATTCACTGCCTCTGCACAGTTGAAGCCACAATTAAATCCAGAGTGATATGCCCTTGGAAAGGTAAGAACAAACTCCCCATAACGTTGTACAGCTCGATAGACTGGTACACCCTCAGCTTTCAGAACTGAAGGAGATAGTTGAGTAACCTGCCCAAAGATGAATCATAAACGTCAATGCATGTAATAAGCTAATGAAACATAAAAAGAATAAAAAAAATACAAGATGAGAGAATGACAAGGAACAGATACAACATTTAGGGGGAAAAAATACCTAATGAAATGAAATAATGAGTTGAAGATATTAAAAAAATCATTTGCACAAGTATTTGTTCAGAACTTTCAAGTAGTGATGATTTAATGGGGTTCTGTTCCAGGACAGTCTTTTTGGTTAAATGCACAGAGACTCTGTATGAATATCAACAGAAGGTTTGGTTATGAATAAGAATAAGAAGTATAAAATACATGAGCAACCTAGATGCCTTTCTTTTCTACCCATTCCTCTTTCTTCGATCCCTTTGATAACTTGGAACCCCAGGGTCCAGCAGTTCCATGTCTATGACCTATATGTTAGGTAGACACTCGAGTGCACAATCAGGTGTCCAACACTAATATAAACTTTACCATTATTCATTTCTTAAATTGTACAAAAGTCTACTGATGCAGGATTAAAGGAAGCTACTTGAGGAATTGGCATTTTGATTTACAAGTACTTGTTCTACATCATCTACCCAATGAGAAAAGTAACACAGCTTCAAGAAGCAACAAAAAAGTGTATAAAATATGCAAAAAAAAGTGACAGAAAAAATTTTGAGTCCAAAGAAAATAAAATAAAATAAGAAGTAAAAACAAATATATTTCTCACCAATTCATGAAGTAAGTCTGGTTGTTCTTCAAACAAATCAGGCAGATGCTTTCTCATTGTAGCCTCCAAAGAAGAAGCATGGCTTCCGGGAACACCATACCATATTTTTGGATCACCCCAGTGCATGTAGTTTAGTGAATACAGATGGTGGTCCTCAACATGCTGCTTGAACCATAATACAGAAAAATGAGAAAAAGAAAGAGAAAATGGGCATAACTAAATATCAGCAATCAAATTATCAAACATGGGTAGCAGCTACTCTTCCTCTTCTATTTTTTTTTTTTTTAATTATACAATAAGTCTTCCATAAAGCATATTATTTACGTGTTTATAATAACAGAATGATATTCCAAATTTTAGACCTAAAATATAAACAGTGATGAAAGGTGCAAAAGCATAGATGAACCTTCCCAAGACTACTATTTATTTCCAAAACTTTTCAAACATTCCTCCCAGATGTGGGTCCCTAATCCAGAGAGGATCAGACAACACTGGCCACCTAAAAGGCAGGAGTTCAATAAACTGTCAAACAAGATGTAATCGGAATCCTCGCTGCTGTCTTCTCAAATCATATTTTAAACAAGAAACTATATATGTATTCTGTTCTCATTCAAACAGATAAAACAAGCCTTATAAATACTCTTATCTTCAAAATTAGTGAAATCTTGAAATTGAAAGACATCTAACACTTACTGAACGAATAAAAGTTTAAAAATTAAATTACAATTTACAGAGGCAAACAAAGGAGGCTATGAGATCAGATTTTTAACAAAATGACAAAATTCTTCTTATATTTACCTTCAAAAGGAACAGAAATAGTTAGTATATAGATAAGAGCATCACGTAAAGGCTAGGATCGTCATCTAACATGTTTTTCTTCTACGTGGACTGAGACCAAGATATACATGCCATTCGATAATCTTATTTAAACTTTTATTCCCCTTTTGTACAACAAAGTTAAATCTATATAGCTCAGACAGCAAGGGCAGAAAGCAAAATTCATGCTGAATATTTCATAAAATTTACAAATTAGCGAGCACGATTCCAGTTTCTATTCAGTTGCTAGAGGTGTAAATACATAAAATTCCTGCACTTTGGCAACATAGACCGTCCTACAAGAAGAGGTCACCATACTGCCAGACAAATTCAAAACTATAAGAGTTAATGTTGTACAATTTTTAAAACAATTACCAAAAATAACAGTGGGGCACTGCTATATGACTATTTCATTTATCCTTGAAAAACACAAATATCCTGAGTAATTTTTAATCATGCGATCTAAGAGGAAATCTAATTCTAGCAGTTTTTTGACTTACCCAACAAAATGATGAGAAGCACATCCCAACATAGAGCCATGGCACTAAAACTCCAGATATATCACATCCTTCAAAAGATAACACTGAACCTTGTAGGCGCGGGAAATTATTTAGGTTCCAACCTGACATTGCATATATATATGCATCATTTCCAGTCAACATAGATGACGCCTTAGGAAACCCACTGCCAAATGTTCCTGTTTCCAAGTCAGCTCCATAATATACCTGTAATGTGAAAGCAAAGTCCAATAGAAGTAAACAAGGACTTCCATAAAAGAAATCTATAAGAAAGAGGAGCAATTAGATGACCATACTCCATACCTCAACCTCATCTGTTGGCTGCTCGACTATCCGCCAGTATTCACCTTCAATATCCTCCCAAGACGGCTCCCATTTCCTGCATTCATCCACACAAGGCTTTGAATCCTTGTCACAGTCCCTTCGAAAGTACATCTCCTTAAATTCATCTGCATATCTCTGAAATTCTTCAAGAGTGAAGTCTGATCCTGAATGGAAGCCAAACTTCTCATCAGCCTCATAAGTTACATTAGATTCTGAACTAGAATTGGCACGTCTCCTAGTGGCTCCCATTCTTGAATGTCTCCTCCGCTTCCGCTTTCGACTTCTACTTTTCTTTCTCATCGGCTTCCTATTTTGAAGTAAGTCAACTTGCTGAATTCGAGTTGAAAATTTAGCACGTCCCCATATATCTTTCTCTTTAAGAGGACAAGGTGGAGTCCAAGAAGGTGGTGGAACGATCCGACATATACCATATGATTCAGCTTCTGCACGAATCTTTTCTATGTAGGCAAGTGTGTCTTCAAATTCCTAATAAATGGAACATCCTTAATTCTAAGTAGTGTAATCAGAACGAATTATCAAATAAAAAAGATTTGATATCAAATCTTTACTCTCAAAAGAGAAGATTACCTCAACAGTTGGATAAAACACTGGAGCATCATCAATAATAGGCCTGCATGCCTCATCTGGGACCCATCTTGCTGACACCTAAAACATACCAACAATGATCTGATTTGTAAAACAACAGAAGAGAATAAAGCTAGAGGATTTTTAGATGGTCATACAATAAATGAGTGAAAATATATCCCAATATGCACCACTTTAAATAAGATGATTATGTTTCTGGTTGCAACAATTTGAGTCTTAACATTTTTCCAGAGCATTTATAACTGCGGTTTTTCAGGTATCATGAGAAAAATTCATCCACTAACTTTTGAATTAACAAATTTTAAAAAAAAACAAAGACTTTTGAATTAACATAGTTAGACCTAAAATTTCAAATGACTGCCCTCAAAATCCATGCTGGAAAATCTTGACCCTACTTGGATTCTAAGTGCCTACTTAAAATGCTTCCATTTAACTGAAAAAAACACAAAAGTCATTTATGGCTAAGCTATTGCAAGGACCACAACATTTTGGTCTGCAAAAAGGAGGCATTTGTAGCCTATCAATTACATTGAGTCTACTCAAAACTGCATTAATTTACCTTTCGACTTCGAGGACTGCCCAAGGACTCAACATTATTATCTCTTTTCATGAAAAGTTGTGAAGAATGATCCTGCAAATCATCGTTTGTTAGGAATTCATATATTTTAGGTTCATTACCCTGAACCAGGCATTCTAAAAGTAAGTTTATAAATAATGGCATTATTGCATTTTTTACTATAGGAATAAGTAGCCGTTGTTGCTAACAACTTGTAATCTATTCCTCTACTCATTCATGAATAGGATTTCCTAAATAAATTATACAACAGGTTTCCCTTTACATTCCAACGATTAGAAACATGAACTCAATCAAACTCAACCACAAAAGTTGTAAACACAAAACTAGTAAGACATGATTTCTAAGTGATAGATATGAGTTCCTGCAAAAGATTTCACCCATAAAGGAAAACAATATGTGAAATAATTCCATCTAAACCGATACAATAGTGAATTGACAATGTAAAATCTCAAGAATGATGCTTTCTTAGAGCTGTGAAATGTGAACAGATTTTCATATATTAATTCCATCCCTTTACAGAATAAACCAAAAGAGAGGACTTTCAGCAACATTGTTCATAACAGCAGGCTTTAATTAGCAATCTGATTGATCTGATGACCAGACAAATATCAAAGCTTTCTAAACCAAGAATACCATAATGCCTCTAAATATTCACTTGAAATATTTACCTATTTAAAGAACCAACAATATAAGGGAAAAGAAAGAATAATAACAACAAGAATAATACTATAACAATAATAACAAGCATCAGAGGCAATTGACATGTGAAAGATGCAACTTGTAGTGAACAGATCTGCAAATTTATAACAGGGAATCAAACATATGAACAAAATAGAAGAACAAAGAAAAAGAAAGGGAATCTAACCTCTTTCATATGAGAACCTGCTCCTATTTTCAACTGTTCCATTCCCTTGGGAAGGAAAGAATTATCAAAACTAAATAAAAATTTTATTTTTATTTTAAAAAAAGGGTTTTTTCTTGTCAATATTTAGGAAAAAAAATGAAAGATTCTAAATTTGACCTGACCTAGCAATTGGTAGAAAGAGTTTCCTGGTGGGTTTGTTTCAACAAAGAAATCAGAACAGTCCAAATCACATTCCCCTAATAAAAATAGCAAGAACCATAGCATTAATTGCTTTTTGCCCTAATTTAACCAAAAACTCTAAAACCAATTCCAGAAAGGTAAGATCTTTATTAATCCCAATCTAACTCTAATTTTCCTCAATTAATTAGCATTAACTATAATATTAAGTAAAAATATCTTTTTTTTTTTGACTCGGTAAGCCCTATTTAAAACGTAAGGCAAAAGAAAAAAAAAATTAACCATCAACGGTGAGCAGACGAATATGAAATTTAAAAAAAAAAATAGAAAAGAGAATTTATTTTTAATTAATTAAAAAAGTATGGAACGGCTGACATTCCAAGGTGTTGTTTTGTTAGTATAAATAAATTAAATTTAAATTAATTTGGAAAAAGAAAAGAGATTGATGAGGTAAGGCACGTAGGAGAGAAGAGTCCCTGCTCGACCAGGAATTGAATCTAAAATAATAATTTAAATAAAAGAAAAATAGAAAGAGAAATTAATAAATAATTATTTTAAGGAAAGAAAAAGATAATAGAGAGAGAGAGAGAGAGAGAAAGTAGAATAAAACAATGGAAGCCGCGAAAACCCAAAACGCACGCAGTATTAACTGAAACCGGCTACCAACTAACCAACCAACCAGGAATTGTCCTTTGCGTGTCTTGTACTTCGTACCTTACGTCTCTTTATTTTTTTTTAAATTGGGTAAATTTTATTCACGCCCCTTATACTTTCAATTTTTTTCAAATAGCATCTTTAGTTTTTTTCAATTAATTTAGGCATAATATACAAAAAAAAACTCTTAAATTATTTTAAAAAATTCAAATAAACTTTTATATTTTTATTACATTCAATCAAGCCCTTAACTTTTATTTTAGGTCAAAAAAACTCTTATACTTTTTATTTTGAATCAAATAAGCTCTTATGATTAATAATTGATTTAGTCAAAATATTATTTATTATTCTATACAGCGTGACACTAATATAATATGTTAAAATATCATAATTAATTATGATATGACATACTGACATATTATAACTGACGATGACATAACATGTTAATTTGACATGATAATATAATCATATAATATTTTTCTCTTTACACATCAATATCATAGCAATATCATATGGATATAAAATGACAAGTGATATTTTTACTAATAGTAATTAGCGAATCATTAGTCATAAAGACTTATTTGACTTAAAATAAAAGTACGATGGCTTATTTAAACGTAATAAAAAATAAAGATTTATTTGAATATTTTTGAATAGTTTAGGGACTTTATTTAAATATTATATCAATAATTTATGTTGTTACAAGAATTAGGTTATTTTTTGTTTAATAAAAAAATTAAAATATTAAAAATTATATTGTATTTAATTATAGTAACCTTAGTTTTTCTTTTATTTTAATTTTTCTCAATATAAAATATTTATAAAATCGTATTCTGTTATTTATAGTATAAATCAATGTTTAAGCATTCTAGAATAAATAGTTTAGTACTTAAATTTTTCATCGTTTAAATTTTCGATTTATCAAATGGCACCTTTAAATTTTGAATTTTAAAAACTTAATTTCTCATTTACTATTTTAAAAGACATATGAATAATTTCATCCATAAAATATTTAAAAAATTTATATTTAATATTTTAATAAGTTAAAAATATTTTAAAATTTAAATCAAATAAAAAGTTTCATTAATATAATAATTTCACTGATCAATTTTGGGCCTAAAAAGGCCTGACAGGCCACCTGACCCATGGATAAGTCTAGTCTATTATAAGTATTACATTGTAATTTTAAATTCTTATTTTTGCATGAAATTATTCACCTAACAAATTAATATATGTAGGGTATACTTCAATCAATGATAGAGTCAAGATTTTAAGTTTGAGACGACGAAAATAAAAATTTTAATATTTAAAGGGACAAAGTTATAAAATTTTAAAATAAAATAATATACATATATATATATATATATATATATTTGAAATTTTGAGAACGGCCCCTACTAGCCCCTCTCCCTCCGCCTCTGACTTCAATGGTTAATTAAAATTTAAGGTTTCACCTTAAATGTTTGGATTTATAAACTCGAGATTAATAAAGTGAAATTTAAAAAAGAATAGAATATTTCATTTCTAAAATGGATTCCAAAACAATAAACAATGTTTATAAGTCCGGAAACGAAAAAGACCACTCACACTAGCACAACATATCAACTAATATATAAACAGGGACAAGAGATTTCTATATATGTTCCTTGAACATCAGATTTGACAATGTTATTCATGTGACAATATAAATCGAAAATGGTTGAATATAATTAAGTTGAGGTGCGTTACAAATGATCCAAGTTTAGGGTCAAAGAAGAAGAACATAACAAGCATTTATTTATTGGACTTGAGAACTTTAACTATGGAGATGACAGAGATGATAAGCATAAGAGCTAGAGCAACGAATGAGGCGATGAGAGCTCCGCCGCCACGGTCACAAAACCTTCCGAATCTGTCACAAATCTTATCCCACCTCGCATAGGAATTCCCATTCTTCCCCAGCTCCGCCATGAACGCCGCTGCGTTCGCTCCACCAGACACCAACGCCACGTTCAGCTGCATGCATGCACATCCAAAAACCAAACATCAAAAATGGTTTACGCATCTCTAGATAAAAATAACAAAAAAAAAAAAGCAAAAATGGAAAGGAAGTTAGACCTACCATGTCCAAAATGGCAATCATGGCAAATCGGAGTCCCTTGTAATCAACCTTGCTCCCGAACAAATCCACCATTACCATCAGCAAGTTATGGATGCTGGCCAGTCCATTAGCTACAACAAAGAACCTGTAAACAAAGAAAAATCTATCAGTAATTGATCATAAACAAAACTTTAATAAATTAATCAATACTTACACAAATGCTGGGGTGTGCTGAAACTTGGCCGTGAGAGTAAGGTTGACAGGGGTGGTTCCAACGGTGGCAATCACAAAAGTTTTGGTTTGTTTGTTGAGTAGCATCACGACAGCTGCAGCGGCTGTGGCAAGAAACGCCAGTAGTCTCAGCCCCACCAAGGTCCAACTCCACCTACTCTTTGCCTTGCAGGAAATAGAGCCGTACCCAAACATTGGTTTCTCAGTTCCACTTTGTGGAGCCATGGATGGATATACAAGAGAAGCTATAGGAACGTTGATGGGAACAAGGGGAGAGATCCATGGCAACTTTATTTATAAAGGGTGAAAAGATTCAGGGTGCGTATCAAATGTTGAGTCTTACAATGAAATTTGACAAAAGGATTTGTTTCCTTGGGTGGTCTACCCATCCACTTACCATTTTTAACAGGTTGGGTGTTGGTGGTTGTGAAGTTTTTGAAGCTTAATGATGTGGTTAGTAAGATAAAGGTGTTTATTACTCTTTAAAAAGCTTTTGGATTTTAGACGAAAAATGTTACGGTCCAAACCAACTCGTTAGGTATTGTGGCTTCACTTGAAGAAATTAGAGGTGTTTATTAGTCTTTAAAAAATTTTTGGTAATTGGACGAAAAATGTCACGGTTCACGCCAACTTGTTAGGTATGATGCGTTTTGATCCATTGAATCTTATAGTTAAGGATGAATAATTGAGTGATTTGGATGGTTTGATCCGTCATACATCAAGACCAAATAGATTAAATATTTTTAGAAAATTGACTAAACATAAAAGAGGATCAAACCAATTAAATATCAAATTAGTTTCGGTTTTGAATTAATAAATCAAAATTTTATTATTTTATTATTTTTATAAATTATAATATTAAAATTTATAAACTTCATCCATAATTATAAAATATACAAATAATCTAAACATAAAAAAAAATATAAAATTTATTCCTTCACTTACATAATTATGACTTTTTACATAAATCATCAAATTAACATTTAAGATTCAACATAATAAAAAGGTCAAAGATAATAAAATGAACATTCACAAAATAAAACTATCTAAGACAAGACCATAAACCATCACAAATTATCAACTTGAATCTCCTCTATGACTTAGTTTTTTACATTTAGTCACATAGTCTATCTAACAAACGAAAGAAAATAAAAAATATATAATTAGTATAAAATTTATATAATAACAAAGTAAAAGAAGATTAAAAATAAAAACTATGCAAAAAAAATCATAAAATTTTAACATTTACCTCAATTTAAAATGTGAAGAATGCATTTTTAACCTCTTCACTCATCATTCCTCAATAACAAAAATGGAATCCACAATCTCAATCTTCGACACCTTTAAAATGCATAAACAAAAAGGAATTAAAAGAAATAAGAATTGAAAAAAAATGAAAAAGTAAAAATATAAAATGTGTAGTATATTTTATATAAATTTAAAAATAATATATATAATTAGTTTAGTTTGGTCCAAAAACTTTCAAATCAAGAATGAACTAAAAAATCAATTAGACCAAATATTTTGGACCAATTAACCTAATGAATTAATTAGACCAAACTGCTTTATCTAAATTACATTTAATTTGAATAAGTAATTGATTTGGCCTAATTTTTCTCACTCTTACTCACAATTTTATTCCACAAAAGATGCTTCACATATTAAAAATGATGTGAAATATAAGCACTTAAAAGATTCAATCTAATTCTAATACACATTCGATCAGACATAAAATTCAAAACTCTTGTCTGAAACCGTGACCAATAGCCAGTGGTCATGTTGATCCGTGCGATATGCTCTTCAAACTTGCTCTTAGGCTTCCTTGGTGATTGCGTTTGGCTGCCGAAGTCCAACACCTTTCAATTTACATAGGAAGTACCGTTTTATCAGAATTTTTAACCCAGGATAGAAATACTTCACTTTCGAGTAAACTTCACCGACGCTTTTTTCAGTGTTAACTTCTTTTACATAATATTTTATATTTCTTTTTTCCGAATTTAACACCTAGACAACAAAAATTAACCGTAAAATCTTACTTGATGAAAAAATATCTATAAAGAATTAATCAAAATGTCGTGTAAAATAAATCAAAATCCCAAGGACGTAAGCAAAATTTACTTTTTTTTAGTGAAAAATAGAAATATTATTGCACTTTTAAGAAATATCAGCAGTTAAGAAAGGCTCCAAAGATGCAGGAGTTTCCTCAACCTGAAACAAAGCATATCATGTCCTCTAAGGACCAAAGCCAATTGAGCAAAATAAGCCCAAGGTAAGAAGAGGTTCGACAGAAGCATAGAAATTATCTAGTAGATGAAAACATTCACTAGGCTAAGCAAACATTATTTCAGTTTGGCAAATCATATAAAAAACACTTTCCCCACCTCTCATTACTCCAGATGCACATCACACATTCTTCAATAAATGTTCACTGTTTCCCATTGTCCACATAATATACACAAACCAATTTCCATTTCTATCTTTCCAGCAATCATAACAATGTTTGTATGCATTCTCCTATCAAATAAAAGAGCAATCAAACTCAAAATTCTCATCCCATCATTTCTTGTCTGTCGTTACGCCAACCACGACATTGGTCACCTGCAATATCGTAGTTTTGTCAGCATGCTTTATGCTCCCCCCACCCCACTTTCAACTTGAATAAAAAGCTCAAGAAAACGAAAAGAATGTATAACAAAAATATGCACTTAAACTTATATTTACCAATTTGCCACTCTCGTCAACAGACATGGGGTTCTCAACGACAACTGTTTGGCTCTGAGAATGCAGCATTGGCGGCAAAAAGTTAGATTCACTACACAGTTGGTAACCCAAAACCATCTCCGTTTTCTCACTATAAGAAACAATAACCAACTTCAAAACTTACTGTTGAAGTAGATGGTGTAGTCCCTGTCGCAGCTACTCCATTAGGTCTGTTTACGGGAAGTGGAACCCGCACATTGCCCATCTGAATGATAGATGAGAATAGAGAGTGAGGAATACGTAAAGCACCAAATACAGTTCCTCTAGACAGAAATGTATACACTGCATCTCACACCGATGCCCAAAATATTAATTGCATAGACATAAGCAGAAAAAAAGTACTTATCCTTCTGCTTAAGTATAATTAAAATCATTCTATAGGGAAAAAACACAGAAAGACAGCTTTCTGAGAATTCATATTGTGAATATTAGATCAGGGGCATTCATTAAAAGGAAACATTAATATATTCAAAATTGGTTTGTAAACATAACTTGCAAGCAAAATTATTCCACAGGGTACTGGGATGCACAAATTTTGGATATTTGAGAAGTAAATGGCCATAATAAGATGGCAATGAAAGGGTACCAGCAAAATTTGCCCTACCCTTCCCTGAATCTTGCTAAGAAATCCAAAACCCAAAATAGCCCAAAGCCTCTTTTAAGAAAAGGGAGTTGATCCTATTCCCATTAAAACTAATCCTGCCCTAAATCTCCCAATAGCTACTTAATTAAGATGGGGAGTAAGACCAAGTTTGAGAGGAATTGCCCCAAAGTTGAATTCAATCAGGAGAGAGAGAAGACATAGACAAAGGACCCGAAAACAAGAACACATGATTATGTTTGGTACATCACAACAGCAAAGAGCTTGCAGCAACTGCACAAAAACCAAATAAACGGAAACATGCAGATATGCACCATTATATCAAGCCAATAATAAATTAGTAAGGCCCTTTTTTAGCCTTTTTTTTTTTTTTGAAAAGCCTTTTTTAGGCTCTTGTGAAATGAATGTAAATCTCTAAATCTCTGCAAATTCTTAAACATATATTTGAATGTTAATGATAAATGCAATAATGAAAAGTTGTATCAATTGAATATTACTTACTCCAACATTAGTTACATATTGACAAACAGCACATTTGACTGATGGAGCTCCATATGGATACATTAATGTCGTACGGCAGTGCCCGCAATTGATGTGAGCAATCTGGTTGGATGCTTTTTTCATAGTCATGAGATCCAAAAAAAAACAAGTCAGTAAATAAGCTGGGGACCATGAAAAAGTAACAAACAAGCAACATAAAGAATAAACTTTTCTTTTTCTTTTGAGAAGAAATAAAAACTACTAATTCAGTTGCAAGGCAACCTGGAAATGCAATGATCAAAAGTTGAATGAGGAACCAAAGAAGAGAATACTGCACTGTTTGTACTCACTTCTCAAAATTCATGGAAGAGTATATAACTTTGTGAACAAAATATCTGTCTTCATTATCGAAGGGAGAATGGTTGAGCTACAACTTAAAATTTAAATTTTAAAGACTGAATTCACTGCTAGGCTGAAAACCATTCACAAAAAAGTTCCAATTCAAAGCTCTCTAAGACAGAACTAGAGTCTAAAACAATCAAACTACTTTCTGTAAAGAAGCATATTAAGATGATTTAGTTACTGGAATAGCTTAAATAGCTGCAAATAAAGCTCTAATTAACAACCACAAAGACACAGGCTAAAAGTGCATGCTCCAACTTGAATCCACTGCCACACAAAACTGCAAGTGCATGCTAGAAGATGAAAAAAGAAGAAGCACCTTAATTTGATTGGAACAGCCATTGTCAACATGGCAGACAAATTTTAGAAGTATACTAAGATCATTTAACTACTCAAAATAGCTCAGACTGCTATTAAATGAAGAATACAATAGTCACAAGTTAAATGCATGAGGAACACCTTGTGACACTTGAAAAGTACAGAACTGGAAGCACTCATCAGCAAACAGAACCACACTTTTTTTTCTGAGAAAACTGAACCACACTCAAACTTATATACAGTGCAGAAAAAGTTAACAGTAAGAAACAAAAATTCACTCCACAAGCATTAGATTTTCATTGCAGACCAAAAATGATTTTCCATTCTTCTTTAATTCCAACAGTTCTGCACTTCCAAATATTACAACCACAAATTTACATCTCATGCAAAAAATCATTATATTGTACCTTGTGCAAAGTTAATGGTGTGACAGCAAGAGCATCTTACACTTGTTGCTCCGCGTGTATACATTAGTAATGTTCGACAACCTCCACATATGAGTTGAGCCATGTCATTCCCTGCAGGGTTAATTTACAAACTTAGGTTATCAAACATAAGATTCTTCTCAGATAATTGACATATTTACATATTTAAGTAAGCGGATGTTACTGGTCACCCCACATTAATGATTTCTTTGCCTTAAATTAAATCTCTTGTTTCAGTAGAATATTCTAAAAAACAACAGCATCACCATTAGCATTACCAGAGAGTATCGAGTTATACATCAACAACACAACCAACATGAAAAAGGAAAAAGAAAATTCATCTAAATATACAATACAGTGGCATTGCAGTCAGTTGTCTGTTAAAAGGATCAGGAAAATAATACCTAGAGAACCATGTACTAGTACTCTAGTTGGCAGGCTAGTTGGCAGGTTATCACCCCGGCAATCAATGAAAGCCATTACTAATCTTGCTAAGGTGTTCTGATAACCAAACCTTTAGATATTAAGGGCCAAATCAAGTTGCACATTATGTCTAAGTACCAGATAAACGAAAGTTAATGTTGCCAAGAAGCGCAAAGATTGTAGATAACAACCTTGAGAGGGCTACAAACAAGCCAAGTTGAATGGTAGATCTAAGCATCTGGCCAAGATAGAGTCATACTTTCAGCGGTTCCAAAGGAGCATGGTTTAGGGGCCATAAAATTTGTTTGAGGTTTGTTTGGAGTGCTCTTAATTAAACTTGGTTATTATCTAGCTTACACACAATCAAGTTCACATAAAGAAGTAACTATAAAAGCAAGAAAATCCACACTACAATGACTTATGTCATATTAAAAAAAAATTCAACAATCAGACAAGAGCATAACATAAAAATCTCTAGAACAAACAGCAGTGAATTCTCACTAACAAATTGTAATGAGTTTGATTTCACTATCTTTATTATCAGGTTGATTTGATTTAGTTGAGCCAATGCTTCACTTCAAAAGGTAATAAGTCAGATTACGCAACCATACCAAGTGGAGGTATATTGCATGTTAGCCCATTCAATATAACATTTACTTTGAAATTTTGAATGATTGAATCAGCAACTTCTGCAGACAATGCCTCACACCATTAAAAGTTTTGCAAAGAAAAGACTTACGATCCTTTTGGTAATTGCTTTTGCTACTTGCATTTTACTATTTGCTTTTGGTTAAGCTTTCTAAAACGTTGATAATAAAGCAAAAAAGCAAACAATAAAAGCCAAATCATAATTAATTAAAAATGAACAAATGACTATAATGTAACACCAATCATAACATCATTAGTCGAAATAGATGTAAAAACATGCAATTTTTTAATCTAAAAAAACAACATTTTAAATTTTAATTTTGTTTGCATTTATATCAGATATGCTTTTTGCCTTTTCTCTTTCAAAAGCACAAAAGGAAAAAGCAAAGATAACGACCAAAGGATACCTTAAAAAATTCACATCTTGATCACATGTTTGAATCCTACAACATAAAGTGACAAGGGAGATACAAGAAGTTCTGGAAAATCATGGCAGGAATCAAACATGTTGGCAATTCCACAAAATAAGTGACTGTATAATGGTTAATAAGAAGAGAGAAATATCAGGACTTGTCGGACTCCGAAAGGCTTATAGGCTGTGGGAGGGTGAAGAAGTGAGTATTGAGGCATTCCTAGTTTTCAAACATACAAACCAGTGAGTGATATCAATCATCTGACAACTTATATGTTAGGCAAGATGATCTCTAACTGCAAAAAAGGTAAGGATGATTCTTGGCAAACTATATATCCACCATGTGTAGCTAATGACTGACAAAATCCAACATAAGGCACAAAAAAAACCAGCTCCATCAGTTGTACCACCCAATTCCATGCTCATTTCAGCATTTAGGCCCATATTTTGTAATAAAACCAATGACCAATATTTGTGGCAAACCAACATAAGGCACAGAAAAACCAGCTCCTTCAGTTGTACCACCCAATCCCTGCTCATTTCAGCATTTAGGCCCATATTTTGTAATTAACAATGACGAATATTTGTGGCAAGGCGGCAAACTTAGCAAAAAATTTCATGTAGATGTTCGCAAGACTACAAAAGGAGACTCTTGGATCCCTATCAGAGCTTACTTTACAAAGCCAAAGTAAAACATTCTCAACTCTCTAGGCAGGGAAATGGTGCTGGAGGAACTAAATAGGAAATTCTACGGCAAAGAAATCTAGGGGAAAGGGGCTGCTCTTTTGCTGTCTCTGTGGAGCATTAATGGAATTGAAATATTTGGAATTGTCTCAGTGCCCGTGATTCAGGCTACCAAGGCTCTAGGTCTGAATCATCAATGCATGGAATACTAAAATTACTAGGATCAGGAGACTTCAGAGGAAAAAAGTAAGTTAAGAAGTAAGCTTTGGGATTGAGTTGCTCTCTACGTTTGGGTTGATTTGATGAAACATGGTCAGGATAACCCAAGTCACCATCTGCATTACTCTGCATTAAGAGAAACGATTAGTGGCTCTAGCCTCTTCATTTCTAAGAGGACTGTTCAAGTAGGCAAGTCCTCAACATACAAGTAAAGCAGAGAAATCCACTAGGTCAAAAGGGTAAAAAGGAATCCACTAGGTCCAGCCATTCTTTCTTACTGGAAGTAGTTCTTGATGGCACTAACAGATCATACACAAGGCCACTTAGACAATAAGAAAACTTTACCAACTTTAAGAAGTAGATCTCTTTTGAGTTTCAAGTAATAATACTCATGCTGATGATAATGAAAACTAGCAACTGTTATTGCATGCACAAAAGAACAAGAGAAATTTAAACTGTTCACAGCTTCAGAAAACTAATGGATGGTTTTATATTTTGCAATTTATAAATGAAGCGTACCAGGGGGAGGGACTTGGGTAACTGTATTGCATAACGCGCAACAAACATTTGCAGCCCCTCTAGGATAAAGAAGAATGCTTCTACAGCCACTACACACAAGCTGGCTCTGCATATCTGCAATCATTGAAAAGAACCACATAAAGATAGTTTTCCAAAATCTCAATATAACATTAATTAGCTATTTACAACTGATATTATTGGTTTTGAGATACATTCGATATAAAGCAGATGGTAGAAAACTCTTATCCCATTAACCCAATTAGTCAACCTCTATGAAGCATAATGACCCCTAGAGGTCAATATCCATAACATTCAAAAATATCGAAATTACTAGCGAAAAAAAAGTCTATTATTAAAGTATATAATCAGACTGGAAGAAGGCACAAGACTCCTTTAACTACTAGCATTCAATGGCAACATAATGAGAGTGCAATCTCGAAGTACAATATCAGATATACAAAAATCATATGCATCAACACTCATGTTCACATAGAACCGAAATTACGAACTCGAAATTCCAAAAATCGAGAAAGTAAAATCATTAAAAAGGAATAGTACTATATGGTCCAAAGTGTTAATTTTTTTTTTCCAATTTTTCCTTCAGAACAATAATTACCTCCATTTTTTTTTCTTTTTCCCTTTTAATCAGATAATTAGCAACATCTCAGCACAATTAACACTTCCTCTTTTTCAAAATCCCTAGCTAATGCAAGTTATAGCAGGCAGGGATCAGCCCATAATCTTTACTTACAAAAAGAAGATGAATTCGTTCACATAATACAATTCTAATTAGAAAAACAAACACTATTGACGAACATAGATAAGATCCAAGTTAAACCCCCAAAAAAGCCAAAAAAAAATAATTAATAAATACCCGATTTCCCGTCCTTCAACAGGGAACCGATTCCAACCCTTAGAGAAGCAATCGAATTGAGAGTCGAAGTTCCTTCCAAACAAAAATAAATCGTAATTAAGAGGTAAAATTAAAAAAAAACAATAATAATTAATTAATAAAGAATGAACTTGATTCTTACCTTGAAGAAGGCGGAAACCTTGATTAGAAGAAAAAGAAATGTCGTTAAAGGAAAACTATAAGCTGTAGTTTCACAGATACGATAAGATCCGCTTAAATTAAGAATCCTGTAATCACGAGGCTTTGGGTCAAACCAAGAAAAACCGATTTTTTTTTCTTTTATGTTTGTTTGGTTTTTGAAATATGGTTGAAAATTTTGGTATATAAATAAGTTAGCGTGTGTTTGGCTGATGGGATTGGGATAATCACAGCAGTAGTTTCCTGGGAATTTGGGTTTTTAAATGTCGTTACGATTTGGCCCCGCTTTATTATTAGGTAAAAAGAAATTTCAATAAGAATCCTTCAAACAAACCCAAACGCTAAATAATGAATTTTACACTTTTACCCTCCTATTATTTACTTATTATTTTCTTTTATTTGTTGAGAGAGGCTCTTGGTTTTGCTTTATTCCTAAACTTGACCTCAAACTTTATCTCCAAGAAAATTAGACTATTCCAAAGAAATAAAAAGAAAAATGTCACCCACTTTGGGATTCATACTCTAGAAGGTGGCTACTATGAAATGACAACATAATATAACTCATACATGTAAATATTCAACTTTAGAGAATAGTTTTATAATTTTATGTAAAAGCACAAAAAAATTAAAATTTTTATTTTCTTTTTATCGTAAAAGATAATTAAGGCTTAGTTTGATATTAAAAATAATTAATGTGAAATTTAATATAAAAAATTAACACAAAAAATGCAATTTTTAGATTATATTTTATGCTTGGGTCTCCATTCTCCATGCTCTAAGTAGCCATGGGCTGTTTTTTTAATGAAAATAATTAAGTAGTCATATGTCAATAAGTTGATATTTAGAAGAAGACAAAATATATGTGATTATTATTTGATTTAATTTTTTTTAATTTGATCTTAAAAATAAAAACAAAATGGAAATGCTAAGAAGTGTGTTAATGTCCATGGATACACAAATGTCCATTTGGGTCCCATCCACAAGCAATTTATACACAGATTGTCCATGGATATGTACAGCAACACAAGTGTGTAAATGGGCTGTTAGAAATTCTAGTGAAGCCCTTTTGTCATCTTCAAGAGTAAGCACCCTAATAGCAGTGATAATCACTGGTTTCATATCACTGTTTTGAACCTAAAATGGACACCACAATCAAGCATTTGACTCATTAATTAGTGCATGATCTCTCTCTCTCAAAAAGAATAAAATTTGAATTCCCATTCTCTAAATATAAAAGAAAAAATAGACACCACACCACCAAAAAGATGTGCATAAAGAAAAAGCATCTAATAATATTAAAATGCAAAAAGAGGAACAGGAGCTGCGGTACAAGTAAAGGATTTCTTTCATCAACTCATCCTTTTTGCAGAACATATCAAGGTATAGAACTACTTTAAAGAAAATATTGTAATCCGGTTGGTTATTCAGGTAAGTAGAACAGTTCTGTTCTTCATGATATAATTTGCTTTCTACTTTAGATAATTTATACAGCGATGAGATTTTTCCAAGCAAGTTAACGTCTGTGCCTATGCCATCATATCCGGCGAAGAGAGGCCAACCTTTTCTCAAGTTCATCAACATCAGTAGATTCAGACCTGCAGATGACCATAGTACATTGTTAAAAAGTTTAATCCCTGTGTGTTTATCTTCCTACTGCATGTTTATAATTTCTTTCTTCAGCATATACCACTTTGAGAAAACAGAGAGGAAAAGTATCTGGTTCTTATTTGAGACTGCAAAAATTATTCTGAGTTAATTAAATTAATAAATTATACAGTGCAAAGTTGCATGGCATCATCATAAAGCTTCATCTACATAGCACACAACAACCCTATACTTTTAGAATATATCTGTTATTCCTTTATCTTTTAAAAAAATAAATTAACAAAATACATCACCATGCTATGATTGCCCCACATCACCAACAATATTGGGCAATTGGCACAACTGCTATCTTGAGGTTACAGACTATTTCAGTCTTTGCAATGTAAATAATTCAGAGCCACTGATTTTCAACAGCTGACTTCTATGCAATAACCAATTAACCATAGATGTTGAGTATGTGTTGAAAGTATTACTATCATTAGAAAGGGAGACGGCAATAGGGGAGGGTTTTTTTTCCAGTTTAGTAGGAGTCTAAAATAAGAAGTATGCAGTACTACTTTGTGAATGAATGATGATAAATAATGCTCAACTTTTTGCATTTAAATTAACAGAAGCAGATCTAGATGATATTTTAGTGGACAACATATATATCGAGATTTTGCTCACGAAAAGTCATATATACCTAGCATTAACCTCAGAAGCAGCATTCCTTGATGCAATCCGACCTTTTGGAGCTGAGGATAGCTGTTCAAAGAATGGGGCAAAATTAAGCATTTATCTACACATTCTTGCAACTTAAAAAATGCAAACATATCATAGAAATTTTTTGATAAGATCAATTTCAAGAATCGAACCTGAGAAGCAATATCCACTCCAATCTCATCAAGCACCTGTGTATCAACTATATAAATCAGAGATCTAGGGATTAACAGAATAGGAACTATGCCAAGAAAACTAAAATGGAATAAAAATACTGTCAATAAATAAAACATCTCACCTGGTTCGTGAGCTCCTCTGTTTCCTCTTCAGCCTCATCTTTATCTAAAGTTTCATCAATAGCTTCTGACATCATCTCTATCTGCAAAAAGATCAAGAAAACAAGCATTACTACATGAACTCATATTACAAAACATACTAAACAGCAACAATGAAGAGAAACACCGCTCTCACACATGTCAATCCACCAAGCTCTAAGTTTTTTCTTGCAAAAATTTCGATATGAAGCAAGTATGCATTATTGCACTGAGAACAGAGTTAATCTATCTAATTAATTTTGCGTCATTTTCTAGGTATGATCACCAGGTATTATAGCTCTCAAGGCTGAAGATTGTATGAGGAGAGAATCTAAAAGTAAAAATATTCCCAGAAAACAAAGAGTATTACCGTCATGTCCATTTGTGCTGACTGCTTTTGGAATTCTTTTATCACTTTTGCTTGTTTTTCTGGAGCCATTTGCTGCAAAAGGAAAGATAATGCAATGATCGAATATGAGAACCATCTAACCTTGAGGAAAGAAGAAGCTGCAGAACCATATTGTAGTACAAAACATGCTAGTATAACATTTTCCAGTATATTATCCTATTTGCCAATCAGATCATTGACTCCTTATTTCCAAAACTTCTTTACCTGTCACTAGAGCTAAGCTGAACAGCTACCAATGGAAACATCAGATTGACTTGATTTTTGTTCTTTAAAGGACTTCAAGAATGATAAAAAAAACAACAATATATAACATTTTCTACTCTAAGGTTTTAGATGCAGACCTTGTTCATTGCTACCATTGCCTTAGTTGCACCTTTCATTCCTGTAGATATTGAGGTACTGGCATATAATGCCTGCGAACATAAAAATAAAATATTTAAATTAATAGTGATACAAACTTTAATTATCCCAGCAACTAATTTTTGATTGTTGAAACTCAACCTGTGTATGAGTTGCTACACCTCTGATTTGGGCACGACTCCCCTGCAAATTAGTTATTTGTTGCCGCAGCCGTACAAGTTGGCGAGCTAAAATTCTAGTAGCTGCCTAGAAAACACATACAGGAAATTAGATACAAAAGAACAAGCTGAGAGCTTGGGGAATTAATGGAATTCTTAAGCAAACACACCAGCAAGATTTAAAGTTATGAAATAATTTGGGGAATTAATGGAATTAGTGGCAGGGTTCTTGATAAATACAGCAAAGTATCTTGATAAGCCAGCAAATTTCATAAACAGACAATGAGGTATTTATGGATCTTTCCATGATTTGCCATTACACACCAGCAAGATTTAAAGTTCTGATTCCAGTAATGAGCAGGTGTGCATTTCTTCCACATCCTGAACGTTCAAGACAGATAACTCAAATACAGAGGAACGATTATTCAAAATCAGCATGTCTTATTACATCATCTAGTACTTATTTTACACCAAAAAGGTTGTTAAAGATGATAGCACTTCCTCAAACAGAAAGGCTTCAAGATAACGAATTTCAAGCCCGCTTGTACAACTTTTATAACCTAAGTCACGCAAAATGTTTCATGAGACTATGCCTCACATGTGTACTCACAAAACATCTTTTAGGTTTGGAACAATCCCCAAGCGCTACAATAAAAATACCTCATTACCAACATTGAAATAGCCATAACTTAAAATTCAACAATATAAACAGACTTGATAGGCTGACAAAATGTCATACGTATATGGCTTGACAAATATCACTGGCCATTTCTTTGAAACTAGTATTAAACTTGCCTCGTTTCCAGTTTTGGCCGTCTTCTTGATCTCCGCCACCAATTTCTTTTCTTCCAGCTGAAGTGATGCAATCTCACGTTCAATGCCTAAAAAAAAAAAAAACAGAAAAATATTAGAGCAATCTGGATAAAAACAAACATGACCACTATTTTCAACTCTAGCTGAATAATAGGAGAGAACAAAGGAAAAGCCCAACACAATTTGAAACACATAAGATTGTATTTTGGAATTCCATGTAATATCAGGTGCATCATTGCTCGAAGAATGAACGAACTTGAGTGTAATTTCAAAGAATCTCAGCTTGGACTAAGCAATTTCGAATATGAAGCATAGAAGAAATGGAAAAAAAAAAAACCCAGACATACCTCGGGTCGCAACCGTCATTTCTCTCTTGCTCGTCCGCAAAGCATCTGAAAAATACAACAAATTTACAAATAAAACGGAAACAAAACAAAAAGAGCAGTGCACAGTCTACACATGAAAATGAAGCTTTCCAGAGTAAAAAAGGAAAAGGTCAAGAGAACACACACAGTGAGAGAGAATCTAACGGAATTTCAGTGAGATCCCAACAATGCCGAAGAAAAGGCAAAGGCAAAGACAGAAGAGAAAGTGAAATACCTTTGGGAGATGTTTTCTTCTTGAAGATGTTCATGATGAGATGGTGCAACAAATAAAAACCCTTAAAATGTAAGAATGTGAGAGAGTGAAAGGATCTAAATTTTGGAGCAAATCTTCCCTTTCGGATGCCTAAAACCCTTTCGGATGGAAATGGATACCAAAGAAAAAGGAGAGCGTGACTGCGTGAAGGTGCGCCGTCGTCGGGGAGCGTGCTGCTGCAGTGCTTCTCCTGCTGCGCCTTTTCTTTCTACTCATCCAACGGTTCGCGTGGCCCCGCACCGCAAACTAGCCGTTACAAAGAATTTCTTTTTTTTTTTCTTTTTCTCATTCCTTGTCAGATTTTTATTATTTATTATTGTTATTTTTTTATTCGTTAAAATTCATGTCCATGTGAAATCAAGGATATTTCCTCGTTATATTAATTTTTTAATTATAAAATAAAAAACTCATTTCAATCCAAACGCTTCTCGATTTTAATATTTAAATATTAAATAAATACAAAGTTAATTAAGCTTTAATATCATTTGTATCGGATCCACATGTCCAACTCAAACAACATATTTATTAATTAGATAAAAATCCTTCTTATCTCTTACTAACGTTTTATTTTAAATATGATTTAAAATTTAATTTATTTTTATGAATTAACTTTAATCTATTAATTAAATATACATAAAAAATAATTTTAAATTTATTTTAAATAAGTATTTAATTGATTCAAATATTTAATTTTAATGTGTAGATATTCGGATATAAATCTAAATAATAATTTTAAAATTTAATCAAATATTTATAAAATTTGATTATCTTATCAAATAATAAGTTTTGAGTTAAAAAAAAAGGGGTAAACTTAGTTAAATGATGATTGAAATGGGAGCTAACAAGTGGAATCCAAGGTAGTTAGATGTCAGTTGGTCTACAAGCAACCATGTCCCCATCTTTTTTATTTTTCTCCCAATTTCTCTTTTATCTATTTTCAAAAAATCAAATGGATAAAAAAAATTTTAAATACTTTTTCCTATTTGAAAATATTTTTTTCATCCATTAAATGTTCATATTTCTTTCTTCAAGTATCCCAAATTAAATATCCTCTTATTTTTTATTTTTTATATTATTTTGATAAAAAAAATTTTGTTATTTAATAACAATAATAACAATTAATGAATTTTAATAGTTATTATATTAATTATAAAAAATTTACAAATAAAAAAATAAAAAATTAAAGGGCAAAAGAGTACACTATGGTACGGAGGGAGGATAAGACAAGGTACAGCTTTTGCAATAATTGTAAAATGAGGGACAGATTAGGAATTCTAAACAAGAATAATTGCTTTGCTTTGCCTTTCCACTGCTCATCATCTCCCGGACAAATGCATGTGACGCACCTAGCTAGTCATGGACACCCATCTCTTAGGCCCTCTTCCCTTCTCTTTCTTGCATGGCGACCCACAAGTCATAGTTTTATGACCCATAGCTTGAAAGTTTTCTTTTTCTTTGAGATATGAGAACCCATCACCTTACACCTTAGTGAACTTAGACTTAGAGGACCTGTTCATAGAGAAACATGGCTAGAACCAATTCAAGTTGTAGTAATTACTTGTGTAATTATAGTACATTTTGAAACTCCAACCTGTTAAAAGCTTGGTGGTATTGGTTTTTAAAGCTTAGTCGGGTGAGAAAATAGAATGATATTGACACCTCTTGCAAGGAAACAACAGTTACAAAAAGATGATTGATTTAATTAATGGGGGTGCAGATTTGATATGTCAGATTCTTGCCTCTTTCCTAGAGATACAACAGACAAGGGTGAGATGAAGTGAACTTTTCCAATCTGTTTCCAACAACAGCCCATGTTCTAGTTTCTTATTCAGATAACCTTATCATTATTTATTTATATTTTTTTCTACTATTTTTCTCTTAGATTTCTGTCATAGTCCTTGCTGCTCACCTGATTTGGTATCTTTCAACCAATCATATTCCATTGCCACCCATTGTGTTTTACCCCCTTTAGTCTTTGACTCTTTTTCATTTTCAGCTCATCTTGGGTGCAGATCTGCAAGATTACTTCTTTTTCAGTAGGCCAAAGTTTTTCAAAGGGAAAGTTTATGCTTTGGTGGGGTTCTCAAGGGGAAAACTCAAATACCCAGATTGGATCCATTGAGGTAAATTCATGTTTTTGCTCCAAAAGGGTAATGCATGTTTTTCAAGTTGCTGAGATATGAAATCTCAAATATTTGTGAACATTTTGTGATTGAATTCTTTCTTCTGTTAAGGCTTGATGATAAAGGGAATAGCTTTGATGCATTTCTTGGAAATTAAAAGTAGCTTTGTGTGACATGCTTCTGTTGTTAGTATTGGTTGATTCATGCTATTCAACTAGGAACAACCTTTTGTAATCTTATTTTCTCGAGAAGAATATAGGAGAGAGAAAAAAAAAGGGTTTCAATTTCTTGAGGGAGTGTGATAATGGGGAAGGTTCAAGGCAGTAAGGTCTTGTCTTTGCTCCTTGTTATTGTATTTTCTGCAAGTTTTAGAAAAGGAGAAGCTCAGTCAAAGTCTTTTCTGATAAATTGCGGCACAAATTCTAGTGTCAATGTGGATGGTAGAAAATGGGTTGGCGACTTGTCCCCTGATAATAATCTCACCCTTAGTTCTCCTGGGGTTGTTTCCACTACTTCTACACTAAGTGGTGATTCAATCTTTGCCCCTCTCTATAAATCTGCCCGCCTTTTCAGTGATGAGTTGAATTACACGTTTAATGGAATCCAGGGGAACTATTTCTTGAGGCTTCATTTCTGTCCCTTCTCCTTTGAGGACCACAATGTAAATGAATCTTCTTTCGATGTTGTGGCAAATGGTCTGAAACTCTTAGAACAATTTAATGTTGCTGGTGAGATTGCACACAAGAACTTGTACCTCCAAGGTACGGGAACCAATTTCAGCTCGTTCTCCTTGGTTAAAGAGTATATTTTACCTATTAATTTGGATATGCTTGTGATTGAGTTCACCCCAACAAAAGGATCGTTTGGATTCATTAATGCCATGGAGATGGTCCCTGTAGCCGATAAGCTTTTTGCAGATTCAGTCAGTAAAGTGGGTGGAAATGATGCAAATCTGAATCTAAGTGGAAGGGGAATTGAAACTATGTATAGGTTGAATGTTGGGGGTCCTGAGATTAATGCCAGTCAAGATTCAGATTATTGGAGAACATGGGATGTGGATTCTGGCTATATGATCACAGCAAATGCAGGTTTTGAAATACAAAACAGTTCTAATATTACCTATGCTTCTGCAAATGATTCTTCAGTGGCTCCTCTCCTTGTGTATGAAACAGCAAGAAGCATGTCCAACACCGATGTGTCGGAGAAAAGGATCAATATGTCATGGAGGTTTGAAGTGGATCCTGATTTTGATTACTTAGTCCGCTTACACTTCTGTGAGCTGGTTTATGATAAGCCGAGCCAGAGGATTTTCAGAATCTACATAAATAACCGGACTGCAGCAAATAATTTTGACCTTTTTGTCAAGGCAGGTGGAATAAATAAAGCTTATCATCAGGATTACTTTGATGCGGTTTCTTCAAAAATCAACATCCTTTGGATTCAACTGGGTCCTGACACTGCAGCTGGTGCTTCAGGCACTGATGCTCTGTTGAACGGGCTGGAGATTTTCAAGCTTAGCCGAAATGGAAATCTTGCCCACGTGCAGATATATGATTCAACTGGGAATTCAACTCACACTTCCAAATCTTGGATTCTTTGGGTGGGAATTGGTGCAGGTGTAGCTTCTGTTGCCATTCTTGCAGCTGCTGGTACATTTTTGTTTTGTTTCTGCAAAAAACAACGAAGAGAATCGGGTGACATGAAAAACAACACTCCTGGATGGCGACCATTGTTCCTTCATGGGTCCATTTTAAATAGCACTGCTAATGCCAAGGGATCATCTAGACTTCAAAATATAAATGGATCTATTGCCTCCACTGGAGTTGGCAAGCAATTTACACTTGCAGAGATTCGGACAGCAACAAATAATTTTGATGAAAGTTTAGTGATTGGTGTAGGGGGCTTTGGTAAAGTATTCAAAGGGGAGATTGAAGATGGCACCCTTGCAGCGATAAAGCGGGCAAATCCACAATCCGAGCAAGGGCTTACTGAATTTCATACTGAGATTGAGATGCTTTCCAAGCTTAGACATAGGCACTTGGTTTCCTTGATTGGATTCTGTGATGAACAAAATGAGATGATCTTGGTCTATGAATACATGGCAAATGGGACTCTTAGAAGTCATCTGTTTGGAAATGATGTCCCACCATTGACTTGGAAGCAGCGATTGGAAGCATGCATTGGTGCTGCTCGGGGACTGCACTACCTTCATACAGGAGCAGAGCGGGGAATTATTCACAGGGATGTTAAAACAACCAACATTTTGTTGGACCAAAATTTTGTGGCAAAAATGTCAGATTTCGGGCTGTCAAGAACTGGTCCTTCTCTGGAGCATACCCATGTTAGTACTGCAGTGAAAGGGAGCTTCGGATATCTTGACCCTGAGTATTTCCGGAGGCAGCAGTTGACAGAGAAATCTGATGTCTACTCATTCGGTGTGGTGTTGTTTGAAGTTGTTTGTGCTCGTGCTGTTATAAATCCTAGCTTGCCAAAAGACCAGATAAATCTTGCAGAGTGGGCAATGAGGTGGCAGAGACAAAGGTCACTCGAAACCATTGTTGACCCACATCTCAGGGGAAAATATTCTCCAGAGTCAATGGAGAAGTTTGGAGAGATCGCAGAAAAATGTCTTGCGGATGAGGGGAAGAACCGGCCTACCATGGGGGAAGTTTTATGGCACTTGGAGTATGTCTTGCAGCTTCATCAAGCATGGATCCGTGCCAACACTATGGACAATTCCTTTTCAAGCAGTCAGGCCTTGGGGGATCTAGAAGAGAGAGAAGCTGAAAATAGGCAACATGATGGAAATTCTGGTTCAGGGGAATCCAAACCAGAAGCTATATAGGTGGATCTGATGGTGAGCTTGCCTGATGACTGTTCAAGAGCAGTAACTGTATTCCTTTACAATATCATACTAGTAGCTTAAAATTCTTTTATTTTTGTTGTATTAAACTCGAAGTTTGCTGGCGTAAGATCCCTACTAACCCTGCAGTAAGGGGAGCCAAATATGGGAAAATCATGATAATGTTTCATTTGACTATGATGAAATGATCAAGATGCTGATTTGTATCGTCTTTTTTTCCTGAATCGTTGGATCTGGCTCAACTTATGGGTAGGATGAAGTCAAATATCTCATCTAGATTATGACCAATTGAAGTTTGTGAGTGAATAATGTGATCAATGGTGGAAGCCTCAAATTTGATTATTTTGTCCACACTGCCATATACCTTTTCAAATAGTTCAGTTCAATTTTCAAATAGATCATTTAGTACTTTCTCGAAATAAATGTTCTCGAGAATGGTCGTTCTTTGGTAAAAAAATGAACCAAACAGTGCAATAACCATTCACTCGACATATTGATAGTATATCAAATATAAACTCTTTCTTGATTAGAGTCAGATACAACATGGAGAAACAAAACATACCATAACAAGCCTGAGTTATCAATAAGAGTACCACAAGATACAATGTCAATAGGATTCAACATAGTATTAAATTACTACCACACATGAGGTCATGAACATGCATTGAAAAGTCTTGGATCAACTATCAAATTTACTGGCAATGCTGCAGCAAAGCTGCTTCACAGCTTCAAAGTTGTCATCGTCAAGGGAGAAACTGCTCAGTCGTTTAAGCATGGCATCCTCGGTAACTTGATCGAATTCATACCTACACCTGAATAAGAAGTAACCCCCACATTCCCAAGCTGAAATTGCATTTGAGGCTGCAAATGATCGCTGTTGGATGGATTAAAATTAACCCATGATCAGTATTCAAGAGAATGAAATCCTCCAGTGGGATATCAATTTTGACAAAAGGAACCTACCATAGAATCTAGAGTGTTGGGTTCTGTAATTAAAACAAAAACCTAGAAAACACATTGTGTAGGGGGGAAATGCAACTATAGTTCATGGCCATTTAAGTTCATTTTGACTACAGATTACATGCATCATAGACAACATTATAGATAAGATGCATGTATAGCTTTGCATTTTCTGTCTTCTTGCCATTCTTCACAAACGATGACATCCACACAGAAGTTACAGAGGCAGCATTACCCTTCCACGCTCAAAATTAACTACGATTTAGTGTGATACTTTAATAGGAAATCCATCCAGTTTACGACATTGCATTAGAAATTTTAAAAGACAACAAAACTAATTAGATATCAAATATCACCAGTAGGAGGGGGCAAAAAAAATCTCCATGCTTTGAACAGACTTACCTGAAGAAACAAAAGGATTTTTTTGCCAGAATCAGTTATCATCAGATTATATTGCACATTCTTTTCCTCTAAATGAGAACATATCTCACAAATAGCTGCTGCCATTATCTTGAGATTATGAGTGGTCTGAAAAGAGAGGGTCTTAATAGGATAATCTATGACAGAACATATGTGAATCCCTCTCCTCCCACCACTATAGACAGTGTCTACAGGCCTGAACTCCACAGGTAAAGGGTCAGGGAAGTAGCAAGCCTGCATCATCAAATAAAGGAGTCATGATAGCTGTAAGCATGAATCAAATAAAAAGAATATAGCCACTAAAAGTAGCAGCATACTAGCATTATTTGAAAAAGAGATATGGGTGTTTATCTAAGCAATTGACCTTTTTACAGGCCATCCATTTGATACATACATTCGTTCCCAAAGCTAAAATAATCAACATCAGAGACCACTTGAATGACTTGTCATTTATTTGACTACTTATGTTTTTTTTTTTCTTCTTTTGTTTTTATGAAATCTCTGTACTTACCTTTGACAAACCCCGAGCAACGAGTTATGCCCATATGTCCTTTACTTATTTATTTGTTATTTGTCTCATTAATGTTACTTTGATAATTGATCAAGATTAATTTGATATTCAATGTGCCCTGTACTTGATTAGATCATTATCAGAGTAGTGTTTAAATTATTGAGATCTGAAAGTATAAATTATAGATTGTGAATTTAGGAATTTAGTTAACTTAATACCTTTATGATATAACAGTTAGCTAGGAATTTAGAGTGTATAATGCGAAGATTACAATATCAATTTGTTCATTACTTTGAATTAAATTGAAATTAACAGCCTCTATTGCTTAACTTTAAATTTCCTTATTCTCAATCAAAATTGGATTTGGTGAGTCTAGGAAGCATGAACTATGAATCCAAAATTACCATGAGTAACTTATTTGTATGGTAAAGTTTATGCCGAAGTTAAAGACCTCAATTAACTAACTTTAACATTTCATGTACAGCTAAGAACAATATTCACACATTTCCTTAATTACATGATTTTTGTTTAAAAAACTCAATAACATATCTATCTCTAACTTTTAGCATCTTAATATTAACAAACATTTATACTCTGATTCGAATCAATATTTGGATGGTAAAATATGGTTTGCATTGTTCGGATTTTAAAATCCAAAGTAATAGTTTTAGGAATTTTTTAAAGGACTGTTTGGAAACCAATAGTAGGGGTAGGTATTTTTATTAGAATTTTAGAAATGACTTAAAGAAGCTGGATTTGTATTTGGGCCAAATCTACTATAAACTTTAAAAGGTCCAAACCTTATCAAACAAGAATTTTAAATTTGAAAGTTTTTTAAATCAAAATATTTAAAATCCAAAGCCAAATTTTGGTTCCAAAAAATAACCTAAAGAACTGGTTAAGAATTTAGGCCAAATACACTTGGAATTTTAAAAGATGCAAAAAAGTATTTCAAATTAATTTTTGAAATTAAATTAGTCAAATTTAGCCCAGTTAAAATTCCCTCCCTCCTCAAAACTAGGATTCTTGGAAATTCTAAATGGAAATATTTGAAATTCAAATTCAAAACCAAATTTAGGTTTCCAAACTAAACCTCAGTTTTTTCTTAGCACAGCACGACCACAGAAGTGCTGATTGTAGTGACATTGTTGGATATAATTCACAAACTTTGAAGCCAAAACTACAAAAACATTTGTGAGCTCAACAATGACATGAAATAAAGCAAAAGAGAACAGCCATGAATGATTTATTACCTGAAAGTATACATCAGAACGATTAGGTCTACAGCAATCATAGAACACGCGAAATGAACAGTTATTAATTTCTGCAGCAACCCTTGTGACTAGTTCAACTGATCTTGGATCCAGGAACTGATAAAGTCTGTTTGTGGTACAAGGTACCAAGAAGACATGGCCATATTCAACTGGAGTTACCTTAAAAACCAACGAGTGCATGTATCAGAAGAATATAACTTAACGAACCAACTGTGCTTACTAAACATCAATGACATAGATTAACACCTATAATGGACATCTAACAGCCATTAAGATTTATTGACACAAGAAAGAGCAGCCTGTTTTTCTTCTTGGGTTACATAACCTCATATGTATGGTATTTTCTGTTTCCCTTCCCAAAGCATGTCTAAGCTGGTTGGCTTGAAGCTTTAAACACTGGAAGACCTCTAGATTGCCACAGAAATAGAAGCTCCCTTAAAAGATCATAAAAAACAGAAGGGACTGAACTTCAATGAAGCTTGAGTTGACAGGGTTGCTATCATGGTACAGAAAACTTAATGCAGACTTAATATGAGGATGCCACAATCGAGTCAGTGTGGATCCAAGTCATACCAAAAACATTTACATGTTTATAGTTTATTTGTTATGTGGAACCTCCCCTACCCCTCTGGGTCTCTTGAGTTAAAAGAAAAGATTAGAAGGAAACAAATTTCTCTCCAGCTTAATATTTGCAATAATTTTGTCAGGACAATCAATAGTGATGTTTTCATAACAGGGTATATACCATCCTAACACAGGAAATAAACTTACAATCAAAAGTTAAACCCACACTTGGCCTTACATTGATGATCACCAAGATGGCACTATCAGGCACAGAAGCCGAAGGAATAAGCTCAGATTTTGCCTTCTTGCTGCTGGAAACACAAAAGAGTAGTTCCTCTGGCTGTCTCGTGCAGTCAAATGCAAAAGGGTCCCATTCACGAAGTGTATTGCCCTCAGGTTTTGACAGATGACCTGTTATCTGTCCTTCATTCAACTGAGAAAGAAACTTCATCTTTCCAGCAATGGCCTACATAATGCATCACAGATAATATGTGTCTTTACCATAATCCCAATTTTATACTCAAAAAATAAAAAAGGAAGAAAGAAAAATGCAAGAATTCTCAGAACTAGGAGACCACTACTGCTTCATCGGGTACCTTAATTTCTGAGGCTGTCACATCATATCTAAAACAACCTTTCCGCATCCGATCTTCCCACTGCCAAATAACAGGAAAGATGGATAAAGATAATAAATAGACTTCAACAAATATATTCCAGATTTGTTCCATACCTGAGATAGCAGAACAGCATCCAAAATACTTTGCTCTTCCTCAGCAATGCATGAAAGACCTTCAAATGAATTGTCTTCCTCAATAGATTGGCTACCGAAGCAGTACATAGGGAAATTTGTATCTGTAAAAATTTCTTCAGGGTTTTCAAACACACATTTGAGGGAAAGAAAACAATGATATGTTAAGAGTCCAATACACTAGTCACCCCTTCAGCATGTCCTCAGTAAAACTTAATTTACATAGCTACAGCATCTAACCATGCACCATTTGTATGGAAAAGAATGCATTCTAATTCAATAGATGAACACTGAACAAAACAAAAACAAAATAATTACTAACCTTGAAGAAAGGAGTGAGAATGTATTAACTGCTCACACTTTCCATTCTTCACTGGAAAGCTATTATCTTCAAGCCATTTCATTGTAACCATCCTTATAAAAAGTATTACTAAAACAACAACTAAATACTGTAGCTCCACTCACAACTTGCTCCAAAATCCTCCACAGATGCTTGTATCAGCAGCCACCACCAGCAAGGAAAGTAAGATCTGCGGGATGCCCACCAGCTGAAGGTAGGGCACCACGACCACCGTGAAATGAAGGGGAAGCAATCAAGAATTTAGAAAATGCTGGCATACATTCTCTGCCCCTTCTATTTTTGGCACAAGTTTCTCTCCTTAGAGCCGTTTTTAAATTAACAAAGCCAGCCCGAACTGGACCAGCAGATCCCCTCCTCTCCTCCGAAGTCTTGAGGGAAAAACTGAAAACCATAAGACAGCAGATCAAATACAGCTCCAAGATACAATCAAGAAACTTAAAGAAAAATGCTTAATTATTTCTACCATATCAACTCAACCAACACCCTTTCTAATCATAAGACATACCACAAAAATAAAATAAAATTAATAATTTAAATAAAAAAATCATTGTTTTATTCAATAATCAGAATCCCATTAACAAAAAGTATAAAATTAACTAAGATTAGTAAAACAAAGCCATTAGAAGGAACAAAAACAAAGAAGCTTAACTTTTCTCACACTATCCAGCCAAATTTAAATTTTAACTTTGCCAATCTGAAAATCTAAAGGTTAATTAAAAAAATAATAATAATAACAAAAAAATCAATGAAACCCAATGAAATTAAAAGCAAAAATTACCTTTGGTAGCAAACAGAACTGTAAGAGAAAACCTTATACAAACATATAAAATCACCTGCATTCCAAATCAACGCCCAAAATTCTGTAAAACTAAATCATTCCATGTCTTCAACTAATCAAGATATTTTGCAAACAATCAAATTTTATATTCTTTTTTTTTCTTAATTTAATTTTGTGAATTTATAATGGTAAAGAAGAAACTTAAAATTAAAATTAAAAAATCAAATTGAAATTACAGACCTTTAAAAATGTCGCTGCTCCCCTTTCTTCCTCTCAAGAACCCTTTCTATTTGTCTCGAGGTTGAATTGAATCGGAATTGCTGACTTTTATGAAATCTTCTGTCCCGTATGTATGGAATAGGAATTTGACACGTGTAATTTCTGATCCAAGAAAATATCAAAGAGTAAGGCCCATGACCTTATACTATTTATAGAAAAATAATTTAGCTATATATAAAAAGTTAACGAGTGCTCTAAAAGCATTATTTAAGGGTAGTTAAATTTTTATTTATAATATTAATTTCATATTAAATGTGATAGTTAATTATTAATGTGATGAATTTAATACAAGAGAGATAAATACATGTCTATTACATAAGTCTATTCATGAGATAATCATAAGTTCATTTTTTTAAATTCTTTGAAATAAAAAAAACTTTGATTATTTTTCTTGTGGTCTCTTTCTCTTGTATTGTATAAAGACAATATTGACAAAAATAGAAAAAGAAAAAGATAGATTATATTCGGACAAATTAAGAATTTAATTCATGTGCTCTGTTAAAATATTAGATTAAATTCCTCTATAATAATTGGTATTAATCGAGTCTTTATATTTTCAAAATTTGTTAATATTAAATTTTTAATTAAGTTCTTATACTCTATAAAAATATTAAATTTAATTCTTTTTACTCTATAAAGATGTGAGATTATAATTTTTGTACTATAATTAGTATAGATCAAGTTTTCATATGTTTAACCTTTATGAATATTAATTAAATTGTTAACATCTTCGAGTTTTTTCTAATAGAATTTGTTGACGTGGCATTGACCAACAGTATCATAAACAGCAACAACCAAATAAAAGTTCAAAAAAGGTTATCAATGCATTATTGGCCTAACCAGTTAGAATCTTTTTAATTATGATTTAGATTTCACTTTGTTCCATTGTCCTTCAATTCTCTTTATACATCACATAAAATTTAGATATCTTCTATCATAATGAAAATTTTGAAGGTATAATATTTTAAAAAATTTTATTAACTATTTAAAAAAATTAAGATAAGTCATTATTTGTTTTTATTATGTTAAATAAAGTCTTTATATTTTTATTATGAGTAAAATAAACTATTTTACTTTTATTTTGAACTAAATAAATATTTACAATTAATAATTGACTTAATAAAAATATTTTTTGTTATTCTATGTTACGTGACATGCTAGCATATTATAATAAATAATAATGTGACATTATTGTATAATCATGTGATATTATTCATTTTCATATCAATGTCCCGTTAGTGCATAAAATGACAAAAAATTATTTAATAAAAAATTATTTAATTTAAAATAAAAATATAAAAATTAAATTAAATATAAAAATTAAAAATTATTTGAATTTTTTAAAACAATTTAAGAGTTTTTTTGGAACATTGTGCCAAATTTTTAACCTTTATGTAGAATTTGTCTCAAGTACTTTAATTTTTGTAATCATTTGGGTGGGAATTAAAATGCCACGTACCATCTAAAAATTCACTTCACATTTTTTAATTTTTAAAATTGTTGAAAATTCCGTATTGGTGGAATCAATGTTAAATCAGAATGATCAATGACAATGTCAGATTAACAACTTTAACAAATAAAATTTTACGACATAATCGATTGTACTGACATTAATAAATTTTAAAATTATAAGAATTATTGAATTATATTAAAGAGATTATATCTAATTTTTTCATAAAATATAAAAAATAAAAACTAACATAACATAGGAACAAATTCAAGATCTAAATTAAAATTCTCAAAAATTTCACATCAGATTAGTCAACATCATGTCAGCATGGCTCAAGGTACGGTTAACATAATCAATTTCATGACAGTAACCTTAACAGAAGAAGCTTGAGGTGTTACGCTCTGGTGAAAGGCGTGACCGTAACGGTAGAAGTAAAGGGTAGTCAAGCAGTTAAAACTCAGACAGATACCTTTTCATTATGCCCGCGGTTGTCGGTGGAACATTTGGTGGGGTCACTCTTCGTTAGCTTCTTTCCTCCAAAAGCCAGCCTGGTTTTGCTTAAACCTCGAACACCTACTCCCCTCTCAATCGCTCATTCACCGTTGGATCATCCCAAACATATTCGCCATTTAAGCACACTTCACACCTGTGGTTTAGACGGCCCTGAAAGAGACCCCCGATCTAACACCTTTCTCTGTCATTTCCTCTCCCTCTTAAACAAACTCATCCTCCATTTGCCCTCCCAGCCGAACAAAAATCAGCAAAGAAGAAGAAGAAAAAAAAGGGTTTGAAAGCAATCCTGCTGGGGCATCAATGGCTGACTTCAACAGGGCCATTGCTTTGATTCTCACTGTGGCTTTGGTTGCAAATCTTGCTGTGACGGGAAACGCTGATGGGGACAAGAAGATTCAAGTGAAGACTGTGAAGGGTAAGAAAGTGTGTTTACAGGGATGGGAATGTAATGTTTGGTCGGTTTATTGTTGCAACCAGACCATTTCCGATATCTTCCAGGTTTATCAATTTGAGAACCTGTTTTCTAAGAGGAATTCGCCCGTGGCTCACGCCGTGGGATTTTGGGATTACCAGTCTTTCATTTTGGCTGCTGCCGACTATGAGCATCTGGGTTTCGGGACAACCGGTGGTAAGCTTATGCAAATGAAGGAGATCGCTGCTTTTCTTGGCCATGTCGGCGCCAAGACATCTTGTGAGTTTTTTTTACTACTAGTATTAATTCTAATGCATTTCCAAGTTGACTGCTTATTTAGTAAGATCCCCAATTGTTCCAAGTTTATAAGTTTATGCCTATGGTTATGAGTGTTTTGTTCGAAATTGAAAGTCTCAAGTTTTTAAATGGATACTGGTTTTGATTGGTGCTGTGCATTCTGGTCCAAATCAGCTAAGTTCAGATCTGTATGTCGGTGTTAGATAAATTAAGTTGAATGGGACTAAAGATTCAGATATATTAGCAGTAATAAAGATGTAGCATTATCGATTTTATTATCTCCTGTTTGATTCAATCTTTCTAGGTTTGATAGTGCAGTACGTATGTTGAAGTTTTTTCATTTTTTAAAGCTTTGTTTTTTAAATTTTGGATAAAATGTAAGAAACCATTGGTTAAGCACGCCCGATGAGTGTTTATTTTGTATGTTAGGATAATTTTTAATTGTTAGTTGAGCTATAGTTCACGCTTCAGAGTTTAAATGGTGGTTAATGATTTCAGGTGGATATGGAGTGGCAACAGGAGGACCGTTGGCTTGGGGGCTTTGCTACAATAGAGAAATGAGCCCTAGCCAGGATTACTGTGATGACTCCTACAAGTATGTGTATCCCTGTGCTCCTGGAGCTCAATACTATGGCCGCGGTGCCTTGCCAATTTACTGGTATGTACAGTAGTTATGATTAAAACATTTATTCAACTTTTTCCATCTGCACTAAATCATCTATTTGTTAATATCAACACTATTTTATGACTTGAGAGGATTTTTGTGTTGTTTGTGACTGATAAAGTTTTAATTGTCTGTTCAAGCAACTATTCTGATTAAATGATTTATAGGGATGTGAAAACTATTTGGTTTATTCTTATCCCGTATGGTGCCTTTTCACTTTTTGCTGTTAGCATGAAGTATATTCTTGCTGTTTCACTGCTGAACCCCTTGATATTTACCTGCAATTTTCTTGGGACACATATTGGCTATAACTTGTAGTTACTTCATGTGCTTGTATGTCATGTGCTTAATACCAAAATAGATAGGCATGTCTTGGCAATGTCTTACAAAGTTCATTCTTCCTAGGCATCCAATCTTGATGGACAAAAATGATAAATAAGAAGGTATACATGCTCTCTTCAAGAAAAAGTTCAATTTAATTGTTTTATAAAGTTCAATGATTGATTGTCAAACAATAAAAAGTGGGATGCATTCCAAATAAGAGAGGGGGATGGTATTCCGTTCAATGTATTGAGTTGGCATGTCTGTTTGTGTTTCATCTGGTTGAGTGTGCTGTTGTTGCATCTTTGAGTAAATATTATGTTGTTCAACATTAATCTACTCAAATGCACTTTGATCAACACCCCCCTGTTTGCCCCCACTTGGGCCCTCATATCCCCTATTTCAATTAATCAATTGATTACAAAAAGGATGTAGGGCCCTGATATGTTCGATTGGCATTTCAAATATTATATTTTCTGTAGACTGTATGCATTTGGCCCTGTTTCCTTCAGAGTTTTCTGCCCTAGGTCGTGGAGATGATATATAGCTCTGCTTGCTTTTGATGGCTCTTTGATAATAGGAACTACAACTATGGAGCTGTTGGGGAAGCTCTGAAAGTGGATCTGTTGAACCATCCTGAGTACATAGAGCAGAATGCTACTCTTGCCTTCCAGGCTGCCATTTGGAGGTGGATAACCCCAATCAAGAAGAAACAACCTTCAGCGCATGACATCTTTGTAGGCAACTGGAAACCTACCAAGAATGACACTTTGGCCAAGCGGGGTCCTGCATTTGGCACCACCATGAACGTTCTTTATGGAGATTATCTTTGTGGGAAGGGTGATAACGATCCCATGAACACCATTGTCTCCCACTACCTGTATTACCTTGACCTGATGGGCATAGGGCGAGAGGAGGCAGGGCCACATGACGAGCTAACTTGTGCTGAGCAGGTTGCATTCAACCCAACCGTTGCTCCCAAGATTGAATCTTCTTGAGCTTTGTGTACTATTAGTTAGCCAACCTTATTGTTATACTGCCCTTGTCAAAGGAAGAAGAATTAATAAGACTTCTATGTGTCGGCATGAAAGGGAGGCCCACTGCATGGTTATATAGTAAGTATATGTTGATGTTGATTTGCTACTGCTCTTTGTAATTGCTTGTGTAGATTTTGATATATTTGTTTTCTTCTTGTGTTCCTCATGAGAATGATGTAATGTATGAACCCACCATTTTATTCAATATCCTTAAATTATTACCTGTTCACTCTTTGTTTTGGAATTTTGTTCTGCCCTCATTTGCACATGAATATTCCTGATTTATTGAATGAGACATTGAGATTGAAATACAATATGATAATAACTCCTATGTGTGTCTACCTAACCTGAAAGTAAACTCTCCCTATGCACTTTTCACTGCATATGGTTTCAATCCTATGGATATTTGTTTGATTTTGATTGTCAATTTTTTATTCTCTTAAGAATATAAATACCAAAATTTTCACAATATATAGGCTAATAACAAATTTTGTCATTATATTTCAATTATGTTGTACTTATATATTTATTTTCATTGAATTTTGATCAAAAGTAACTAATAAAAAATATTAGTAAAATATTGGGATCTATAAACACTTTATGATTATGATTTGGACGATCATAGAAAATATGTGACTTTGAAATTTTGCAAGTATTAATTATAAATGAACTATTATTCTATACATTGAACTTCATTAAATGAACTCTAATCTAATTTTCGAAAAAATTTTCAACTTGAAATGATCTGATCTCAAGTGATTAAACAAAAATTATGATTTAAAAATTTACGAACATTAATTATAAATGGATTATTATTTTATACATTGAGTTTCAAAAATCAAAACTTTAATTCAATTTTTGAAATCTTTTCTTGACCTGAAATGATCTGATCCCAAGTGATTAAATAAAAATTATGACTTGAAATTTTACGAATAGGAACTATAGATGGATTATTATTTTATACATTGAACTCTAAAAATTAAACTTCAATTCAATTTTTGAAAAAAAAATTTCGACTTCCAATTCCAAGTAATTAAATAAAAATTATGACTTGAAATAATACTAATACTAATTATAGATAAATTATTATTTTATACATCAAGCTCCAAAAATCGAATTTTAATCCAATTTGTGAAAGTTTTTCCCGACTAGATATGATCCGATCCGAAGTGACTCAATCCAACCCTACTTGATTCACCTAATTGACACCTGTAAGAATATATTTCCACCATGAATATTAATTCATTAGGAACTATACATATCTATTTTTTTTTTGATATACATATACTATCAAATTGGTTAAATTTTCATACCACCTAACGTATTACTCGCAAAAGCGGGCGTGCGTTGAGGCCGCAACGCGACGCGACCGTCGCGTGCTAGGGTTGGAACCGTTGGGTATAAAAGAGATTTCCAAACGTGGTTAGACTTCTTTCCCCAAAAGCCAAAACCAAAAACCCGCCTTAGCACTCCACTCCGCTACTTCTCACAGCTGTGTGCAAAACCCTAGACCTCGAAGCTACTTCCAACTCCAAGCGATATGCCTCCGAAAGCAGCTAAATCCAAGGAAGCACCAGCCGAGAGGCCCATCCTTGGCCGGTTCTCTTCTCACCTCAAGATCGGAATCGTAACTTTCTTCTCCTTCTTTTTCCCATTTAATTTGGCAAAATGGTTTTTTTTTTTTGTTTTGTGAGCTGAATTGCTTATTGATTTGCAGGTAGGATTGCCAAACGTGGGCAAGTCTACCCTTTTCAACACCCTCACAAAGCTTTCTATTCCTGCTGAGAACTTCCCCTTTTGTACCATCGAGCCTAATGAAGCCCGAGTTAATGTTCCCGACGGGCGCTTTGACTGGCTGTGCCAATTGTACAAACCCAAAAATGAGGTATACAATTATTTTCTGTTCTGGCCGTGTTTGCATAACTACTAGATGCATGCCATTTATAGGTGACAGGGATGACAGCGTAATAGTAATACTGCTATTTCTAACATCTAGATGCATGCTTGACTTCGGCTTGATGATTTAAGTCACTGTGAATTGAAAAAGATGTAGCATGCGGCTATTCGTTCTGGTTGGATAATCTAGATACTATCATTGTATCTGTTATAATAAGTGTCATTTTTTTATTGCAGAAAATGCACACTTTAAATTGGAACTCATTTTTTTTTAACTTGTTTGAGCTCTTTTGATGCATAGGTTTCAGCTTTCTTAGAAATTCATGATATAGCTGGACTGGTTAGAGGTGCCCATCAAGGGCAAGGGTTGGGCAACAGCTTCTTGTCTCACATCCGTGCAGTTGATGGCATTTTTCATGTTTTGCGTAAGATGCCCAGGCTTTCGGGCTGGAAATTTCTCTATTTTATGTTACTATAATTCTGGTGTTGGCTTAATATGATGCAACAAAAAATTTTAAGTCTTTTCATGTTTTGTTGAATTGTATTAATTTTGCTTTTCAGTTGTTGTCTTGTGAGTAGTGCTGTTCTAATTTAATCTACTTTATAAAACCATTTTGATGAATAAAGTTTGAGAATGTTAAAGAATAATTACATTTGGTATTGTGTAGCTATGTTATGGTCAGTCATGTTGTTCTAACTTCTGCTGAAGGATTGATAGATCATTCAGTACGTTGTGAATTAGGTTAGTTTGGCAATTTCTGCCCTTAGAAGCCAAGAAAGTTTCCATGTGCATTTTATGGAAAGGGCTTCTGAGAAGTTATAAAAAAAATTGTGTTGGTAGCTTTTACTAATCAGTTCGAGGTTTATTTAGACCATTTTTATTTGATAGTTGATACTTTTTTCCTTTGATATAAAAGTATTTTGTTGGTAATGATTCTTTTTATACTTAATTGTAACAGGTGCATTTGAAGATTCAGACATCATCCATGTTGATGATTCTGTCGATCCTGTGAGAGATTTAGAGACTATTAGTGCAGAACTACGATTAAAGGTTTGTGAAATTATTGAATTTTAACGTACTTGCAATTAGTATTTGGAGCTCTGATTTCTATAATAGAATCCAAATGCTACACTGGCTTGTTTTTCATGCGAAATCATTGGATGTAGACATTGGAATTGGAACATTGCTTTGATACGCATGCACAGGCTTGGCATAGGTTGAGTTAGTTTTAGGCCTAGTGGCAGAGCCCAATAACTTCATTCTAGGCTATGCCTTGGCCACACCTGTAATCAATCAATATGTGAAACTCTTTTCATTTTATTGACATATATTAGATGCTGAGTTATCAAGCCTCTTTGTAAAAGGCTGCAATAATGGCAGGTATCAATGTTTTGACTATCAGTTTAACTAGATTTTAGAAATTAATTTTCTATCTTTTTTTGTTTGGGACCACTTGTTCATATCTTGCCCCTTACTTATGCCTCTGTAAATTTTGTTCATTTCTTGTCTGTGAAAGAAATTGATGTTTTGTACTTACATTAGAGTTGAACTTCGTTTGACTTCTAAATTCAACTCAGTTCTAGAGACCCTTGGAGGTTTAATAAAGTTAGTTCGACTTATGTAATAGAGTACTTACGTAAGAGTAGTTCAACTTGTATAATATCAAGGGTAAACTATTCTATTAGTCACTTAAGTTTGTTAAAGTTTTATATGTTCAGTCACTTCTTAATGGTTTGTTTCAATTCGTAGTCATCATCCATTAATTCTTAACGGAATGCTTAATAGGCAGCCCAACTTATCAAAATTCTTCTCATGTGTATTGGTGACATGTCAAATAAATAAATAATAGAAAAAAAAAAGAAAAAAAGTTGGAAAATATTGGTGGGTGAAATGTTGTCCTAAAGCTTTGGCATTTAAGCCCAAAAAAGAAAAAAAAGAAATTGTGGGTGTCCTACCTTTGTGCTTTTTGAAACAGGCAAGAGAACAAGTGGGAAATGGGAAAAAAATATTAAATAAATATCAATTGATGATGATGAACATTATTCTTTGTTGCCTTTCTTAAACTTTTCTAGGTCAGGTGATAAAATGCATCTTATTCTTGGCTGAGAGTTTTAGCTAAAAAATATGGATCTTTAGGTGTTTTCAATAAAATTTCAGACTTGGCACATGATCTTTGACAAATGTCCAGTTGTCCACAATGTTGGATTCAGTGACCTCATCAACTTGTATGAAATTTTGTATGATGTCTCATGCTATAAAACTGTTTTTTGCTCTTAAATTGTAACCACATGGAAACCAACTTTTAGTTTGGCTCTACAGGACTGGTAATTAAGTATAATAGGGGAGAGTGATGACCACTATTGGATGTACTAATGTCAAGTCACATCAGAAAGCTGTTGGAGGCGTTTAACAGTTTAACAATTGCCTTTCTGTGCTTTGATTGGTTTGTTCGCCACACAAAGAAAGATTAAGCAACATATTTCATAAGCTTGAAGTTAAAATTGGAATTAAAAAGATTAATACGTACATACATGTACTTTAGTGCTGCACTTCCTGTGTGCCTTTGATTGTGTTGGTTTCCTCTTAAAATTAAGGACATTCATCTTCTCACCCATTATTTTGATGTGTGGGTTTTAAGAATTACTGAAAGTTAGTTACGAAGTTTTGGTTTTCACTTTGTATTATTGTTACAAATGTGATCCTGTCTTTGGTTCAATATGAATTCCTTATTTTCTTGACAGTTTTTGGTACTTTTACTCAATATTAATGAACCTAGCAGGATCTTTATATGCTGAGTACTTATTCTAAACTTTATTTTCATAGGATGTTGAATTTATTGAAAAGAAGGTAGAGGATCTTGAAAAGAGCATGAAGAGGAGTAATGACAAGCAGTTAAAAATAGAGCTTGAGTTGTGTCAAAAGGTACGGTTTTGGACATGCAATCCTTTCTTTTGGCTGCATGTCTCATCTTATCTCCCTCAAATTTCCTTTTATTGGTTCTTTTCTGTTGATGTTGCTAATGTGTTATGGATGGAGGAGACATGTGTTAGCACATCAGATAATCCGTAGTTTACAAGCGATTCACACATGGGAAGTATAGACTAAGTCAACATGTCTGATTGATTGCTGGCAGGTTATTGTTAACAGTTTCATTGTTGCTCCTATTTTATTGTTAGTGGTAGTTTTCCATCTCAAGTTGTTGGAGGTTGTGTCTCCACCTTTCCACTTTATTTTCTTGCTTTAAGGGTGGTTATTCCACCAAGCTGTTTCTAAAGAGACAGTGAAGTTAATAAAAAGGTTTTGTTCAGAATCTATTCAAGTTTTGAGTACTTAAAACTCAAGAGATCTGCAGGTTCTCTCTAACGAGCCAGCATTACAAACATAGGTCGAAAAAAGAAACCTTCCACCCAAGTACCCAGCGTACCTCAAACTAAACCCAACCCTTCCACACACCGTCCCATAACTCGATCCGTTTCTAAGGACCGTAACAACATGATTCTCCTAGGTGACAGCCCTTAGTTTGTAACATTGATTTTTTTTTCTTGTGCACTGAATTTAGTCAGTATTGTTTGTACAAAATGTAGGAGACCCACTTCTGTTCTGTATTAATAGTGATGCTTTTATATTATGACTCATCCATTTTGAATGTTTTCTGATCATTTTTAACTTTCATTCAGACCACTCTTAGGATTGAGTGGGCTAATTTGACTTCTGGATCAGATTTAGGTTGGTCCTTTATTCTCTTTCCTTTAGAAAAATAAAAAGATAAAAACATTGAGTCGTAACTAGGAATGTGGTACATATAATAAACAACATAGGAGTTAAATTGTGTTTAAGTGGCAAGTTTCTCATACATGATTTAATAGTTTAGTTGTATCTGTGTGACTGCTTCTGCTACTTTCTTGTACAACTTTTTTTCTCTTTGAGTGTGTATTATGTTATTGTCATTTTATCATTGCATCTGGCAGTCTTTAAATGATTCAATATCTTTTGTATATGTGCTTCATAGTATTTAATTTCAGAGGTTGTAGGCTTAGAAGCATGTGGTCTGAGTTGATGGAAAGTGAACCTTTCTAGCTTTCAGTTTAAGAATGAAGTTAGCTTCAAACATGTCTTTTTATTCAAATGATCCACCAGATACTCTCTTATAGCAGTCAAGCATTCATTTTTATCAAATTATCAGGTTCATTTTCATGAGCTTATGTTATAAATCTAAATGTTTATGGTGGGTTATGCTAAATGCTAATACCAAAAAATAATGATGCTTGTTATCTTACAGGTCAAGTCATGGCTTGAAGATGGAAAAGATATTCGTCTAGGGGACTGGAAAGCGGCTGATATTGAGATACTCAATACTTTTCAATTGCTTAGTGCCAAGCCCGTTGTTTATTTGGTGAGCCTGATGTTCTTTTTTACTTCACTATTCCTATTCCTTTTCTTTTTTATTTTATTGTTATTTAGTGCAATCTTTTCTTGTTGTGTGTTAGGTAAGGTGTGCTTGTTTGTGCTAAATCTATCTTTTATGTCATCAATAGTTTTTGTTGCATGCTGCATTTATGATCTATATATAACATATCGTACATCTCAACATGGAGATTGGTATGTGGTCTTGAGTTTCCAAAGATAAGGAAAAATATTAAAAAATATGCACCCATGTCGAACACAGACCCATGTCCAATAAAGACCCCCAAGTTTGAGCAACATAGGAGATGAACTACTGAAAGGATAGACATATATTGTATCCTGTTTAATATGCTTTTGAAATCATTATTTTCTTGTTAGAAAAACATGGGCATATTCACCTGATTGTGTTTCTGGAATTGATGATCGAATATTACTTATCGATCATAGCACTTGTTTCCTGAATGCTGAGATGCAATTTAGACATGCTGGGATAAGTGCTCAAGTCTCAGCAAGGGCTTTCTTATGTTGTGAATTTTAAAAGTGTGGTCTTATTTATGAGAATGAATCAAACTGCAAATAAAGCAAGTTATATTAATACCTTTCAACAAGTTTGCATTAAAGCAGGTGGCTATTGTGGGGTAATAGATATAAGTCTTGCATACTTAGTATAGATTTTCAATGAAGTGTTCTGAGCTTGTTTTGGCTTTATTTTTAGCTTCCTGGACTTCTTTTTGCAATTTCTTCTTGATTATATTTTTGAACAAAAAAACTGACAGAAAATTGCCCATTAATAAATTTGTATTACATTACAGCTTGTTCTAATATGGGAGAGCTTCAGATGTGTTACATCTGATGCTGTAAATTTTTTAGAGAAAGCAGTGTCTTTCACCTTTCATGGTTTCAAGAATGTGGCTAGAGATTTTAGTTATGATATTACTGTATCCTATCTACAGGTTAACATGACTGAGAAAGATTACCAAAGAAAAAAGAATAAGTTCTTGCCGAAGATTCATGCTTGGTATGCTCTCTTTCTTAGTGTGTGGGCATATTAGAGGTTCATTTACTCAACTGGAAAAATTCTGCTTCTTAGATTTATCATACTTGGAAAATTTTTATCTAGGTTTGATTTTACTCTACTGGAATGAGAATTATTTTATCTTTGTAGGGTGCAAGAACATGGTGGTGAACCAATCATTCCTTTTAGTGGCGTGTTTGAGAGAAACCTTGTTGATATGGAATCTGAAGAAGCAGCAAAGTATTGTGAGGAAAACAAACTACAAAGGTTAGTTGAAACTGAATATGTCTCTTATTATGATGGTTAAGAGTGCTTTTAATTTGAGAAGTCCTAGTCTCATGGTTAGATAGTCTTTCAGTGCTCTGATGCTTGAATTGTCTTTTTTCCTATTTTTTCATGGGTCTGTATGATGCTGAGCAATCTTTCCAATGTTACAGTGCTCTTCCAAAGATCATCAAGACTGGTTTCTCGGCAATTAATCTCATATACTTTTTCACAGCAGGAGCTGATGAGGTATCTAATGCTGATTTTTATATTTTTTATGGGAATGCTTGGTTCTTACTTATGTGGTTCTTACTTATATATTAACAAGTTGTATGAAGGATCTAAAGAGTATTAACGCTCTTAAAATAATCTAAGATCATTATATTGATTTTGTAGACCTTTGTTTTTACCTTATACTATGTTTTCATCTAGACTTGTCAGTTAGATAACAGACTTTTTGACAAGCTTGCTATCTCAACATCAAGATCATGTCTTTAGAATTCTTAGCAGTGACAATGATAATGGGGTATATGACATAGTGACTGATATTGCAATGTTGTAATCTAAGTGACTGTCCTTAGGTTTTGGATTCCCTCAAGGTCCATTCAGTTGCAAGTTTTGAAGCTCTCCTCTAAACTGGATCACTTCTTGGAGATTTTGTTTCAGTGTAGCTTATTTGTGTTTGCTTTAATCAAATGATGGCTGTAAGATAAAATGATTTGCTTATTGCTTTTCCAGGTGAAATGCTGGCAAATTAGACGGCAAACAAAGGCTCCTCAAGCTGCCGGAGCCATTCATACTGATTTTGAGAGAGGATTTATTTGTGCTGAGGTTGTTCTTAATTCATGACTTTCTGTCTCCTTATATTAATTCCTTGAAAGAAAATTTTAAACTTTGCTCTGGCATTATCTTCTGTGATGAACTATGACAATCATTATGCTTTTCAAATCTCTAAGCTGAAGCTGTTTTTTTCCTCTTTCTCACACTCAATATCTTTTACCTGCTCAGAATTTATTAATTGCAGTTGTTATACTGATTAAACTCTAATATTGAAGCTTCTGCCCTATAAGCTGTTGTTGCTCTAATTGAAGCCACAATATGTCCTGTTCTCTTTTGGACTTAAATATTATGGAAAGATGTAATTAAAACAACGCAAAATTTACTATGTAGTGTTTCTTCTTTTATTGCATTTGTCCCAATAAATATGTTTTCCTTGATTTCACTGCTAAGAAAAATCATTCTCATGGTACTCTCCTTTCATTGCTGTCACCTGTTGTTTGCTGCTGCCCATGCCAAAACCATCCCTCTTTCTTTGGTTCGCAGTTCAGAAGCTCCTGTAGGCAGCTTCTCTGCTTTTAATGTTATGTAATCTCTAGCTACCTTTATTTTTTTTAAAAAAAAGCAGCCTTGTGCATGCAGTATTTCCAGTATTGTGGCAATTTTCTCCGTGGCATTGCCACCATACTGTTGTCACCATCATACTCTCCAGCCTCTGTTCAAACAAAAAAAGGGGCCTTCTGCTAGCAACATTACTTCTTTACTGTTTTCACCACCATTCTCAGCCACAAGATGTTAGCTGTTAAGGAGAATGTGTTCTCTATATCTGGATTGAATCATTGCTGTTCACATCAAATGTTGCTTTGCCAATGTATTTGTTTTTTATTTTTCAGTAGCTTTTACAGTAACATATACATGTCAAATTTCTGTGTAGTGACTTCGATTTCTCGATTGTGTCCAGGTCATGAAATTTGAAGATCTGAAGGAGCTTGGCAATGAGTCGGCTGTTAAGGTTATTAAAAGCATGAACAATTTTTACATAGCTTTTCCTTACTTTAGTACCTAATTGTCAATTGAAGGTTTAGAATTACAGAGTGGTAACTAACTGTTCAAGGGAATAAATAACTTGCCAAAAACATGTGATGAAAGATTAATGACTAATTTTAGGATTTAAATTGAGGTATGAGGTGCTGCATTGTGCTTAAGCCACAGCCCTGGCCGGGTGGACTAGCATATTGCATCTTGACTTCTTGAGCTATGGCTGCTCTGTGGTTCATATACGAGTTCCTCTGTTGTCATTTAACTAGTGAGATGTTACTTGGTTCCAGCCTTTGCATGACATTTTTTCTCACTATTTTCTCTTTGTTCAGGCTGCTGGAAAATATCGACAGGAGGGGAAAACTTATGTGGTTCAAGACGGAGACATAATATTTTTCAAGTTTAATGTTTCTGGAGGAGGGAAGAAGTAAGGCATACAACTTCTCACAACCCAAAGAGAGATGAGTTAAGGAGTGTGCTGTTGGTTATGCATCTATTATTTTGATTTATGAGCTTTATCATCCCTTATGACATAGGGGTAGGATGAGACTGTATTTTCCAAGTTAAATATCTTTTATGAGTTTGTAGAAACTTATAGCCTTTGCTTTTATGCAGCATCACTTAAATTAGCATAACTTATAAATTTGCAGAAAGCCAAGACTTTTGAAGGCTTGACATACATTGATTGATGTTGCAAACTCTGTACCATTTTTTGTGTATTGTGTATTGCAATCTCCCTCATTTTGACCATTGAACTGAAAATGCAGCAATTTCCAAGGGCTCCCTTTGCTCCTCTATGATATTCATCAGTTCTAAAAGTCTCAAGTCCAAGGCCAAGTCTTGAAGGGAGGTTCTTTGTGGCACAATTGAATGGAAATCTCTATTCTTTTCTTATTTAAAAATTTAATTTAATTAAAAAAGAAAAAAATAAGATGAGGGTAATGACAATTATCATGAGTTGGTAAATAAATGTGATTGTTTAATGTCAATGAAAAAATATGCATAAAAAAGATTATGAACCAAAGGCAACCAACCAAACCTATTAAGCAAGAACTTTAACCCAAAGCAAAGCATACTGCAACAATTCCCAAAAACACATTGCCACCATTTTTGTTTTTGTTTCCTGAAGAAATGAAACTGCCACCTATTGGCAATGTCCAAAAATTCAAGCTGAAAGCAAGAGGCTTAACAGCTACTGGTGTGAGAGTACAAACCAAAACTTGCCTTAAAAACACTAGTGTCGGTTGATAAGAGAAAGGTTCTTCATAGAGCTTAATACTTGATCTGAAACTCATATGAAGACAGAGCAGAAGAGTGAAACTGTATTTTGCCATCCAAAAAATATAAAAGGCCATTATGAAACATTATAAATCATCATAGAACCAGCAATTAGGTGAAACTTTTCTATCCATTCATAATGTTCCTCCATTTTTACAACAAATTTTGAATGGAAATCAGCTGTTCAATATGCCAAAAGAAAAGACTCAAAAGGGAGGCCAATGAGAGATTAGATGCCCTGAATATTTAAATCTAGCTATATGAGATACAAGAGAAAAAAAATGGATTATATAGAAGAAAGATCTTCATATATAGTCTTGATACCTGGCCTCTCAGAAACAGATCGTACGCATCTTGATGCTATTCCAAGGACCTCCTTCATCCCCTTCTCAGCAGCTGGATTCCCCATCTCTTGGGCCAAGGCAGAATCAAAACAATCTGTGCCGCAGCCTTCTGCCACCCTCAACCGCACCCATTCTGTCAAATCTATCCCTTCCTCTTCCCCCGGAATTACATCACCAGCACATTTACCTGTTAGAAGTTCCAACAGAATCACACCGAAGGCATACACATCTGACTTAAAGGAAAGCAGTGGTTTCTTGGTGTCAGCCAACTCTGGTGCACGGTAACCCAGGAGCCCAGAATCCAGGATTTGTTCCACAGTACCAGCTTGGGTCATGAGGCGGTGTAGGCAGTAATCTGCAATACGTGCATTAAGATCAGGCCCATCTAATAGTACATTTGTTGCCTTTAGGTTACCATGTGGAACGGCACGGTCAAAATGGAGATAGTTCAGGCCACGTGCAACATCAACAGCTATTTTCAGCCTCTGTGCCCAGGATAAGGGTGGGCCTTTCCTTCCCGGTCGATCTGAAAATATCAGATTTGATCATTAGTAATGTCTCTCATACCTAGATGTGTATATTCTGAATACAAATATATTTTTTCTGCCGTTTTTACATACTAATTTTTTATTAAAACATAAAAAATGACATGATTATAACCTAATTTTCATGAAAGCTAGGAAAGGAGTATCAAATAGGGAAGCATGAAAGATTATATCATATCACATATAATTTATTCCTTAATGGAAAATCATCTATGAAAAGAAAAAGAAATGGAGGTGAAGGAGAGTGGAACAACTTGTCTACCCATGCAGAAGCTTGTTAAGATATTAGAATATAAAAGAAAAAGACTTTACATAAAAACAATACTAATTCACAGAACATTAACTCAACCATGCCAACAGCTATTCATCAATGAAACAGACTGCAATGCAAACATGCAAGGAAACACATTTGCATTTTGAACAAAAGTAAATGGAAAACAAAAAGATGCAGCTCTTGATATATGGCCCAGAAAAGAATAAAGCTGACAGCCAATTGGCTTAACGATTTTGTTTTTATTACTAAAAATATACTTGCTTATAGTAAATATAACCTGCAAACCAAATCATAAAAATAAATCAGCAAGTCCGGAATAAAACTATAGCAACTATGTAAGTAGTAAAGCAGGTATATTATGGGCTAACCTACTGGCAATCTAAAGCATTTAATTTTGCAAAATAATGGTGTTCCCACATCTGTCTTTTACCCAAGCTTGGGACCAAGTCCCCTCGATTTTCTAGGAGTAATGAAAGGTCTATGTATGGATCTGGAATTTAAACTGAAACCTTCCCAAAATGGTACTACACTAAAAGGAGAAAGAGGCCAAGCATATGAATATAAACTCAATTAACAATGATGGTGAAACAAGAGTTAGATCAAATAATAAGATTTCCACCATTGGCCCCCCTCCCCCCCTCTCTCTATGTTTTTTTATTAGTAGTTTTCTTCTAATAATAGAACTGCAAATAATGTATTGAAAAGCTACAGGGTAAACAGTTACCGTAAAGAAAGCTTGCAAGACTTCCAGGTGAGATATAATCTGAAAGAATCAGCTTCTCATGCTGAGTGGGGCCCCAATAGTACCCTCTCAAACCCACCACATTAGGATGCCTAATGTTGGCAAATTTTTTAGCCTCCTTAGCAAATTCCTTTCTCTGTTTTGCCACCCCTTCTCTGAGCCACTTCACAGTCAAGAAGACTCCATTATCCAATGTTGCCCTGTAAGAAGTCCCATGACTGCTCCTTCCCAAAACTTCTGCTGGAGCCCTTGACAGCTCCTCAGGGGTCAATGTGACTGTATCATCAAGAAAATGCAGCTCACCGACCAATCGATCTGGCGATCTTACATCCAGTCTTGCAAGGTGCTCAGCAGTAAATGAATCTCCAGACTCTGGCGACCAAGATAAATGGGTGGCCTTTGAAGGAGAATAGCCAGTCACCGCTGCCATTTTCTCACTGGGACTGATGTCAGATGACCCTTTCCGTGAAGACACAAGATCCTCCGCTGAAACAACCAAAGCACCCCCACTCTCCGTACCAGCAATGCTAGAAGGGTTTGTTGGTGCTCGCTTTCGAACATCTTTACTTGTAACATGCTCTGGTGGAGTTCTCCTTGATAAACAGATGTAATGTAGGAATATAGCAAGCAGGATGAGAATGATAAGAGCAACCACACATGACACCACAATCACCCATTTGACGATTGTGTTGATTGGTTTCCTCCTGGAATGTTCCCCAGGGGCATTATTCGATCCAGGAGGACCACTCGGAAAATGCAACTTAGCATTTCCAGGGTAGAAGGATGAAGTAGGGAACTTCCTCAAATTTTCTGGGACAACTCCAGAGAGATTGTTGTAGGAAACATTAAAGCTTCGAAGACCATTAGGAACCTTGTTCGGTAAAGATCCGGTAAAATAATTCTGGGATATATCTAATGAGTTCAGTGATTTCATGTCAGCCATGGAAGATGGCAGGGAACCAGATAAGTTATTGCCTGCAAGATTGAGCAATTGAAGTCCAGCCAATGACCCAAATTGGCTGGGAAAATAGCCATTAAGCCGATTATGAGACAGATCAAGAGCATGGAGGTTGGATTCACTTGAAGGAGAGAACTCAATAGCACCAGAAATTAAATTATTCCCAAGATGAAGTTCTTCCAAAGTAGCCAAGTTTAGTAGGTCATTTAAGAGAGGTCCATCTAATTGGTTGAAACTGAGATCGAGGACTCTAAGCTTTGGGTACTGCATTATCACTTTTGGTAAAGAGCTACTAAGGGAATTATGTGAGAGGTTGAGATGATTTAAACGCAAAAATTGAGGGGTTACCTCAGGAATTGACCCTGTCAAAAGGTTCTGGCTGAGATCAAGGTATTCAATATTTCCCCAATGTACCATTCTGGTTAAATTTCCTTCTAACTTGTTATTTGATAGATCAAGTACCGCACAACTTCCAGTCAGTAAAGGAAGTTCCCCTGTGAGCCCATTTGAGGAAAGATTGAGTATCTGCAGATTTGTAGACATGATCATGGATACGGGCCCTGAAAGATGAACAGGAAGTATGAGGCATAGTAAAACACAGAAAACGGGACAAAGCAACTAAGTATTCATAATTTGACAAAAATCACATATGCAAGCTTTTTGGGATGCCTATATAAGCTAAAGTATCAGGATCATTAAAAGGCTACCTGAGAGATTGTTCCCACTTAGATCAAGCTCGGTTAAAAGCAAAGAATCTCCTTTCAGCAGGACATTAGGGATGAAGCCTGAAAATCTGTTGTTGCTGAGCTTGAGGACCTGAAGATCATATGCAAAATTAAATCCAGGCAATTCTCCAGACAGCTGATTGTAGCTTAGATCCAACACCTCTAAATTTCCAAACAAACGAAGCTCCGCTTCCCCAACCAATGATCCAGTAAGTTGGTTGTGGCTAAGATTTAAATACTTGATACTCTCAGAAATGCCTGGTAGTGACTTCTCCGAACTAGAGCTCTGTAGCATATTCCTACTAAGGTCAACATGGCTGGCATTTGAAAGAAGGAAAAACTCCCCATCTAAGCTGCCATCTAGCATATTCCCGTGCAAGTCAAGCACCTGAAGACCAGAAATGAGCTCAAACCCTTTTGGGATTCTCTTGGTAAACTGATTGGAAGATAGATTTAGATACAACAGCTCATCCAGTTTTACTACTGAGGTTGGGAGTGAACCAGACAGGGAATTGCGGCTCAAGTCCAAAGATTGGATTGAAACAAGCTCTGAAATTGTATCTGGAACAACGCCTGAGAAGTTATTCCCAGCCAGTGAAAGATTCCTTAAGCTCCCTAATTTACCAATGCCTGGCGGCAAAATTGAAGAAAAGAGATTATTTGACACATCCAGAAATTCAAGACTTTTGAAGTCACCTATATTGTCAGGAATGATGCCTGTGATAGAGTTGTTTGTCATGGAGAGTTTCACAAGCTTCGTAAGGTTCGAAAAAACACTCAAGTCTGCATCAGCAGAGAGACTTAAGTTATCAAGGATAACACCAGCAACATTTCCTCCATTACAAACAATCCCATTCCAAGAAGAAGGGCAGCCATCGAAATCAATGGACTCCTCATTCCATGAATCAAGGACATATCCTGTAGGGTCATGCTTAATACCCTTCTTGAATTCAAGTAATGCCAGAATGTCCTGTGACGGAAGCTGCCCCATGGCAGAAAGGAAAAATAAAGATAACACTAAAAATTTAAAGAGCTTCATGGTAATTCTATCAACCCAAACAAGTTCAAAGATAAGAAATTAAACGCGGGTCTCCACTCCCTAATGCAGAGATTTGATTGCAACAAACTTAATTTTAGAAAGTTTATGGTTAAAAAACAAAATAGAATCCAAAACCTCCTTCAATCTCTGCAGTAATAACCCCTTTACATTAAAGTAACAAGGTAATTGCACTCTACTACAGGGAGTCCTGAAGCTCTTAAATGCACAAATTCAACGAGGCTAGAACCATTTCACTAAAAGCAAGAGGAAAGCTACAAGCCCTTTCTTCAGTACAAGCAGCATTGACCTTCAGAGGAGATGGAAACAACAACATTCACCTTCGGAGGAGATGGAAACAACATTCACAGTTTCAACTCAAAACTGAAAATGTGAGCAATGAGACAGCAATGTACCTGATAAAAGAACACATCATGAGAAAACCAAGCCTTGAAAGAGCTGATTTTGGTTCCAACAAGAACCAGTGATAAAGATACTCTTTCAACAAGGTCTTGAACAAAGCAAACTAAGCTAAAGCATTAAATGACTGAAATGAACTGCAACAACACTGGGCTCCGTTCAGAGATCTAACGATCAAAACATAAGAAATGCAACATTTTTCTTACCAAGATCTCTTCTTCCATCAACAATGTAGGCTCAAAAGAAACTTGTGATGTGAAAAGCTCAAGACTTTAGAGCAAACCAAACCATTTCCTTGCAAAAATGTAAGAGCTTCACACTAGTAAAAGCTCACTCAAACAAGAAATGGGTCTTGAGAATTAAGAGCTAAAAGGGAAAATAGTAAACAAAAAGACACCCAGATATAATCACTAGGCCATGAAATTGTAAACCCTTTCAAAAACAGTGGAATTTAGTTGCTCAAAAAGTGCCTAAACCCTACTTCTTTAATGACAATGACAACAAACCCCCCCAAAAAGGGGTTGCCTTTGTCTCTTATACTACTCTCTCTCTTTCTAAGTCAGCATGTGATTTTAGGAGCCCAAAAACAAAACCCTAAGCTTACTTGCATCGGTTGATTAAACAACATCCTTAAAATTATAAATCCTGCCATTAGTCTCCTTTTTTTTTTTTTTCTTCTTTTAAAAAGGCTCTTTAGAGAGGCTAGAGCTTACAGTGGTGCTTCAGAGACAGGGTCAGCAAAAGGCGAAAGGGGACAAAAGAGATAGCGGGAAAACAGTTTAGGGCCTTTTTTTAAGGACTAATTAGGGATTTACCCGCCAAAAAATAAAAGAGAGGGAAGAAGAGAATCTGCCCTTTGCAATGTCCGTTTTTTTTTTTAACTCTTTTTGGCATGGTGGACGTCAAAGGATTTATCAAATCCAGTTTAAGGTTGTCTTTGGCCTTTTGCATGAGCTGGAGAGTGAGGTCAGAATTCGTATCTGTGTGTGGAACCCCCCCCCCCCCCCATGCCATTGCCCCTTTGACCAGGGTTTTTCTTCTTTGGATTTGGTAATTTATTTTTTTCCAATTAATACTCTTAAATTTTTTTATTTAATAATTTGAGAATTTTATTAAATAAAATTAGTAATTTAATATTACTGAGAATAAAAATTATGTACACAATATTAATTAAAAAATTACAAAATATGATGTAAAAAAATTAAAATTTGTACCTTTGATTTGGTTTTACCCACTCCACTCCCACAGTCCCAGTCCCGGTCCCCACCCAAACCCACAAGTGCCAAGTTCCAATAAAACACAAGAGGGGAGGTGAGTTTGATGGGAACATTTATTGGAGGGGTGGAAGGTGGGACCCTGACCCCACTTTTTTCCAGAGATACAACCGTTTGAATGGTGACGCGTGGACAAGTTGGTCCTCGTGGAATACCAGGGCTTGATGATGGTGACTGAAGAGAGGGGGAGGACCATGAGATGAGATGGATGCTAGTCCCTCTCACGAGAATGAAGAATGATGGAGGAAAGAAATATAAATGGCAAGGGTGGACCCCACTGAATTCTCTTTCTATCCTCCAATATGTCGGGGATGGGAATTGAGACGATAATTTGAGATAATTATGTCGTTGGCATAATATTAGACAAGTTTAATCACAACAATATTGTAAAAATTAAATAAAGATATAAACCCTAAAAAATTTCATTTATTTTGATCATTTATTCTATTAAATCCCTCACAATTAATAATATTCAAAACGTCTTTAAGTTAACAGTTAACATCAACCGACATTTTTTATCCCCGCTGTACTAGATGCAATGACATGAACAAAATTCATTAAGTCCTGTTATTCATGATTGCATTTGGATGATACCTCATGCATAGTCAATTATATCTTTCTTTTGAGACGAAATTGTTTTACTTATGTTATATTTATTTATCAAAATATTTTTTTATTAAAATAAAAAAAATTATTTAAAATCGAGTCCATTTGAAACTTCATCATGAACTCATGGGCACATCTAATACAAAAGCAAACCCATTTGAAGTTCGGCCCAGTTTAAAGAAGAAAACTCCATGAAACTTCTAACCCAATTTTAATAACTTAGATAATAAGAAAATAAAGCGATAAGGTAGCAAAGAGTGACAAGATGAAGTTGCAATATGAAAAGGGTGGCATCATTATCCTAATACTTTTTAAGGGTCCTTTGATCCATGGCATACAAAAATTGTTTTTTTTTTTAATTTTATCTTTTTATTTTGGGAATTAATACCAATTTTGCCGTATCTGTTTTGATCACCACAATCCATGATGAACAATTTTTAATTTGTTTTAATATTATTATATTAATTATTTTAACAATCAATTGTTTGTTATAAAAATATATGTGAATATCTATTATGTTATGATTAAAAGTTCATACTAAGTTTTCAAGTTTCAAAATGATTTCAATAATTAATCTTTAATTTTTAATTTTAGTAAATAAAGTAAGTGATTTTAGTATTTTCATTCCCTGAAAATTAACTTTAATGTGAATATATTTTGTCTCTTGATTTATTTAATCAAGTTAAGCATGAAAATATGTATAATTACATATGATATCTTTGTTATAGTTTTGGAATATGATTTTTTTAACATTTTGGCATGATCGATTGGATTATCTCGGATCAATAATGATGTAAAAAATTATTAAAAATTTATATAATTATCTATTGAAAAATCAGAAGATTTTTTATTTGATAAATTCTTATATGTTGCTTGCTCTAAAGGTAAATTAATTATAAGACCATTATCAACTAAAATTAGAATTGAATCTCTTATGTTTTTTATACATATTTAGGGTGATATATATAGACTCATATATTTATCATGTGGATTATTTATATATTTTATAATTTTAATCGATGCATTAAATAAATGATTATATATGTACTTATTATTAACTTATAATTTGACATTTACAAGATTAATATGTCATATCAACATCACTTCACATAAAATGAATAATTATATTTTAATTAAGTTAATAATTAGTCAAGAGCTTATTATTGAATATAATAAAAATATAAAAATTGATTTAAAAATTTCTTTAAATATTAATTAAAAAGAGAATCTTTTAAGATAATATTAAAAATTGAGGACAGACATTTCCGTTCTGTAATAAGCAGTATTCCGTAACGTAACGCCTTGTTCAACAGATGCCGCAACTGTAGAAATTAGAACAGACGGGAAGCAAGCAGCACAACCGATTACTCCACTACTTGCAAGTCTTCTTCTTCTTGGAAAACATCTATCTTCGATTATTAGTATTAACTAATCATCAATGGCGATGAGGATGAGGACTTACGGCCACAGGCTGAGAGCCCTGCTTTCGAATTCCTTGTCCAAAGTCGAACACCAATCTCAACAACTGCTCGTGTCGTCTTCTCCTTTTCATTCCTTTCCTACCCGCAGTTTCGCTTCTTCAAACCTCTCTTCCCACTTTGAGGTTGGTTTTTTGTTTTTGGGTAGTTTTCAGCTTTTTACTCGACTCAGCTGTCGGACTCAGACTCAGCTTCCAAATATATTACTTTGATTCTAGCTGTTTAACTGGAGTTTAGAATTGATCAATTCATTTCCAAGGCACCAACTCAGTGAAACATAAGCAATCTAAATTAGGAAGAGCTGATTTTTGGTATCACGGCATTATGCTCTTAAAAAATGTACGATGAAGTTTTTGCATGACCAGTCTCAATTGGGAAAGTGTGTTCTTAAATGGTTTTTCATATGATGATGACAAATCTCCTGGTTTGGTAATTTCAGTTGGTTTCTCGGTGGAATAATATAAGTCTGTTTGTCTCTCTTATGTTCTTTCAGTGTTGATTAGTTGAAGTTATGCTAACCTATCATATTGTCATTTTTGCTGTGATGCTTCTCTTAATTTGGTTGTAATTTGTCGTTTCATAACTACTTGTCACAGAGTGTTGGATTCATAGGGCTGGGAAATATGGGATCCAGAATGGCAAATAATCTACTCAAGGCTGGATACAAAGTGACTGTTCATGATGTGTAATGCGTTCAAACTTTTTTCTCACCTTTATATATGCCATGATTTATGTAACATGATTGTTTCCAGCTAATTCTATGTTTTTCTTTTATCCATCAGTTTTGCCATTCTTTATGCAATTTAGGCTCTTCTTCCTGTAGAAAGTACAGAACAGACATTTCTACTCTAAATAAAGTTTGCAGTTTTATTTTTATTCAGAAACTGTAATGTCATGAAGATTTACTCTGACATGGGAGTTTCGACAAAGCAAACACCTTTTGAAGTTGCAGAAGCAAGTGAGGTCGTAATCACGATGTTGCCTTCATCATCTCATGTGAGCATTGTGACTTGTAGATTATCTTTGCTCTCTATAGTTTTCTGCTGTGGTCCATAATGCATGTATGTATTTATTCTTGTTTTTATTTTTTACATTTTTAGTTTTGTTCAGACTCTCCATTAGATCTACAGCATTATTTCAATAAGCCAGAGCTTGGCTCTCCGCATTCTGTTTACAATTATAATCACCACAATTCTAGCTTTAAGTTTATAGATGAAAAGTTATCTTTGTTGAAACTACATTCAAGATAACAAAAGACCTGAAAAAGGTGGGTTCTCTTGTATCTATTTCTTGATTATGTTGTGGTAATAAATATGTCTTCCTCTTCTATCAGCTCTTGTTGAAGTAATTTGAAGTTCTTTGTATGAGAAATTGATTACCAGATATGTCAAAAGTAATGCAGGATAAGTTATTATCTAAGTGACATAATAAAATATAGTTCATGAGAAATTGACATGATAAGCTCCATTGGGCTAAGTACTTAGGTATCTCAATGCAAGGTTGTTCATTTAAATTTATCAGATAACGTGTAAATATTAATTCTTCTTTTCTCCTTGATTTCTGAGGTTTATTATCAACTGCAAAGATGTCTGCCTTAGCAACAAGTCTGATTTATATAGGTATTGGAGGTTTATAATGGACCAAATGGCTTACTGCATGGAGGAAGTCTCCGTACACCGCGGTTATTAATAGATTCATCTACTATTGATCCCCAAACATCAAGAAAGCTCTCTGTGTCTGTATCTAATTGCACTTTAAAGGATACGAAAGGTATCACTCAGTGAGTTAAAGTAAAGATAAATCAGTGGTTTCTAGAACTATTACTTATTAAGATGAAAATGCTCACACTGTCATTCTCTATGTATTGTTTAGCATATAATGTATCAGAAATCTTTTTTTTTCTTTCTTCTTCATCACTTTCCTAGTTCTTCTCTCTCTCTCTCTCTCTCACACACACACACACACATGCTGACACACAATTGTTAGTTTGTTATTACTTCTAATATAATTTGAATCAAGACAATGAGAAGATTATGGTTGAGTGATAATTGAAATAAGATGACTGTACTCATGGTGTTAGAGATGCTAATGCAAGGTCATCCATTTTCTTGACTTTACCATTTGAGAATTTACCCATGAATTGAATGATTCAAACATGAGATGAGAGGGCCACATTTGAGGTTGCATGATATGTTTTCCGTCCTCTGCAGCCTTCATATATATAAAAAAGCACACACATATACAAACATATATTTTTCACTGTCTAAATACATAAAACTTATGTAGATAATTGGGAGAGCCCTCTCATGTTGGATGCTCCTGTCTCTGGAGGTGTTGTAGCTGCAGAAGCTGGTACACTTACTTTCATGGTACGATTTCAAGTTTGATCATCTTAATGACTAGAGTTCAGTTGTTATTTCTGTAATCATTTGAGTGAGCATGCTAGTTCTGCTTCATTTGTATCATCTTGACGTGATAGCTGGTGGGGCTGCATGTTCAGTAACTAAACCTTCTATTCTTCTATCAGTTGAAATTTTGTTGCACTGTGATGTTCAATCTCACTTGTTAGGTTAAAATTCACACACTTAACTGATCTTACAAGTCCATGGAGAGATAATGGTAAGAGAAAATGGCAATTTAGTATAATCAACAACCAATCCTAAAAGGGCCAAACATTTTATAGAGTTGAATAATCTGCTGCCACAGCCAGGTTACTGTCAGCATCCTTTCTATTAATTTAAGTATTTAAATAAAATGCCAAAAAAAAATTTCGTTCTTCTTGCTCTCCAGTTATGTTGAAGGCTATGTAAATCTTAAATGTAGGAGAGTAATCATCTAGAAAGGATTTCATTATTGAGTGCCAGTGGACACTGGTTAAGGTGCTATTTTAAATATATATTCTTTTCCTTTCAATGCCTATGAACACTCATTAAACTTCCTCGCCCACCTCATCACTAAAATGTATGATAGCAGTGCTTTCCAATTGTAAATTATTTCTGACAAGTAAAATCTTTTTGCAAATGTTTCAACTCTGTTAATGTGGTTACCTGCTTAGTATCAAATTGGCTTTAGGATATTATAGTTATTACTTTATTATTTCACTAATGCATGTAATATTAGTTGCCACCCAAGTCTGGCGTCTTAGAAACACAAATCATATTAGGTTGGTGGCACTAAAGTGCTCTTTTGGGTAATATTCAACTTATGACCAAAATTGGGATGTAATCCAGGTTGGTGGCTCTGAAGATGCGTATCTTGCTGCCAAATCCTTACTTCTCTCAATGGGGAAAAACGCAATTTTCTGTGGTGGACCAGGAACTGGTTCAGTAAGTTTTGTTAAAAACATGAAATTATTTCCTTTTGATTTCCTCTTCAACCCCCCCTTTCCCACCGTCTCTCTCCATCTATCTTCTGGATGGAGCTTATATGATTGGTAAATTGATGATAAGAAAACTCAGGTTTATGCTACATATTGGAGAAATTTTTGGGCATTCTAAAGTTACTTTGCAGTTTGTCAAGCTTCTGGATAAAATTGACAAATTGCTAAGAGTTTTGTTGCCTTCTGCATTGGATAGGGACTTGAGAACATGTGACAGCATCTATTGAACTGACATGTATATCAGTTTAAGACATGTAGCGCAAAGTATTTACTGCAAGACAATCAAAATATAATATGAGAAGCAGCTTCATGAGTTCTTGGAAGTACTTGAAGTTGGATCAAGTGCTATGCTTATAATATTAAGTCATACTCATTTTAATTAGGAGATGGGACATGATGGATCTAACCAAACAGTCTAAGCTATAATTTGATAAAATATCAGCTCTAGTCACTTTAGACATCCTGCTGTTATGAGAGTAATTAATTCATGCTTAGAATAATAAAATTTGTAATACTGAAAATAGCAATATGCTATAAATATTTATTTCATATTTTCTTTCATTGCAGTGACTTGGAAGGATTTTTATATATCATAAGTAATAATATGACAATGAGATGGCTAAGTTCTTCTGAATGAATTTCTTTCAGAACAATAATTCCTTTGGCATATCTTTGAGATTCATTCTTATTCTCCAACTCTGTGGGTTTGTAGGTGAACTTCTAATATCTTTGGCTTGATTCTGTTATTTAGGCGGCAAAGATATGCAACAATTTGGCCGTGGCTGTCAGTATGCTTGGAGTGTCAGAAGCTCTTGCTCTGGGTCAGTCACTAGGAATAACTGCCAGTACCCTCACAAAGATATTTAACTGTTCAAGTGCTCGCTGTTGGAGTAGGTACCAAGCACTTCAACACAGTCTCACTGGTTAAAGCAATTCAATTAATTTTCTTTCAAGTGACACTACAATAGACATGCAAGTCTCTTAAAGCAATCAAAATTCTCAATCTGGCTTCAAATATTTGTTAGAAGACAGTCATACATGATGAAAAATGAAAGTGATGACCCTACGTGTGGAGCATGTGCTTCCTTGCCATTAGTTGACAACATTTTAATACACATAAGAGAATACATTATATGAAAACTATATCAATTGTTTAATGTTTCCTTGTCAATTGATCAGATTTAAGGCTTTTAAGCTCTGAAGTCACATCAGTCTTTTCTAGCATTACAATGTGTCTTATACTTTTATGTCTTAAAATGCATAGCTGAAAGCTGTGAGGCTAGATAGATATTTCACCACTTCAAATTTTTCACTGCTTCGGATTGATGATTGTGTCAAACTTTTTAGAGACCACTAGATCCAAATGCAATATTATGGACTTGGACAATTCCAAGATTTTGCAACAACACTTTCCAGCTTGACAGGTTGATGGTTTTCCACCTTAACCTTTCTCTGATACCAAATGGTGGTTAAGCTATTCAAAGATAATTATATATACCAGATATAAAATAAGTTGAAGGCACGGTGAGTTATTCTACCAATGGGATAATTCTATGAAGAACTAGTTTACTGTGGGTGAATTTGCCAATGTTATGCTTCTTAATTCTAAGATATGCTCAATGTGGCAGTGATAGTTATAATCCTGTTCCTGGAGTGATGCCAGGAGTGCCATCTTCAAGGAATTATAGTGGTGGATTTGCATCCAAGCTCATGGTAAGGAGTTTTCTTTACTGATATTTGTATGTCTCCACAAATGGTCACTGCACCTTTTTATCATGCTTCATCAGGTTGCTCTTGCATTCAAGTTTTAGCTCTCTCTCTCTCCAATTCTGTTTTTTTTTTGGGGTGAATTAGACACTAACATGAAATTGATAATCTATTTTAGAGGAATGAACTGGATGATCTTATTGAGATTTCCTTCATTGTGTTTATGTGGAAGGTCTAAGTGCTGTACAAGAAGTGACTCCAAAATTAAATTGTTAACTTCCAGTACATACAGGAATTACTAGTTCCTTACATTTACGAAATATAGGAAAAAAGATCATGTTACCTTACAGCCTTAATTGGATATAACACGTTTGATCACATTTCAATCAGTCTTAGGTGGCATCAAAGTTTAACACACATGTAAATGTCTGCATGTCAATGTCATCAACTTTCAGGTTTGAATTCATGAGTACAATTTACATGATATTTCCATGCAGTGCTTTCATTATTTATAATTTCTTTATACATGCAAGTCTTTTTCTAAATGCAAAATCGATGAAAGGTTGGATTTTTTCTGTACAGACACCCACACAATTTCGTACACAACCGTAGCTGTTCAATTTCATACGTCAAAAGCTAGACTATACACTAATTTAAGATGTATTTGAGCTATATGATTGAATGTACAAAATAAATTATGTTCAAATAAGTAGGGGCACTTACATTAGTGGTCACCATTCTGTAACTGAATCTTGTCTGACATTGGACAATAATTTGCCCAGCTCTGGTTTTTTAATGGACTTATCCTGAGCATGGATAAAAATTTTCATTTAACAATGCAGGCTAAAGACTTAAACCTTGCTGCAGCATCAGCAGAAGAAGTTGGTGTAAAATCTCCTTTAACATTCCTAGCACAGAACATGTAAGTATCATAACTCATTTTTTTTTTATTCTATGAAGTATCATAGCCAAAATTAGGCAAGCTATGAAATGTTAATCTCTTGGAATCCAGTTAATGTATTGCAACTTTAATTGAATTTATGTAGAATATCCTTCCTTAAAGGTCATGGATGAAATTCCAAATTATACTTGGATCATGCACTCTTAGGCTTTTGCCAAACTTTAAGGTCTAAAAGTCAATATCAGGCCATTAAATAACACTTGGCACAGTTGGCACCGCATATTTTAGCTGAGAAAGAAGCTAGCCTTTATCAAACGATTTTAGCAGTTCTCCTACTTGTCTCTGTAAAAACACATAAATTTTACCTTGACCCCTTCTGCCTCGGATTGCATTAAGTTCTCACAGTAGGAAGAAGCATATTGCAACTCAACATCTTATGCTGGATAGTTAATTATCTGGTGATGACCCAGTCACTTTCTGCAGATATGCAGAGATCTGCGAGAACGGTCATGAATCTGAGGACTTCTCATGTGTTTTCCACCATTATTACTCTGGCAAGGGTGAACCAAACTAGGTTCACAGGTGAAAGGATACCAACAGAAAGCTATGAGCTTTGTACCGTAAAGCATTGGGATTTCCCTGGAGAAATTGTATTCAATTTAACGTTCTAAGCAAACTTGTTTATGGCCAATAAATATCACCTGTCAATTTTCTTAATGTTAATAAAATAAACCATATAATGCTTTGAAAGCAGAGTACTCAGCCAGATGTAAAGGAAAACATTTATTGCTGTTTGTTTTAGTTATATTGTCAATTTTCTGGACATTAGCTTGTTAGAATCATCAATGACCGGGCAGGAACTGTGACCGAGAATCTTTGCTCTGAGTAAGGGCTCCCTAAACTAGTGATTATTAACCAAACCCATCAACACGTACAGATGGCTTGGTAGGCCAAAGCTAAATTCTCATGTAAAGAGCAAGCATGAAGGAGAGAACAAAGAGAGGTTAATTGGAAACGCCATGTCGACCGGAAGCAGCAGCAATCATAGCAAAAGCTGGGGTGAACCATGAAGAAAAAATAAATAAACTAACTGAAGAGTACAGAAATTAGAAAGTTAAGGAAAACGACACACAATAATAGAGGAGAAACTTGATCACATTCAACTGCGCACATGAAGATATATTCATATACGAGCCAGCTGCTATATTCCCTTGATGCCAGTTAAATGTATTTCAGAGTTTCCTGCTTGAAACCAGCACAGGAACAGATATCTTTGCAGATTTTGGCTCATGTACAAGACGTATATATTTCATGGATACTTCACCCTGCTCATAATTTTGTATTCTACCCTGCCAGTCTAGCTATCAAACTATAAATAAAATCTTTTACTTCGTCTGTCTCTGTTAGTTTGTCAGAGCAGGCTTAGACCTATTCCACTCCCAGACAACTCTGTATTGGCATGCCAAACCTTCATCATCATGAAGATCATCTTCCTTGGGTTGAAAAACCCTTCTAAAGACAGCAATCTGAGAAGCAAATCCGGGTTCCAGGTCAGCAGAACCACCAACCCCACTGAACTCAACACTATAATTGTGCCTGACCGCTAATTCAGATGCCCAATGGTTAAATTGCTCTCTAGTCCACTCAAACTTGTGGTCATGGTTGCGAAATTTACATGATTGTGAATAAATCTTCTCCTCTGGATCATCTTCTTGGCTTGTTATATTGGATCTCTGGAGTATTACATTGTATTCATAGTTGGGAGTTGAGACAATAAGAATCTTTGGACGAAATGAACTGAGCACAACATCACCAAACAGACAAGCTTGATCCTCCTCCATATGCTCAATTACCTATTCATTTCCAAAATGTCAGCTGTGAATAAGGACAATCAATATAATTCTAAAAGCATAGGTTCATTAAAAGGGTTGCTTTTAAATACCTCTAAGCATGTACCAAGATCAAACCCACACAACCGAGAATCAAAATCTGTGATAGAACCATCATAAAGAACTGCAGATTTTATGCTCTTACATGGTGCTTCAGGATCTGACATCATGGTTAGTTTTGAATGAAGAACCTGCACAATCAAGAGAATCAAAGATATGTAGCTAAGGCACATTTTAGCTTGTGAAAGAAAATACAGCACACAAATAAGATGATTTCAAATCCGTATCCACTCATTTATGCAATGCAACAATGAAAATAATTGTTTTTGTCCATATCCTTCATATAATGCTCATAAATGACCTACTCAATTTTATTTGGCCATATGTAAAGCCGAAATACACTGGTAAATACCTTTGCCGCACGGCTAAGACTCTTCTTTGAAAGATCAACACCAACAATTGTTTCCAAAGAAGTTGGGTAATCCAACAAAGACTCCAGTAAACTACCAGAGCCACATCCAAAATCAACCTACAACAGAACATAGCATGATCTCAAAATCAACTTATTATTATCAACATTGACAAAGAAGAGGAAACAGGACAAATACCAAAGAGGTAGCACAAGAATCTTTAATGTGCTGCAGCGCATATTCTACACGTTGCTTTGAAAGTGGTGGGCTGAAAAGAGCCTGCTCCATTCTGTCCTCTGGGGGTTCTGTCACCTGCAACAAGATGATCGAGTACTCCAACCAGCAGGCTTATGCAAAGAAGTGATGTGCAGTCAATTAGATCTCTCAACCAATTTAAAGCAGCAATGCCACAAAAGAAGAATTACACAAGCTCCATTTACTGCTACAGAAACATTTTTCTTTTGAATATAACATATGATTAGGTTAACCTTGCAGCACTATAAAAGCTATAGCAACAAAGTCTCTTTTTTCTGGCCAAGCGACAAAATCTCCTTTAAGTTGTTTATTTATTTATTTTTTTTAAATGGAATTGTATTTACCTTAATATGCTATGGAAATGAACATATGATCCCACAAACTCTTTTTTTGGGGGTACCAAGCACCACCAGAATACAATGTTCCAACATTTTTTAGCAACATTAAGATATTAAAAACAGAGAATTTTCAATGTTATTCTAGGTTGAACCAGTATGCTAGCACCTAATTTCTGCCACATAAAGTTCGTAAAATTATCCTAAAGAACTTGAAGGGGAAAAATTGTGTTGGGATTAGAATTCCTGACAAATAACAGTAACTTTTTGATCCAAAAGAAGAAAGCCATATACATCAGCATCCACACACAGGCCAACAGGAACTCTCTCAATCTAAATAAATGTTTAAAGACACAGTAAGAGATAACCACCGCATTACATGCCATCCAAGTCTATAGCTATCAGTCCTCAAGATGTGGCTAAGCATCAAATTAAAATCAAGATATAAACGAATGCCCCCATGCACACCACAAACAAGCTTTACTCTAAGTAATTTTTATTCAACATGCAAAGCAGAGATTTAGACAACCAAAGCATTGTGGGCAGTCAACATCTTTAGTCATCTTTCAACCTTGGAACATAACTTAAGAGCATCAAATTAAAATCAAGAAGAAATTTATCAAATATTATTTAGCATTTAAAGAACGAATTTACTCACGTGAAGATAAAAATGCAAGAGCATTTGCAGAATCCTTAGCTGCAGCCAAAACCAAATCTTGCGAAGGCAACTCTGTATAGAAACAGGTAGACTGGCCAATAGACATTTTCGTAACAACAGCTTCAAGACAGGGAATTACAGCTCCAGTCCCCATCTCAAACTCAAACTCCTCAGCACTTTCAAGAAGCTCTTTTTGAAGTTCACCTTTTGTCACTAAAGATGCAGAATAACATACGCATAAAAGGGACCCATAAGATGGACAAACACCAGAATCTGGACCTTCTATATCTATAGAACTCACATCATCTTCCACCACATCATTTGGAATACTAATACCATTTGATTCAGGTACTTTGCCTCCCAGAGTATCATGATTCTGAAAATTTTCAACTGATAGGCACGATACAACTTCCTTGGAAAAATTTTGAGGATAAAACTTAATATCAAAGACATTGGCTAATTGTTTTAGCTTCTCTAAAGGCATATCTATATCCTTAAAATATGCATTCAACCATGATAAAACTTTTAAAGAAGCATTCTGGACAGCATCATTCTGCTTCTTATACAAAACATTGGATGCACACTCCAAAATCAAATCTTGACACTTAGAGTATAATTTGACTTCACAAATAAAACTGCTTCCCATTCCCACTGATTTAGCATCAGCATCAACAATGTCATGTCCATTTGCATACTCTACCTCTTGCTCAGCTGACTCTGAAACCTTTAGTTTCTTGTTTAATCTAGACAGCTCCAATGATGCCTTTTTAGGAATACTTGAAGTAGAAAAGACGGGTTCTAATAGCCAGTGCTGGCGACAGAATGAACAGAGAATTTCTCTTGGGTAGGATCCCCTCCAGTTGGTCTTTGTAGTAAATGTCAGGGGCAACTCTGCCGCAAGTATTGCCTCTCTGGACAATTTGTAAGCTCCACTTGGTATTTTACTTATAAGCATCCTGCATAAGCACGTGCAAAACAATTATACACTGAAAAGTTAATGAATCATACAAGAAATACCACTAAAGGCAGACAACTGAATGAATAAGCAACCAAATTGTGGCAAATTAAGGTTGTGTCTAACAACACCCTCAATCCCTTATTTTAATCATCAGTCAATGAAGCACGCATTGGTCCTGCTTTACTGTGTTAATGGAACAACTTTTTAGGGTAATTGTCATGTCACCTTGTTTAGTTGTCTTTATGGAAATTAAATACTTAGAAAATTTTTCCAGAGAACCAGCATGCTAAAGTGGTTTCATCCAAACAGTGGTTTTGTTGAGGAAATGTATATCGTAAATCCATTTTACATATCTTCCTAATACGTGGTTTGGAAATTTTTTAAATCAGTTAATAAACAAAGCTGGGGGCTGGTACTTTCTTTCTTAGATTGGTGCAGTCAGTTAGTATTGATCTCAGCTAAGCTAGAAAGATTACATTAGAAGACCTAAGCCTATCTGGAACTTGGCAAATTTTCTATGGGTTGATCTGATCTCAAGTTATAACAGCAAAGCACTTTTAAAGATAAGGTTGAGCTTTAACTCTAAGTCCATCAAACAAACCAAGGTAAAACACACTAGCACTCTTTTCAGCTGAGGTCATTTGCAGTCAGAGTTTTCAGAAGCACTGTGAAATAATTTGAACCCCCAAAAGTGAAAAAGGATCTAAAAGATGAAAATAGTATCAGAACAAATTTTATATGTGAAGGAAGAACAGACCTGTAATATGATTGTAAGGTGACATCTTCATGAAAAAGATCTTGGCCTTTCCAAGTGTAACCAATGGATGCCAAAATTGAATCACCATATATATCTTGGCCACAAATGTAGCTGGCCCTTGCATTCAAAGGTCCTCCAAACTTAACAGCTTTAGCATTTAGAAGATCAGATGACATTTCTAACAGATATGACTTTGAAGCAGCAAAGTAAAATCTCGTTTCAGATGAAGCTTTACCAATGGTCCTGTTGAAGAACAAATAATAGTTAGTTCCTGTTTGTCCAAAAAAAAAAAAGATAAGATACTCTTTAAGGAGCCTACTTCACACATAGAATATTGCCATCGCAGGCATCATCAATCATATAACAGTTTCAACATACCTTGAGATCAGAATTTCGTTGGCATCTGATAAGCCAAGTTTTTGTGCAATAACGTCAAGGTAATAACCTTTTGGGGAAATATTAAGAATCACTGGTTCAACAGCCTTTTCAGGTGAACATGGGATATATATGGCCATAGTCGTTATGCTTTCAGATTGTTGAGATACTGATGATTCTATGACATCAGGAGGGTACGGGTTTTCCTTCCGAATTGAAAGCTGTCTCTCAGGATTAACAACCAACTCTGGTAATCCTGTAGCAGCTCTCATAATATATGATACGACCATGAAGGGATGAGACTCCACTTTAGGGTTAATTATTTTGCAGAGATTATTAAGTTTTCCATCACATATAGCAATAACAGAAGCAGGAATTGAACCATCATGATCACCAACTCTACATAAAGCTGCTTTGAAGTGACTGCTCAGAGGATGAAGACCTGAAAGGAACTTATTCAATGATGACAAAGATAAAGGGAGAAAAGATCAGAATGTGAACGATTTATTCTAAAGCAATAGCAGTGTGCCCTCATTATATATAATAGATAAAAAAAATGAACATAAATGAATTATAAAGAGATGAAAGAACTTGACAAATGATAGAAGGATAAAGCAGAGTCAAGAAGAGATAGCCATTACAAATAAATATTTTGTGCTTGTAGGAGGTACTAGTGGAAAAGGCCAGGTGGAGGGAAACACTACTCTACTGAACTCCCTTGGTAAAGATGAGTCAGGAAGCCAATGCAATCATAGAAACTAACCTTTTCAAACTAGCTCATGTAAAAGTTGGACACAGGTTGGAAAAAGTTAGCTTGCCAATGTTCCCCATGACCAAGGGTTAAGATAAATGTCTTGTACTGTTATCTAGAATCCTCTCTTCATTCTATTCCACAAGGAAATTGTATACTTCAATGTTAACAGATAATTATTAATCTATAGTGAAACAAGAATTACAGTCCACAGACAATTCCATGTTTACATATGTCAAGGTTATTACTTGATTATAATTTAATAAAAAATCAACGCAGCATACACATGCATAAACACAGATACTCTGCAGATATAAATGCACAAATTCATGCCATTGTCAACACACGCCACACAGACATATTGTGTAGGGGGCACCAACCTCATTTGAGAATATATATTTGACACGGGCAATCAAGTCTGTCCATGCTTCCTCTGCTGTGAGATTATCTACAGAGGGACGGATGCCAAGCTGCAATTTTAAATTAGAAACAGATAAAACTAAGAAGAAGAAAGAAGTGACAGCTTTATTTGGACAAATCACTGACAATCCCTGGACAAAAGGCAAACTTTATAATAATTCTATAACTAGAAAAAAAAAAAAACTCAAAAGTTAAACCCAAAAAATGTTCTCAGGAAGAGCTGTAATCAAATTAAGCAAAGTAACAAACTGATTTTCTAGGAACAAGATCTATCCCAATATGCATGATGAATAGTACTAATTATTAGCTATAGGAGTTGATACAAGGATTCTAAGAAATCGAGATACTCAAACATGTCAGAATGTTCCTTACATAAAATTTGGCTCCAACTTTCCACAATTCAAATTCAAAGTTGAGTAACAACAAAAATTTGTATTACGAGGCATAATTTTTGAAATACTTTTTTTTTTTTTTTGAAAAAGACAGGGAAATAAGATGAGGATGAAGAAATTGCTGCTGCATTATCATCACTGGTTCAAAGAAAGCGGACAATAAGCCCAAGCTTAACAGGATGGCAATAAGATAGCAACCTCTAACAGACAAAGAATTCAAAGGCAAAGTTGGGCAGGTGAGCATCCAGGTTTAATAGACACAAACAAGGAAACATGACCTGATTGTACATATACAGAAAAAATCAACAAGATATTGCATTCTTAACAATCAATTACATGGTTACAAATTGACAATGACAGTACCCTAGTTTGATATCTTTGCAACACAAAGTTCAGATAGAAAATAACTAGAAGTTGTATGTCTAACATATAAGGTGCATCAATTGCATTTCTTTCAAAGTACATCTGGAAGAAATTGTAAATATCAGAAAATTGACATTATGAGATTCAAAACCCCGTTAGTTAGAATCAGGTCATTAGTTTAAATGGTATGTTTAAATCAGTCAAATTATAGTGAGAAGGAGGGGGGGGGTAACAATAATTTATAAATTGGCAGCGGATTTCTGATGACAATGTGGATGATGGTGAAGGTGATGGTAGCAATAGCAGTAATGATCAGCATGTTAGTGGTGAAGCTGCAACAGCAGCAAGCTTCATGAGCTGACTCTTCTGAAAGACTGTTTAGAAAAAACTTCTATGTAGAGATCAAATTCCTTGACAATCGTTGTATCTTATTTTGATTCAACAGACATCACCAAATTCTTCATCATGAAAAGCCTACTTTAAACTCATAGCTTCCAAGCCACCAACCTTGCTAAAATGAAGCAAATTTTAACACAGGCAATCCTAGCAACATATTATAGAAAACCAATTCAACTTATGCAAAGGAGCAGCCATGTATATTTTTCTTGAGTTTCACTATATATCCCACAACCTATTGCTGAAACTCACAATGAGGCGATGACTATAGCTATTGGCACATCAATCAAACTAAAATCATAGGAAAATCAGTATGGTGAGCAAGGGGATGCCAACCTTTTCCAATGCCATCTGAGCAGCAGACTGCTCAGCATCTTTCTTCTTCTTAAAGGACCCAGACACAACAGAAAAATCTGGAAGCTCCAAGCTGCAGCGATAAAGACAGGGACCCTTCTGAAGGATTGCCAATCCTGGGCATCCATTTTGAGTAGGCTCCTCTACTTCCTCTACCTTATAAGAAGCCTTGCTGCCAAACTTCTGATGTATAATAGCCTTAGGTGTAAGAGTTGGCTTTCTTATTGTGTGTGCCAATGATCCTCCAGTTTCCATGTGACCTCCAGGTGTTTGATTAAATAAACTGGGAAAAAGAAAAGGTTCAGCAAAATGCTAATTTATCAGTTATGCAAATAAAATGCCAAGAAGAACTCAATCAGAGTTACAATTCACTGATGGCACAATCTGACCAAGCAAAAAACTAAACAAGGGATACAGGAAATTGACACACCACAGTCACAACAAAGTAACTGCAAATTAATGTTTTCATATTTTGCTTGAATTCAGAAGATTCATATAGAAACCTTAGAAAACTTTCACTTCAATTATTTCATTTAAAAAAAAAAAAACTCAACCTTTAAGGCAAAAGTTAAATGAACCATACCCGAAATTCTGTACCAAAAAAAAAAAAAAAAGCATACCCAAAAGCAAAAATGACATGACAATGAAAAGTACATAAAACAACTAACATAAAAAATAAATAAAACCAGAACCCAATTTTTATTCAGCCAATAAAACGTCTATATAACAACTCGAGGCCACAATACATAAATAAATATAACATAATTAGTAAAAAAAAGAAAAAAAATCAAAACTTACATTCCTACGTACTAATAAAAATGAAAATTTAAAGCCTCTTAAATTGAAACTTTTAACACAAAGAGGGAAAATTTCAGCAGAAAAGATAAGGCTAAAAATTTGCATATTCTTTTATGCCCCTCAACTTGAAGAAAAAGCAAAGGGATAAAATCGTAGAAAAAGCAATGCATGCGTTAGTGCTTTAACAAACCACTTTGGGTACAAATTACAGAAAAAATAACAGTGAAATTTGAAGGAAATATAAAAGCAAACGAGACACCCAAAAAATTATTGAAGTGAAGATCAAAGGGAGTAGAGATGGTACCTCCGAAGCAGAAATGGCGTATACGTATACGTATAATGGAGTCTGTATACGTATAAAGAGAATCTCTGTTGGCTTTGGGGCTTCCTTTCTATCAGTGGAGGGAGAGAGTTTAAGCGTCCTGTGTGGGTTACTTAGCGGAGGGGGAGAAGGGAGGGATTATGTAGAAGGGAAGGCAGGATCTTATTGGAAACGTACGAAAAGTTCAGTTAAAAATAATTTTATTTTTTTCTTTTTCTAATACATAATATTTGTACTTTTTTTATTTCAAATATATTTCTCTTTTTTTTTTTAATTTTTTTATATTAACATTCAAGTTTACAATTTTTTATATTATTTTACATGTTAATTATATGTATATTATTCATAAAACTAAATTTATCTAAAAAAGTATTTTTAGTTTTTTAATTTCTTTACCTTCTACTCATTTAATTTCATTCTATAGAGTAAGGAAGCCCAAAATTTTATATTGGGGCCAGTGAAAATAATAATAATAATAATAAGAGAGTTGTTAAAAAAATACTTCATAAATTAATCAAATAATTGATTTGATGTGAAAAATATGAGAAATATAATTAAGAGTTTTTTTTAATTATAATAAAAAAGAAAATTATTTTAGGAGAATAATTATAGTAAAATAAGTATATATATATATTTATAAAAAAAATAAAAATAATAAATAACGCGCGTAAAAATGAAATCTTATAACATCACTTAATAAAATTAAGGCATTGTCTTGAGAAATACATGTTAACATGATATTAAAAAGTCATATTTGGAAAAAAATCTATCAAACCATTAGATTTGTGATACACAATATTACTGATTTGTTATTTTTTCTTTAAAAAGATATTTTAATAATAAATATATTTGGGTGAATTTAGATATTTTACTCTTTTTATTGTATACTACATTAATATAAAATAAAATAATTAATAGTAAATCTAAAATATTTTGTTATTAAATTAAAAATATATATTCTAAAACCTCTCAAAAGATATAGACAAAGTTTGGTTGAAGCACTAAATAAAAAAAAAGATTTAGATTGAAGATATTAAGTTTTTTCTGGCTTTCTTAATTGGAGAATTTAAGAAAATGATTTTCATGAATATTTTTTATATTCATTCAAAAGTTGATTTATTTTTAATTTTATAAGTAGTGGTTTGATTAAAATTTAAAAATTTTAATTAATTTATGAATTAATTGTAATTAATTCATCACACATAATATTATTGGTGTGCAAATGTATCTTACAATTTAGATCTTTCTTTTTGTTAAAAATATATTAGAAAGGGAAATGAATATTTAGCATGGCACCCGCAAGGAAGCGCGTGGGTCCTCCAAAACCCCAACGGCTAGTAATTATAAAACGGCTAGTTCTTTTCTTTTCTTCCATTTTTTTCCAGTTTCTCTTCGCTACTTTCTCCTTCACATTTTCTCAAAAGGAATCATCATCATCATCACCATCACCATCATCATCGCTCTTTTTTTATCTTTCAATTATCTCTCAGTTTCTTACTGTTTCCGGGAATCTTCCTTCTTTATCAAGTATCAAGAGAAATTTTCAAGAGCTAAAGTGGTCTGTTCTAAAGACTGGTTTGCTTTGTTTAGAGTAAGAGACCAAGAGTAGAGTAGAGTATATCGCTAGAAGGTGCTTCTTTTTTCCATTGATAGAAGCACTTTCTTGGAAATTCTGGAAAAGGGTATCGAGATTTTTCTGAGAAAAGGAGATCGGAGGTAATGTGGTCAAACGAAAAGAACCTTCCATCGAGATCGAGGGGTTTCTTCACCCCGCAGCCGCCTGCATGGAAGAAAACACAGTCGTCTGTTTTGCCAATGTCAGAGAGGAAAAGAATCTCGCCTGCCGATCAGGCCGATTCTTTTCATGTCATTCACAAAGTTCCAGCTTCTGATTCTCCTTATGGCAGGGCAAAGCACGTCCAGGTTAATTATACCATTAATTTCTCAATGTCAGCTCATCTGCTTTATGTGCCAAACTAACTATTAATGGTTTGTTTCCGGGTTTTCTTCCTTTTTGGTTTCCCCATTCCTTTGGTCTTCTTTCTTTAGAAACATTCTCCTTTTTTACTGTTTCCTTGGTTAATTTCTTGATTTTTCTTTTGGGGGTTTTTGATACATGCATTCTTATTATTTCTTGGTAATTGGTATCAAAGATTCGTTTTTTGTTGTTTCTTTGCCCTAATGGCCTTATATTGGGTTACCAGGAATATGAATTGCTTGTCAACTTATATTATTTTGCAACAAAACAGAACTTTTGGGGATTCATGTGATTGTCTTTTCTTCAGCTTTTATAGCATTAATTATGCTTTCCCATTTAGTAGAATGATTTTGGGTGAATGCTTTATAATAGAATGGTTGCTGAAGGTATCTTTACTATCAAGGGTTACAATTTTACTAGTTTAGTCTTTAGAGTTCAATGGTGAGCTTAGCTCACATTTGGATTTGTTATGTTTCCATTTAGTGTTTTGTTTGTGTATACTAATATTTTATTCTGGACCCCGCAGTTGATAGACAAGGATCCCAGTAAAGCCATTTCCCTGTTCTGGGCAGCTATTAATGCTGGAGATCGGGTTGACAGTGCATTGAAAGACATGGCTGTTGTGATGAAACAACTTAATAGATCTGATGAGGCTATTGAGGCGATCAAATCTTTCCGTCATCTTTGTCCTCATGATTCTCAAGAGTCTCTTGATAATGTCCTTGTTGAACTCTACAAGGTACAATGGCAATCTGTATTTTGCATCATCTTATCTTCAAATGTGTATCTGTTTCTATCAAGCTTAGTTTCATTAGTATTAAATTGAGTTGAGATGAAGCTTAGGAGCTCATAAGGTCATGTCCTTTTGTTTCAATTCATTCTGTTTTGATGTAAATGTCACAAATTTGTTATCTCAAACTACTGGCGTCAGTTGTACTCGATGATAATATGCCCTTCTGTTTATAGTCTTCTTATGGTATGGAGACTCAGGGCATATTTGTTTTATGCAATTGTTTGTTTTTGCAGAGGTCCGGAAGGGTTGAAGAAGAGATTGAAATGCTTCAGAACAAACTGAGGAACATTGAGGAAGGGACAGTTTTTGGCGGGAAGAGGACAAAGATTGCGAGATCTCAAGGGAAGAAGATTCAGATTACTATTGAACAAGAGAAATCAAGGTGGATGCTGTACTCATACTCTTTATTTTTCTTATTCTTTCTACTTATTTTTTCTGCATATTCATCTATCTTTGGTCCCCTCCTATAATGGTTCAGGATACTAGGGAATTTGGCCTGGGCCTATCTCCAGCAACATAATTATGGAATTGCTGAGCAACATTACAGGTATGCTCTTTTTATTTTCCCTAAAATTATATACATGCACCACATTTTTTTGAGAGAAATGAGCGTATATATATTTTACATTGAATTTAATTCATTACAGAAAAGCATTGTCTCTGGAGCCAGATATGAACAAGCAATGCAACCTGGCAATATGCTTGATGCACATGAACAGGATCAGTGAAGCAAAATCACTGCTTCAGGATGTGAAAGCTTCATCAGGAAATGAACAGATGGATGAATCCCACTCTAAATCTTATGAACGTGCTCTTGATATGCTGATCCAAGTAGAATCACAATCAATGTTAGAGCCAGTGGCAAAGGAACCAGATAAGGGAAGGGAAATTCAAAGACCCTCGACACCATGCAGGGATAGAGGTTTGAAAGAAGCCGGCATTTTCCTTCCTAGAAATGAGGACAACATTTCAGGTTTTATGGGCAGGAGAAGGTTGCCATATGCACATTGGGAGGGGAAGATGCTAATAGATGAGCAAAATGGTGAATCTTACCGCAGAAATCCACTTGAGAAGAATGATAACTTCCCTGGATATGATGACAGAAGTTCAAAATGCACACCAATTGGACAGAAAGGTTATTTGCAGTCTTCTCCACAAAGCATGTTCACTGAGAAGTGGAGAATAGGTTCATATTGGGAAAGCCCGTGTGAAGGGTATTCAACAGGAGAAGAAGTAGGTTCTGCACAAAAGAAAATATATGCTTCCTCAGCAGCTAGTAAAAAGAACTCAGAAGCTTTATTTACCCAACCAAGACGATGTTCACAGGGCTTCAATAATGCAGATCAGAAGAGAGGAGGAAGATGGGGAGAAGATACAGTTCGAAATTCAATTCGAAAACTCTCCTTTGAGCAATCTCTAACCAGTGAAAGTGAGCCATTACATTCAATCCAGAATCTTAACGAAAAACCACCAGCTTCAAATAATGGGAAGTCTGAGAACTCTGCAACTGGCCCAGTGGAAGAGGAAGTTCAGGAGGGCTTATCTGGAGTTCTATTCACACAGCCCAGAAACTCTTTGTTGTGGCTAAATAATAGAGATCAAAGAATGGAAAGATGGGCAGAAGAATCTGTTGGCTGTCCATTTCGCAAGCTATCATTTGAGAAGAATATAACTGGTGTGACTCCTCATTCAGCGCATGGTCTTAATGGAGAGCCATTGTTTTCATCTAAAGATGAATCAGAAATTGGACTGGAAAGGCCTGCAAATGCACCAAATAAGAAAAGCTGGGCAGACATGGTTGAAGAAGAAGAGAAAGAAGAATTACTCAACAGCTATGATGGCTTCAACAGGGAAGAGGTGTTCAATGATGAAAACCTGAATTCCAACATAATTTATCCACGCCCTGATTGTAAGGATCATATTGGGAATATCACTCAACAACTTGAATCATTTGATATGAAAGGTGAGGACAATGCATCAGCAAACACTGTTTCATCAAGGAGAAATCGGCTGCCAGTTTTCCGGGACATAACCAGTTCATGAAGACCAGACTGTTAATAGCTTTAGTTTCATGGTGTTAGTTTGATTTATTCTCTTTGAACTGTCTTTCTGAGTCCAGCTTTACTGCCACACCCACCATTGTTGTATATCACCATTTTCTATTCATTGTACATTGTAAAGAATCATTGTAACTGAAACAAGTATACCCTACATGGTTGAAGCTTTCAGTTCAGGAGAATTTTATTGCCTTCTCAATTACACTTGATCATAGATGTCTTGTTTATATATAGGAAATGTACTTGACTAAAGTTCTTCTGATCTATTCCTTATAGATCTGCTCACTAAGGACAATCCATTCACCCTAATAACGCAATGAAATGTACAAAAGCCAAATCTCAAATGCAATTTTAGGATTCACCATTTCACTTCCTGTTAGAGATAGTGAACACTACTACTTTGCATAAACCAAACATCGTGTGTGCGCGCGCACAAAACCTCCAACGTATGAAACATAAGTAATTAATGAAAAGCTACAACTATACAATAGATATCATCTTTTTTTTTTTCGAAAGGCAAATTTATTGATGAGGTCTCTTAAAGAGATAACAAGCTAAACAGCTTTCAAAAGAACAAAAGCATCCTCACATACGAGGGTTGGCAAGCATCAGAAATAGTCTGAACAGGGAAAGTGAAGCATTAGTGCATTTTAGAAGTGTCCGACATGACAGGGAAAGTCCAATTGATAAATTCAATAACTAACAAACCCTTGCTAAGCTTCAGAGGAAGGATCCATTCCTGGCGGCTGAAGGAAGGTACTGAAGTTAACAGCTCTCAAAACCCCGGCTTTAGCAAGACCATCAGCTATTAAGTTTATCTCCCGGCTGATATGATTAAAGGTGACTTTCCTGAATGATTTAGAAAGAGTTTCAATGGCATTGGAGATTAGTTTCATACGCCAAGGGACTTTGCTATGGTGTCTCGTCCAGAGAATGGCGTTAAGGGAATCGCTTTCAACTTCCAAGTCAGAGTTGGATCCCCTAGCTAAAGCTTCTCTGATTAATTCCTCTGACGTTTCTTGGGCATCGTCAAACTCTCTAATGTGATCAAAAGCCTCTTCATTTGACATTACCTGCATGCATTAGCCAAACTTGATGATAAATCTTCATGACAGAATTGTTTTGTTTTAAAGATTTACTCACAAGGTAAGGCTACAATTTTACCTTCCAAAGGCCATCACTTGCTACAATGAAGAATTCATCTGCATTTGGATCAATCATTTCAACCCTTACATCTGGTTCTGAAGTGATATGTTCCTTCAGTTTACCATCTCCAAAGGCCCTTGTCATCGCCAGCTGCCCATCCACCCGAGGAACAATCCCTACTCCAATATAGATCATATCCAGTGTTATTCCAATATGTAGATTAGTACTGTATTATCTTACAACAAGAGAGGGCAAGGAGCAAGAAGAAGAGTAAATTAGATCAAACCTACATTACCTGGCATTTCGGACACGAATCCATCTCTGCTTTCAACTAATTCTTTCTCCTTCTGTGGCTCATGATTGTTGTTAATTGTTTCAGTGCACCACCTCGGCATAAGATTGCTCGAGAATCACCAACATTAGCCACAATTCGCTTTTGTCTATCAATTAGTATTGCTGTAACAGCAGTTGAGCCACCTCGAGAACGAGCAACATCCTCCAAAATCTCATCATTTGTTGCTTGTAAGCTCTTTTGATTGCTCGTTTCGGGGTTCTCCAGTAGTCAGGCTGTTAGAATTTGGAAGAGAACATGAAAATTTTCCTAGACAGGAAAATCTGTTCAATCGAAACAGAAAGTACCAAGTTCATACCTCTCTCAATATCTTGTCAAAGAGGTGAGTCCGCAAGTACTCTGCAACATCATGACCTAAGTGGCCATCAAAAATTGCATAAAGTTGGAGGTCATGGCCCTTGATTCATTCCATGACCCATTTTTCCTTTCACTAAATGGTAACCGTGGGTGACATGTGGAATCTGTAGCTCCTCCACATCATCTTCTTCACCTTCTCTGGAGGAATGAGGTTCCTCCTACAAATGTTTTGACAGAATAGTATTAACCAATTATCCCATCTAATTCTTTTCCTTATGTTTTCTGGTCTTTGATTTGGGACAAAACTTTAATTGCATAGTTTTGTTCTAGGCTTCTAGCTACACACATGCACCAATGTATTTGCACTTCTGCAGACCAGCTTGATTCATCTTGCAAAATTTTATCAGTTAGTCAGTATAGCTTTTCTTTCTCTGTTTTCCCCCATCAATTGGCTGAAAGAAAGATTGGAAGAAAACATTGCAGGCATAATTACAGCAGAACAAAAGCTGTAATTAACATAACTTAAGGAGTTAACTCTAATTAAGTACAAACTGTTATAAACAAGGATTTAGAAAACATCTTCGAGAATTTAGTTTTAGCATTTGAGTTTTAAAATCAAGTCCAAAACAACAAAAACATCTCTGGTTTGCTACATTTCTCAGCACAAGGGAGAATGTTTTTTCTCTTGTTTTAATCTAATTGAACTGCTTTGAATGTATTTAATAGGATTTGGGTGCTTATTCAGACACTGTGGTAAACAACTTAAAGAAAGACACCTGCTCATGAGGTGTCAAAAGTGAACTTGAAAGTGAAATTCTAAAAGAATATCCCATGCAAAAATTTTTAGCAATATCATTCAATCGAAGAGACCACTTGGGAACTCGAAAGTGAACTTGTTTAGATACCACAACGATCGAATTTGATTGAATTTCTTAAAGTGGGAAGATATGATAATCTAAATTTTAAATCAAATTTATATTCTATAAAATTTGATAGTACCTTGTTGTTTTTGTGGGTTGCTTTTGATTTCTTCTTCTGTGAAAGGATTTAAGAAAGGTCAGAATCCATGGTAAATATTAAAATCCATACAAATGTTGCATACTGTAAAAGGTTGTTTTGGTAAGGAGAAAGGACGTGCTGCAATGAGTGAACAGAATGCGTTGGAGCAAAGAGTTTGAATTGACTCCATTTCTCATGATCAAAGAGTTTGGTTTCACTCTTTATGGAAGTTAGCAATTCCTCTGAAAATTCAATGCTTCTTATGGCTGGCCAACCTTGATTCAATTCCTACCAAGCATTTTCTTGCTTCCCGTGGTATGCCTTTGAGTGATGGCCAACTTCATTGTTTTTGGTGTGGTTTTGGGAGCGAGACTGCTCACATATCCTGATCGCGTGCAGCTCTAGTTGGAAAGTTTGGGTCTCGTCCTTCAATGGTGAGTTTTTTATGGTCCATTCCTAATTCAATCTCAATTTTCATTCAAGGTGGATAATGGTGTGCGCTGCTACTTTCTGGTCTTTTTGGCTGGCCCGAAATGGGACAGTCTTCTCCAACAAGACATGGAATGAACATGAGATCCTTTTCCTGATTAGATCCCGTTCCTTTTTATGGATTCAGGCTTGTGACGATAATGATTGCATTGATGAAAATGGCGGGTGGATGGCTCCCCTTATCTCTTCTTATCAAGGTCTTCCCATATTCATCATCCTCAGATTTCATGGCAACCACCAGCAACAGGGGAACTTAAATTTAATGTGGATGGCTCTGCTAAAGGTAAGCCTGGACTAGCAGGCTGTGGGGACATTCTAAGGAATTCTGAACTTTACGTAGCTCATGGTAATTCTGCATGCTCCAAGACTTGTTTTCCTCCTCACCTTGTCATGATTCTCAGTTATCAATCGAGTTTGACTCAAAAATTGCTATTTCTTGAGTGACTGGCGACTCTTATTGACCTTGGAATCATTGGCAAATTTTCAATGAGATTGACACGTTATGTCATCAATTGGGTAATGTATCTTGCAGTTATATTTTGCGCAAAAGGAAATTCGTTTGCTGATTATTTAGCCAAAGTAGGTGTTGATAAATCATCCATGTTCATTGCTTTGTGGTGACTCAATGACGCTTTTTGCTTATGATTTTTTCTGGATTGGCCATCATGCTGGTGTTTGCTCGGGATCTTCGAAGTTTCTTTCTTCTCCGCTTCAGCTTTGGTTTGGCATTCTCATGGTGTTGCGGCTTTGATTATTTTCTCAAGCTGGCCCCTGATATTGCTGTGGATGACCATTTTTTTTTTGCTCAGCTTTGTTTCTTTCTTTTGCCTTTGTTCCTGCTGTTTTGATTCGTGGTTTTGTCCTTTTTGCATGGCTGTTTTGTTTTTCCGTTGCTCTGTATCAGTTGCTGTTCTCAGACATTTCACCAGTTTTGCCACAGGTTTTTTTGGCTCTTTTGTTCCTCCCTATCTTCAGGGGAAACTTTCTTGTTTTCATTCCTATATTTCTAATCAATTTACCAGGTTTGGCTGAGGAAAAAAAAAGGGTTATAAATATTATAAATAATACGCCAAAAATAAGAAAATAAATACGTTCTTTTGTTCAAATACAATAACACAAAACCCATTCCAAATACATTTCAGCTTGTTGAGAAATTACGGAATTGTCTCTAAAGAATTGCCCAAAATCTAACCCAATCAATAAAATAAAGAAAGAAAGAAATCAAGCACACTCACAAGAACACAAGAATTTACGTGGTTCGGTCTTTTGATGACCTACGTCCACGGGCACAGTAATAGAGAAAAATCCACTAAGAGAAAAATCAGCAGATTACAAGAACAGTCTCAAACTCATAACCCTTATCCCACGTACACCTAAATCACTCTCTCTAAATCTAGGTGATGATTATTCTTTAACCCATAGGGTCCTTTTATAGTGCCAAATACAATAACCTTATCTTAATATAATTAGGAATCTTATCCTAATAGAATTAGGAATTGTTATTCTAGTCTAACTAGATTTAAAGACTATTTTATAAGGTATACTAATTTAATTAGAATTAAACAATCCTAATTAAATCACAATTCAAGACTATCCTAACAAATCTCCACCTTAGGCTTGAATTCACCAAGCTCCACCTTACAAACCAATCTCTGTTGACACCGCCAATGCCCCAAAGGGCCTCAAGCACTATGAACACCGATCAAGTCCAAGCAATGCTTGAACTTTATCTCAGAAACTGACTTAATTAGCATATCTGTCGGATTTTCATCTGTAGCTATTTTCTTTACTACAATGTCACCTTTAGAAATAATCTCTCGAACGAAGTTACACTTGACTTGGATGTGTTTGATTCTCTCATGAAACATCTAATTTTTAGTCAAATGTATAGCACTTTGACTATCACAAAACACAACTGTTTGTGCTTGTTCAAAACCAAGATCACTAACCAAGCCTTTAAGCCACAAAGCCTCCTTCACTGCCTCGGTCACAGCCATATATTCAGCTTCAGTTGTAGACAAAGCAACGGTTGATTGAAGAACTGCTTTCCAACTGATTGCAGATCCTGAGAGAGTGAACACATACCCCGTTTGAGATCTTCTACTATCTAGATCACCAGCAAAATCTGAATCGGAGAAGCCAACCACATTACAACTAGTGTTTGCACCTCCTTCATATACTAAGCCAACTTCAATAGTAACTTTAGGTGTTTTCACAAGCTCCCATGTTTGATCCCAGTGTAGAGACTCAATCTTCTTAGAAGACTCGACATATATAATTTTCTCATGATAAAAGTAAGGCTCATCAATCTCTACTTCCACAAATAAAACATAAGAATCAGAATCACCATCAATACAAGTAATGCTTTGTTGAGATACCAATTCTTGTACCTCTTGTAATTCATTCTGGATTTCACTATCATCCCGCATTGTCACAAGAGCATTGATTTCAAACTCCACCTGCTTGCCAACTTCTTGGTCTGATGTGTTTGCAATTCTAGACTTTATCCCACAAAGTAATGCAGACTTGTCAAATGTAACATCCCGACTCACCATAAACTTGGGGAACTTACAATCAGTAAACCACAACCGATAACCCTTGACCCCATATGCATAGCCTACGAATATACACTTCGTCGCCCTCAACTCAAGTTTACCATCACTCACATGAACATGAACAAGATAACCAAACACTCTCAATATAGAGTAATCAGCGGGCTTACCAGACCAACCTTCCTTGGGAGTCTTATATTCAATTGCAGTTGATGGAGACCGATTTACCAAGTAGCAAGCCTTGTTGATAGCTTTTGTCCAGAATATTTTGGTTAGGCCAACATTAGAGAACACGTATTTTGCTCTCTCCAGAAGTGTTTTCTTCATCTATTCTACAATACCGTTTTGATGTGGTGTTTTGACGACAGTGCAATGTTTAATGAATTTTTCATTATTGTAGAATAAACCAAACTCACCTTTGCAAAATTCCAAACCTTTGTTTGTTCGAAAGCTCTCAATCCTTTTCTTAGTCTACTTCTTGATCAATACCTTCCAATGCAAAAAGGTGGTTAACACTTCACTCATAGCCTTTAGAAGATACGTCCACACCTTTCTTGAAAAATCATCAATAAAGATCCACATGTATAATGATCCACCTTTTGATGCCACCGGAGAAGGATCCCACAAATCTAAATAGATGTAGTTTACTGTACTCCTGGTTTGATGAGTTTTAGTGCTAAATTTCACTCTATGTTGCTCACAGAAATCTAGCTTTCCACTCTTTTGACCACACAGCAAACTATGCTTACTTAGTTTTCTAATCCCTCTCTCGCTCATATGACCAAATCTCATATTCCATAAACGTGTTACATCATCTTCAGGATCATTAGATGAGACCACAGAAACAGTTTCAATGATCGTGTTTCCCACTAGACAATAAAGGTCACTGGATAACTTGCCCTTCATGATAGTTAAGGCTCCTTTAGATACATTCAAGACACCATCTTGGCCACTATATTTGTAGCCCTTCTTATCTAACAAACTTAAGGATATTGAATTCTTTTTCATGTCAGGGACATGTTTTACCTCAAGTGTTCTTACCATACCATCAAACATTCTGATTCGAATTGTGCCAATCCCAACAACTGAGAGAGAGAAATCATCTCCTAATTGTACAGTGCCCATATTAACAGATTGATAAGTTGTAAACCAATCACACCTAGGACATATATGAAAGCAACAAGTCGAATTCAAGATCCATGTATCCATCAGGTTACAATTAGTAATTGCAAGAACATTATCAGTTTCCTCAAAAGTATTAAAGTCATCTCCAACCATGTTTGCAGTATTCTCAGACTTATTGAACTTTTCATCATCCTTGAATTTGGTACAGTCTTGACGAAAATACCCTTTCTGACCACAATTCCAGCAAGTTTTCCCTTTTACTCTAGATTTACCTTTTCTGTCTATACCCTTCTCTCTATCTTTTCCTCTATTCACAACCAAACCTTCTGCTTGATTTTCATTCTGGATACCACCAACTTTCTTCTTCAATTTCTTGGAATTTAAAGATGCTCTTACATCCTCGAAAGTGAGAGTGTCTCGGCCATATAATATAGTATCCACGAAATTTTCATACGATGGAGGCAAAGAACATAAAAGAATTAGGGCTAAGTCTTCATCCTCAATTTTAACATCGATATTCTTTAAATTAAGAATAACTTTATTAAATTCATCAATGTGGGTATTAACGGACGTACCTTCACTCATCTTAAGAGTATACAATCGTTACTTCATATAAAGCCGATTCGTCAGAGATTTGGTCATATAAATACTTTCGAGTTTAAGCCACACTGCAGCAGCAGATTTTTCATCCGTGACTTCTCTTAGCACTTCATCAGACAAAGCTAAGAGAATAGCACTATGTGCTTTCTCCATAAGGTCATCTTTCTCACCATCAGATAAATTCGAAGGAAGATACTCTTTTCCCTTCAGTGCCTTCAATAGTCCTTGTTGCACTAGCAATGCGCGCATCTTAACACGCCACAGGCTGAAATCGTTTCTTCCATTAAACTTTTCAATCTCATACTTGGTCGACGAAGTTGCCATAGCGAGATTCAGATTGACCAAAGACCTTGAAGCTCTGATACCAGTTTATTGGGAAATTACGAAATTGTCTCTAAAGAATTGCCCAAGATCTAACCCAATCAATAGAATAAAGAAAGAAAGAAATCAAGCACACCCACAAGAACACAAGAATTTACGTGGTTCGGTCTTTTGATGACCTACGTCCACGGGCACAGTAATAGAGAAAAATCCACTAAGAGAAAAATCAGCAGATTACAAGAACAGTCTCAAACTCATAACCCTTATCCCACGTACACCTAAATCACTCTCTCTAAATCTAGGTGATGATTATTCTTTAACCCATATGGTCCTTTTATAGTGCCAAATACAATAACCTTATCTTAATATAATTAGGAATCTTATCCTAATAGAATTATGAATTGTTATTCTAGTCTAACTAGATTTAAAGACTATTTTATAAGGTATACTAATTTAATTAGAATTAAACAATCTTAATTAAATCACAATTCAAGACATTCCTAACACAGCTTGAACTAATTCACACAACACACACAAGAACACACGTTCAATGGAAATTTGACATTTTAGAACAAACAAATAAAGACCCTTATTGAAGTTTGCTTGTAGCAGATAACTCAAATCCTTGGCAGCCTTGGCGAGATGATCACTGGTAATACTGCTAGGATTTGAACAATACACTCATCAATTGGCTAGCCTAACAGCACAAAACCATAAACCAATATTAATATATATATATATAAATATATATGTATATATAATATATATAATATATATATATGTATATATACTCATCCATTGATAAGGGAAGAAATAAATGAAATTATTGCAGTAGTACCTTCCTTTTGATTGGTGTTGGAATCAGCTGCCTGATGAAAATTTTGATGCGAACTGTGTGTATGATGGGATTGATTTGGAACAGCACCATCTCTATGATCATTAGATATTGCAGCATTGCCTCTATCATCAGTTTCGATTGCTTTGGTTGGTTTTAAAGATACATCTTCACTATCTGGTTTATAATTATCTGGTGATTTCTGAGCACTACCGCCTCTGTGACCAGATGCAAGTGCAACGAAGCACGTTAGTGCAAGCAGTGCTATAAACAGGGTTTTGGTAGCCATTTGCAACAAATATTGCTGAGTAGAAGAAAAAGCAATGCTTATCCTTCTTATAGTGAGACGGAAGCGAGAGATATTGGTTAGCTGTCATTGGTGATGAGTTAAATTGTATCTTAAAAATTAAAAAAAATCAATTAATTGGTGACGTCTTTTGAGTAGTTAATGAGTTTATAGATGATCTTATCAAATCTGATGTCCAAGAGGATACAAAACCTGATATATATAATGATGATTAGTTGAATTAAAAATTTTAATTATTTAAGAAGTTATTTTGTTCTGGGTTGATGTGTGTTTGTTATGTACTTATTGTTGTTATCAATATGTTAATGAAGTGATGTTTGTATTTATTTTAAGAAAATATTTATATATAATCATTACCGTTTAATTTCTTATAAATTTATTATTACATAGATTACTCTTAGTTACTTGGATCAAAATTGAATTCGTCCGGATATTTTTTGGGATTGTCTTTCGTTGATGTCTTTTTACCACATGACAGTTGATTTAAATTCATTATAATTAGTGATTATGTAAAATTGCAGAAGGCACCATATTAATTACGTTAAATTGTCCCTTTATTAAATTAATTATGCCTATATTTTTTAATTAAAGGTGTATCAAATTCTCTTCCGGCCTCTTGTCCTTAACTTCCCACTTCCAATACACGTCCAGCTATACTCATGTTAAATTAATTAATTAATTTTCCCTTGATTAAATTAATTAATTTTGTGTATGGCTAGGCTTACAAAGGCTACAAAGGATATTTATCTTCTTTTATGTTTTTGAACGTTTCCTTTAGTTTTCTTAGCTTGAATTCATAGTTTAGTCCTCAACTTCTTTAACACTTTCAATTGAGTAAGGTCATCTTATTGGAAACTTTCTCAAATGAAAATATTGTGTGAAGGGCAAGCAAGGTATTTTGTTTGAAAGTATCATTCTATGTAAAGACAGTGTCCAATATAAAAGGCAGTGGCCAACCTTTCGATGCAGCAAACGACCAAGGAAAACCATTGTGTCCACTTTTTCCACACCAGACTTGGCCACCGAATCGGCAAAGGTATTGTTTGCAGCCATTGGATTGATGTCCATCAACTAATCCAGGACAATTCGGGTAATCTTGATATAATTTTTCCAGTGATTCTTCAAAATTGCCTAGGCCCAACTGAGAGCTATTTGTTGTCTGTATTTAACTATGCTTTATTAATGGACAGTATAGCAGGTATCTTCGTCGAGCTGTGGCGAAATTTGTTGAGGATGACCCTCCTGCAATATATAATACTTCTTTACGAACCAAAAGGCCGGCCAGAGGATGAAGATAATGATTTTCAGATCCTTTCTCTTATCGTACGTTTACTTGTCCTTGCAGGCTCCAGTTTCAAGAGATGACGGGCTAGCTGTTATCAACCCATGTTCAGCATTTTCGGATAATTGGAAGAATGCCCCACTGCAAGTTAATTACTTACGTGCTAGCTCATATTAAGCCTTCTTCTCAAGATTTAGAGGAAGAGAAAAGGGTTGTAGAAACTAAAAATCAAGCATTTTTATCTTCATTTATGTTTTTCAATATTAACTTTATATAGTTTTCTTAATTAGCTTTTATTCATAGCTAGTTTAGTTCTCAACTGTTTTAACAACTTCAATCTTGCAAAATCATCAATTGAATAAAGTCATCTTATTTGCAAATTGTTTCAACTTATCTTTAAATTTTAAACGTGATAGGAATTACTGTCTTTAAATGGAAATCCGTCCCCTCCAAATATTATCTAAAGGGCAAGCAAGATGCAATATTGATATATTATTTTTAGGATTTAACAAACCAATGGTCTGTGCAACCTTGCAGATGAACTAAAGTGATCAATCCAAACCATCCAAAATCTCACCAGCTCAACAATGTAAATAATTATATGATAACAATGATAGTATAAACTATGATAACAAGACTAATAACATGATAAATTATATGATGAAAATAGTGTGTATTATGTATGTGTGTGTTGGATGAAAGGAAGAAACTAAGAGGGATGGCTTTGTAGATGGAAGTTCTTGGAAGTTTGGAGGAAATATAAGCGAATTTGCCGAAGCTGCCTTAGCCTTTATATAGACAATTCAAATGGACGTAGCTAGCACTTAAGATCATCATTCCTGACCTTTGGATAGTTATTGCTTTGCATTGTTATTATTGGAGTGCATTTCATCACAAAGACAATGCACCTGAGAGAGCAATATAACTGTTGCAAATATTTCAAGTACTTGATACGTCAAAGATTAGACAATAAACACCTTCTTTTATTCCAATACAACGATACAAAATCCCATTGCACACACATTTCTACTAAAACGTCATATGACACACACATAAGAACACTCGTTCAATATAGCATAAAGTAATCACAAGCTCAAATTAGAGTAAAGAGAGGAAATTTGACATTTTAGAACAAACAAATAAAGACCCTTATTGAAGTTTGCTTGTAGCAGATAACTCAAATCCTTGGCAGCCTTGGCGAGATGATCACTGGTAATACTGCTAGGATTTGAACAATACACTCATCAATTGGCTAGCCTAGCAGCACAAAACCATAAACCAATATTAATATATATTCATCCATTAATAAAGGAAAAAAAATAAAGAAACAAAACCAAATTGCAGATGTACCTTCCTTTGGTTGGTGTTTGGGATCAGCTGCCTGGTGAAAATTTTGATGCGGACTATGTCTACGAGAGGATTGATTTGGAACAGCACCAACTCTATGATCATTAATGTGATCATCAGATATTGCAGCACTACCTCTGTTATCAGTTTCGATGATTTGCTTTGGTTTTAAAGATACATCTTCATTATCTGATTTATAATCATCTACTGATTTATGAACAGCACTATTTCTCTCACCAGATGCAAATACACTCTGACCAGATGCATATGTATCCTGACCAAATGCAAGTGCAATGAAGCAAGTTAGAGCAAGGAGTGCTATAAACAGGGTTTTGGTAGCCATTTGCAACAAATATTGCTCGATGCAAGAAAAAGCAATGCTTCTCCTTTTATAGTGAGAAGGAGGAAAGAGATATTTGTTTGCTGTCATCCATTTGCAAGACTCATTTCTTATATAATTATATTGCATATTAAAATTTTAAAAATTTAGTCAGGAAGATGATAAATTCATTATATATTTTAATTAGATTATTAATAAGTTGACAAATGATCTTATTAAATATGATATTTAATGAACGTAAAATCTGCTGTTAATTATTAGTTACATTTATAAAATTGATTGCTCGAGAAATTATTTTATTTTATGTTGACGTGCACTTTTTATGTACTTATTGCTTTTGTAAATATGTTAATGAAGTGATCCTTACTTTTAAAAAAGAATACATAATCATTGTCGTTTAATTCCTTGGAAATTTGTTAGAATATGATCTTAATAACCTGGTTCAAGATTCAATTGGCCTTTGTAGAACAACATTTTTTTTCTAGTGTTCCCTTTCATTGACGTTTACAACTGATTTCAATTTATTTGTTTTGTAGAATTGAAGAAGCCACCATATAGTTAAGCCAAATTGTCTCTTTATTAAATTAATTCTGCCGGTCTTTTCTAATAAAAGGAGTATCAAATTCTCTGTTGTCCTCTTGTCTCTAACTTTCCACTTCTAACAAGTCTATTAATATATATATATATATATTTAAAATAAAGAGAAAAGAATTTGAATCCTGCTAGTTTAAGTAAGAAAATTATACACCAACTGATGAGCTAAATGCTCGGATACACTCATATATATATTTCTTGGTATGTGAAGTATATCCAAGTTTGTAGACTTGTTAAGCTAAGATCTGAGTTTATATATTGAATTTTGTATATGGCTAGGGTTTGAAGGCTATAAACTTGTCGAAATTTACAAATTGTTGAACTTGAAAATCTTGGCCTTTTTGAAACTATTCTCAATCATGATTGAAGTCCACACGTATAAGCTAGAAATGCTTGAAATTTTAACAAGTTTTAGCCTCGACCGAAGTTAACAGTAAAAGTAATGGGTCATTCTAATATAAATACAAGATATAAAGGAGGGTGGAAGGGTTCTCGAAACTAGAAATCAAGCATTGTTATCTCCATTTATAGTTTTTCAACCTTACCTATAGTTTTCTTAGCTTTAATGCATGCATGGTTTAGTTCTCAGTTTCTTAACACTTTCAATCTTCTTTGGAAGTGAAAGATTATATACTTTCACTATTTATTATTTGATTATTAGAAGTAAACAGACATTAGCAGCAAAGAATTACACCCTTTGGTATTACAAATGGCTGTCTAGAACTTAGCTAGCAGCTGAAAAATCACATTCTGGTCAACCTGGAAAGCCTTTCCGAGAACGTCGCTGGGAATGCTTGGATTTGAACCAAACACTGAATTAGCAATGGTAATAACCCCAGGGCTCTCGCTGTTAAGGGCTCCAACCGCAACGTCTTTCCCATATCCAACATTTCTCTGGACGTGAATAAGGCCCATAGGAAACACAAATACGTCACCGTTGTTAAGAACTTTCTTGAACAATTGGTTCACGGGGTTGGAAGTGATGAACCCCACTTCCAGGGTGCCTTCCAACAGATGATTTTATCAAATCTGATATTTAATAAACACTGAATCTAATATTGATGATTAATTACGTTGATAACTTAGATTATTCAAGAAATTATTTTGTTTTGTGTTGACGTGGGTTTGTTACATACTTATTGTTTTCATTTATTGAAGTATTCTTTGCTTTTGAAAGAAAACTATTTATAGACAATCCTTGTCACTTAATTCTTTGGAAATTTGTGAGAGTATATAGATTGATTAGTCTTGATAACCTGGACCAAGATTGAATTGGTCTTTGTGAGACAACCTTTTTATTGTTTGGACAGTCTCTGGGGTTCTCTTTCATTGTCATTTCGTTGCTACATGACAGCTGATTTAGTTGTATTATTGTTATTACTTCTCCATAATTGAAGAAACCACCATATACTTACGCCAAATTCTCTTCCGGCCTCGTCCTTAACTGTCCACTTCTAACACGTCTACTCATCTCCAAGGCAATGCTCATAAATTTGTTTTCAACAGTTCCATAGGAAATATGGTTTTTCAGGTCAAGTAATGGTGGTCGTTTATGACTCAACTAAGAGTAATGAAACAGTAATGGCAGCCGCTAAGAATAATGGAAGGAAAACCATACAGCAGCTTACAGGCACACATTAAATAACTAAAAACACATAAATTCAGACCAACACAGCAGCATAGTTTTCACCACCAAAGTGCACCAGCCAATAACAGGGCCCCCAAGAATCTCAAAACAGATGATCTATAACTGAAGACAGAGGCACACCCAACCAAAACCATCCAATACTCTACCCATGCACCAAGTGCATCCATTGCCAACAGACATCAAACCCAGAGGCCATCACAGCATTACGCCATAAATGTAACTCCATACATCGCAAACACAATCAGTACAGCACCAACGTCTCCACGTCCCATATAAGCGGCAGTGGCCAACCTTTAGATGCAGCAACCGACCAAGGAAAACAATAGTGTCCACTTTTTCCACATCAGACTTGGCCAACGAATCGGCAAAGGTATTGTTTGCAGCCATTGGATTGATGTCCATCAACTAATCCAGGACAATTCAGGCAATCTTGATATAATTTTTCCAGTGATTCTTCAAAATTGCCTGGGTCCAACTGAGAGCTATTTGTTGTCTGTATTTAACTATGCTTTATTAATGGACTGTATAGCAGGTATATTCGTCGAGATGTGGCGAAATTTGTTGAGAATGACCCTCCTGCAATATATAATGCTTCTTTTCGAACCAAAAGGCCGGCCAGAGGATGAAGACAATGATTTTCACATCCTTTCTCTTATTGTTCGTTTACTTGTCCTTGCAGGCTCTAGTTTCAGGACATAATAGGCTGTTATCAACCCATGTTCAGCATTTTCGGATAATTGGAAGAATGCCCCACCGCAAGTTTATTACTTACGTACTTGCTCGTATTAAGCCTTCTTCCTAGTATAAATTCAAGATTTAGAGGAAGAGAAAAGGGTTGTAGAAACTAGAAATCAACCATTTTTATCTTCATTTATGTTTTTCAATGTTTACTTTATATAGTTTTCTTAATTAGCTTTAAATAATTCATAGCTAATTTAGTTCTCAACTGTTTTAGAACTTTAAATCTTGTAAAATCATCAATTGAATGAGGTCATCTTATTTGCTAACTGTCTCAACTTATCTTTAAATCGTAAGCATGATAGGAATCACTGTCTTTAAAATTGTCCCCTCCAAATATTGTCTAAAGGACAATTAGCAAGGTGCAATATTGATATATTACTTTTAGGATTTAACAAACTAATGGTCTGCGCAGATGAACTAAAGTGATCAATCAAAACCATCCAAAATCTCATCAGCTCAATAATCTCAATAATTATATGATAATAACGACAGTATAAAATTTCATTAAAAGACCATTAACATGATAATATTATTTGTGTGTGTGTGTGTTGGATGAAAGGAAGAAACTAAGAGGGATGCAAGTTCTTGGAAGTTTGGAGGAAATATAAGCAAATTTGCCGAAGCTGCCTTAGCCTTTATATAGACAATTCAAATGGACGTAGCTAGCACTTAAGATCATCATTCTTGACCTTTGGATAGTTATTGCTTTGCATTGTTATTATTGGAGTTGGAGTGCATTTCATCACAAAGACAATGCACCTGAGAGAGCAATATAACTGTTGCAAATATTTCAAGTACTTGATACGCCAAAGATTAGACAATAAACACCTTCTTTTATTCCAATACAATGATACAAAATCCCATTGCACACACATTTCTACTAAAACGTCATATGACACACACATAAGAACACTCCGTTCAATATAGCATAAAGTAATCACAAGCTCAAATTAGAGTAAAGAGAGGAAATTTGACATTTTAGAACAAACAAATAAAGACCCTTATTGAAGTTTGCTTGTAGCAGATAACTCAAATCCTTGGCAGCCTTGGCGAGATGATCACTGGTAATATTGCTAGGATTGGAACAATACACTCATCAATGGCTAGCCTAGCAGCACAAAACCATAAACCAATATTAATATATATTCATCCATTAATAAAGGAAAAAAAAAAGAAACAAAACCAAATTGCAGATGTACCTTCCTTTGGTTGGTGTTTGGGATCAGCTGCCTGGTGAAAATTTTGATGCGGACTATGTCTACGATAGGATTGATTTGGAACAGCACCAACTCTATGATCATTAATATGATCATCAGATATTGCAGCACTACCTCTGTCATCAGTTTCGATGATTTGCTTTGGTTTTAAAGATACATCTTCACTATCTGATTTATAATCATCTACTGATTTATGAACAGCACTATTTCTCTGACCAGATGCAAATGCACTCTGACCAGATTCAAATCCATTCTGAGCAGATGCAAATGCAACGAAGCAAGTTAGAGCAAGGAGTGCTCTAAACAGGGTTTTGGCAGCCATTTGCAACAAATATTGCTCGGTGCAAGGAAAAAGCAGTGCTTCTCCTTTTATAGTGATCAGACGGAGGAGAGAGATACCTGTTAGCTATCATCCATTTGCAAGATTCATTTCTTGTATAATTATATTACATATTAAAATTTTAAAAATTCAATTAGGAAGACGGCAAATTCACTGTATGTTTTAGATTATTAATAAGTTGACAAATGATCCTATTAAATTTGATATTCAATTAATGCAAAATCTGATATTAACTATTAGTTATATTTATAAATTTGATTGTTTGAAAAATTATTTTGTTTTACGATGACGTTCACATTTTATGTACTTATTGCTTTCGTCAATATGTTAATGAAGTGATCTTTACTTTTAAAAGAGAATATATAATCGTTAGTGTTTAATTCTGTAGAAATTTGTTAGAATATGATCTTAATAACCTGGATCAAGATTCAATTGGCCTTTGTAAAACAACCCTTTTTTCGTTTGGACAGATTCTGGTGTTCCCTTTCATTGACGTTTACAGCTGATTTCAATTTATTTGTTTGTAGAATTGAAGAAGCCACCATATAGTTAAGCCAAATTTTCCTTTTATTAAATTAATTCTACCGATCTTTTCTATTAAAAGGTGTATCAAATTCTCTTGTGCCCTCTTGTCTCTAACTTTCCACTTCTAATAAGTCTATTAATATATATATATATTTAAAATCGAGGAAAGAGAATTCAAATCTTGCTATTTTAAGTAGGAAAATCATTTATCAATCAATAAGCCAAATATTTGGATATATTCATATATATTTCTTAGCATATGATGTATATCCAAATTTAGAGAATTGTTAAGCTAAGATCTGAGCTTTTATATCTTGATTGAATTTTGTATATGGCTAGGGTTTGAAGGCTATAAACTTGTTGAAATTTACAAATTGTTGAGTTTGAAAATCTTGACCTTTTTGGGAATATTGTCAATCATGATTGAAGTTCACACGTATAAGCTTGAAAAGCTTGAAATTTTAACAAGTTTTAGCCTTGACCGAAGTTAAAAGTAAAAGTAATGGGTCATTCTTCTGTTTATTAGAAACTATATTTCAAGCAAATGCTAAAAAATTATATCCATTCTCCTATTGTACGTTTACCTTTAGGAGATAATGGGCGGTTATCAATTCATGTTCAGCAATTTCGGATAAGCTTGAAATTTTAACAAGTAATGGGTCATTCTTCTCTCTGTTTATTAGAAAATATATTTCAGGCAAAGGCTAAGGAATGTGAGGTAAGTAAGGTAAGGCAAGGTTGGACAGAGTTTACGATCTAATTGGATGTCATAAAAAATCTTACTTGATATATATCCATTCACTTATTGTACGTTTACCTTTAGGAGATAATGGGCTGTTATCAATTCATGTTCAGCATTTTCGGGTAAGTGGAAGAGTGTCCCACTGCAAGTTAATTACATATGCAAGCTCGTATTAAGCCTTCATCCTAGCATAAATGCAAGATTTAAAGGAGGATGAAAGGGTCCTCGAAACTAGAAATCAAGCATTTTTATCTGCATTTATAGTTTTTCAACCTTACCCTTAGTTTTCTTAGCTTTAACGCATGCATGGTTTAGTTCTCAGTTTCTAAGCACTTTCAATCTTCTTTGGAAGTGAAAGATTATATACTTTCACCATTTATTATTTGATTTTACAACTTTAAAATGTTGAACAGAAATACACAGACATTAGCAGCCATTTGGTATTACAAATGGCTGTCTAGAACTTAGCTAGCGGCTGAAAAATCACATTTTGGTCAACCTGGAAAGCCTTTGCGAGAACATCGGTGGGAATGCTTGGATTTGAGCCAAACACTGAATTAGCAATGGTAATAACCCCAGGACTCTCGCTGTTAAGGGCTCCAACCGCAACGGCATTCCCATATCCAACATTTCTTTGGAAATGAATAAGGCCCATAGGAAACACAAATACATCACCCTTGTTAAGAACTTTCTTGAACAATTGGTTCTCAGGGTTGGAAGTGATGAACCCCACTTCCAGGGTGCCTTCCAAGACAGTCAACATTTCACTAGCCCTTGGGTGCGTATGGGGAGGGTTAAGACCCCATGGTGCAAAGTCTAAACGAACCATTGAGATTCCCAGGGCGTTCAGCCCCGGTAGCTGGGCTACTGTAACTGGGGTCGCCTTGAACCCGAAGGGGTTTGAAGTGTTGCCTGTCAAATGCAGCCCTGTGAGGTGGAATTCCTCGGCTACAACCAGCTTTGAATCCTTGCAAGCCAAGCCATTGACAACAACTGTCATGAAGCAGAAATGCAGAAAAGGATATTATCAATCAATAACTTTGGTTCGGATACCAAATTGTCATTATATTTTAACTGAGTTTAATTTTACCATCCAACTTTAATTTATTTTGGTTCGATTTTTATAAAAGTTCAAAGGAAGAGATATTCTAAGAGACACTTCATTTATCAGTACTTAATATAAATTTATAAAAAAAAATGAGGCAAGGGGAATAGAAAGAAATTTCAGACACGCAGTACCTTTGCTGTTGGGGTCTGCAACACAAAAATCTTGAAGAGGAGTACTATGGACAGATGCAAGGGCAAGACAGCAAGTTAAGACAAAGACAATCCTCGTAAACATTTTGGAAGAAGGAAGCATGCATGCAAATGCAGCTCAATTATGTCAGCTTAGGTGATAATTAACACAAAACTATTAATTCCTAATAATATTGATGAAAAGAGGAAGCTGCAACTGTCTCCTTTTATAGTGAGACGAACAGAAGAGAAAAGAAGTTGCCGTCGGGAGATGGATGGAGTTGAAACATTCGTCTTTGGACATGTTGTAAGCTTATTGCTTGGATATATGTTCAGATTTTTGTCTTAAACCTCGACAGAGATTGACTTGTTCCTTGTTTCTCGCGACCACTTCTCCTTCCCACAGCATTCTCAGCCTTGTCTCAGTCACTGCTTTCTTCCGCGTGACAGCTGAAACCAACTCGCAAAATAAATAAATAAATATATATATATATATATATATAAACGCTAAATAGTGACAATTTTTATCATTATTAATTTAGTAGTTATTTATTTTCAATTAAATTTATCTATTTACTAAATCAATTGATACTTTATTTTGTAGTTATTTATTATTTTTTAAAATTTGAAAAAAAAAATCAAATTCTACTCTTTAAATAGAAAAAACATATAACAATCAATGAACCAAATATTTTTTTTTAAACAAAAAAATCATACAACAACCCATAAATAATGCTATTTATTCATATTCTTAAAACTTGTACCATTTAAAAAACTAGATTTAATTTGAAAGTGGGAGTATTTAAAAAATAAATGAAATATTTCTATTACTTTATTTGCATATTTAAAATTAATTTAAGAGAATAGTAAAAAAATGGATTTGTAGGATTCAAGATTCAAAATATAATCACCAATTACGCATTAATTACAAAAAAAAGAAAAAAGAATACAATATCAATATATAAATTTTATACATTAAATCTCAAAATGCATTGTAGCTTGAATGAACCCATTGTCAACTCCAACAAAAAATTATAGAAAAGCTACTTCATATGAATTCCATGCACACCTAGGATAAAAGAAAATTTAGACAATATCACCATCAATCTTCTAGCATTCTACTAAAGACAAACATCCATCCATTCAAGCTTTAAAAGCAATAGCATAATCTCAGATAGGAGCCACAACCATACACATCATGTCAATCTAAATTTGACATCTCAACAACATAAGCATAGCCAGCTAGAGCCAGCCAACATAGATACAAATTTCAGACCAACTGCAAGCTTATAGAGACTCCTCCCCTCAAGCTGGAACTTCCTCTTCTTCCTCCTCCTCCTCCTCGTACTCATCGTCTGCGGTGGCATCCTGGTATTGCTGGTACTCGGCAACTAAATCATTCATGTTACTCTCAGCTTCAGTAAACTCCATCTCATCCATTCCCTCACCAGTGTACCAGTGCAAGAAAGCCTTCCTCCTGAACATTGCTGTAAACTGCTCACTAACCCTCCTAAACATCTCCTGGATTGAAGTTGAATTTCCAATGAAAGTGGATGCCATTTTCAGACCCTTTGGTGGGATGTCACACACACTAGACTTGACATTGTGAGGGATCCACTCAACAAAGTATGATGAGTTCTTGTTCTGGACATTAATCATTTGTTCATCAACCTCCTTAGTGCTCATCTTACCACGGAACATTGCAGAAGCAGTTAGGTAACGGCCATGGCGTGGGTCAGCAGCACACATCATGTTTTTGGCATCCCACATCTGCTGAGTCAGTTCGGGCACAGTCAAGGCCCGGTACTGCTGTGATCCTCTGGATGTCAAGGGTGCAAATCCAACCATGAAGAAGTGTAGTCGTGGGAAGGGAATAAGGTTCACGGCAAGCTTGCGGAGATCAGAGTTCAGCTGTCCAGGGAACCGCAGACAGCATGTGACACCACTCATGGTAGCAGAGATGAGGTGGTTAAGATCACCAACTGAGTCAAGTTAAAAGAAAAAGAATATAAGCACAGAGGGCAGATCATGTATACTCTGGAAATTGATTCCATTAAGAGAAGCCACTCAATATTTTTGAAGTAGCATAAGAAAATAATAGTTATTATCCCAATTCATAGAACAAATATGAGAGCATTTATTCCTAACGCATCACATTCTTTTGTGTTTGGGGACAAAAAGTAAATGGTGCGTGTCTCTGGTAAGAAAGATACTTATGAGCAACCCAACTGAGATTTAATAAAGGGGTAGGGCTCATATGCCACCAATTCCTTAACAATTGAGCAACATCCTTTTTCACAAAGACCCAGAACAGGAAGGTAAAGCAACATAATCAAATTAATGCCCACTACATGTTTTAATTTTAAATTGTTGAAAACAAATGGAGAAACTTGCTTTAGGCAAAGCTAAAAATCCTTTGCTGCATACACTAGGCATTTAGAACTATAAATCAAACTTACAGGTGGGAGTGGCAAGCTTGAGAGTTCGGAAGCAGATGTCATACAGAGCCTCATTGTCCAACACCATGCATTCATCAGCATTCTCAACAAGCTGATGAACGGAAAGGGTAGCATTGTATGGCTCAACAACTGTATCAGATACCTTAGGAGAAGGGAAAACCGAAAATGTCAACATCATGCGATCTGGATACTCCTCCCTAATCTTGGAAATAAGAAGGGTACCCATTCCGGATCCAGTACCTCCACCCAAAGAATGACAAACTTGAAATCCTGTACCAAAAACACATAAAGTGAGATTTGAAAGCAGATATAGCTGTTTTTTTTTCCTTTTGGCCTTGCAGGAGGAGGGGGATTAGAAATGCAAATAGAGAAAACCAGAGTACAATTTAACAAGAAACTTTCAAAACAAGTTGCCACGATAATCAGTTCAAAACAATAACCACGTTGCTTCAATGGCTTAACATATTCCTCCATATATATATAACAAATTTACTTCAAAAAGGATTTGTTCATAGATATAACAGACAAGACATAATCCAAACTAAAACAGACAACAAATCTGCATTAAAAACAAACTATCTTTAAAAACCCCAAAATTGAAAGAAAAGAAAAGAGCCTGGAAAACACCCAAAATGGTTCACCGAACCCAAGATAAAAAAAAAAAAAACCAAATTTTACAAAGCATACTCAGAACTCAGAATTGAGGAAGATCCACCAATAAAATACATGACAAAATTCACAAAAGAACGAAAAAAAACCTCAAAAACGTACCGATCTCAACAAATTAAACTAAACCCATAGGTCAAAATGTGTTTTAAAGAAAAAGGGTAAAGTCAAGTTATAGGATTGATACCCTGCAAACAATCACAATTCTCAGCTTCTTTTCTGACAACGTCAAGAACAGAATCAATGAGCTCAGCTCCCTCTGTGTAATGACCCTTGGCCCAGTTGTTCCCAGCACCAGACTGCCCGAAGACGAAGTTATCTGGCCTAAAGATCTGTCCAAAAAGACCAGATCTGACGGAGTCCATAGTGCCCGGTTCAAGATCCATGAGAACAGCGCGGGGGACATACCTTCCGCCACTGGCTTCATTGTAGTAGACGTTGATACGCTCCAGCTGCAGATCGGAGTCACCGCTATACTTTCCAGTGTTGTCAATTCCATGCTCGTCGCAAATCACTTCCCAGAACTTAGCCCCGATCTGGTTCCCACATTGACCTCCTTGGATGTGCAAGATTTCTCTCATTTTCTCTTCACTTGGTTTTTTTTTTTCCTTGTGGTGGGGAAAGTGATGAGGGAGGGAAAAATGGGTTGCTTTGCTTTTTGTTGGGAAATGGAAGGATAAGAGTGAAGGATGGGCGCAGCTGCGTTGGGCTGGCTGATAAAGTTTAGCCTTTTGTAGATGAAAGAGAAAAGGACAGATTGTTGTTGTCCAAATTGGAAAAATGCTTCTATTTTTGGTGTTTAGTCCTCTGGAAAAATAGTAAATTTATTATTAATAATAAAATATTAAATTATTTTGAAATTTTATATTAAAAAATTATCATTTTTAATTTTTTTAATAAAATTTTAAATCACTTCAAGTTAAAAAAATAAATAATTATATTGTCACTAACAATTTTTTTTATTATTATTATTGTTCCACGCATTGAAACAAAATATAGGAGACAAAATTATTATTAACTTCATAGACGGATTAATAGTGTTAAACTGATTTACATTTTTGGTAAAAATTGTGTCTCCATAGATAAAATCATATAAATTAATTTTTGTATTTATTTGAATACAATATCTTATAATACTGTTATCTTAAAAAGGCTTATATTAATATCCTTCTTGTGGGAGAGTTTACTTTTTTTGTTAATAATTATATTATTGGTTAGGGATTTTACTATTGCAAGTGTGAGTGGTACGATGATTGTAGAGAATGACTGCGTTTGCTTTGCATTTCTTTGCTTCTGCTTGAGTTTGGACTTCAGGAGTTAGGAGCTTCTCTATTTTATCCAAACGTGCCATCAAGTCAATGAACAGACTGTCCTTTCATAGCAAAAAGAATGACTAATCTCTATATATATTTTTCTTTATTTTTTTCACTTGAAAAATAGAATTAAGAAAACTAAAATTAAATTATTGTAAAGATTTTGAAATGAGATTTAAAAAAAAAAAAAAAAAAACCAGTATGCATTGAGATTTAGATACAAAGAATTGTTGATGTGTCATTATTATTTCTCTCTTGAAGTATATAAAATTTATTGTACTTGAAATGGCAACCTGATGACGTTCCCTCATGCCTCATCAATTGACATGATGGTTTACTTGCAACACAACTTGTCAACCAGTTTTATGATGCTTGAAACAATGTTGGAACCAACAACAGAAAAAAACTAGTGCCACTATCTTAAAAACATAGTTCAGTTGCAGTTGTAGCTGTCTCATAAACTGGACACCCAAGACAACATGTGTATGTACAGCATTGAAGCACAATGAAGACACACAAGACCATTCACCCTTCCATCTTTACCCACCCAATTTTTTGGCAATAGTGCACATCACTAACAAAATAAGAAAAATAGCTTTGCTTGTGTCACATTGACAAGAATCCTACTATTTTACAATTTCCACAAGCAAAAACTTGTTTAAAAATAGACACACTTCAAGTCGGAGGTTTTCCTTCCCTCTTCAGTAATTCCTGATCAAAGTAGACAGTCAGAATTTATATTTTTATTTTCTACAAAAACAATTGATTTGGACTTCACCTGTTTCGTAGCAGCAATTGAAACACGCTGCCTTTCTTTTTTCTCGCGTTGGCACTCTCCACACCAGCTTGAGAAATCTTTCTGATATTTCCTCAGCTCTCGAAAGACCGAACTAGAAGAAAATTTTGCATGCATTTTAAACTAATTGGGGGAAAAAAAAATGCACTAGTTCTAAATCTCACAATACAATTTAAGGAATGTGGACCAAAGTGAAGCTCAGCGTATACATAAGTAAGAAGTCTGAGAGCATCCTATGCCTCATACATTGTAACTTGTTATCTAAACTGAAAACTCTCAGCTCTCAGAAAAAGAACACCACTCCACATTATTGCATCTCAGTAGGCTTTGTTAACAAGTTTCAAACAATACAAGCACAATGCAGCCCAAAGAATTTCAGAACAAAACCCTTATTGATACTTTTGTTAGAAAATATGGCAAATAAGCCCCTAGATAACTCCAACTTAATAATTTCTTTCCAACAAGTTAGATTTATAAAAAATACATAAATGACCAAAAATATGACAGCGAATTCAGGTAGCACCATTCTCCAAAGATGCAAGTGCCAACTATATTAAACTTTCAGTCATCCACTAATATTTTATCTCATTTCAACTCCTAAAACAAGTCTAAATTCTAAATGTAGTCAAACAAATAGCCCAATAGTTTAAATTCTAAATTAAATTCTTCGTATTTCAATATTAAATATTACATAAAGATATTCAAATGCAAACCGATGAGCAACTTGTATTAAAGTGGTATTCTTTTTCCAACTTAGAGAAGTAAGTCATGTTCCCATTACAACTTTAAGAGAGACTCCTGATCCCTCCAAAAGGCTATTACATGTTTGGTACGTTTATACTAAGGGTGTAAAAGAAAGATACCTTCTGCACCACAAAAGTAAGTTGACCCGATGACCAGATGTTGTGGCTCTTGCACCATGCCTATGGCGCCCGCGATGAAGAACTGCACGTCCTGGAACATGGGAATAATCCAAAATTTCCTGGAATGCAGAACAATGAGAAAACATTAAAAAAATGATCATTTTGGTACAATGACTAACAAATTAACAATAGAGGACATACCACATCTATATATATGTGTATATATATATATGTATGTATGTATATTCTTCTATGAACCAATATCTGCTAACCAATTTAAATAATATGGCCTATCACCTGTTGTCTAGGAAAATTATATTACGAAGACATCAGCAATTTATTTTGTTTAAGTAATCTGTAATTTCATGTTCTCATTTGGGTTAGTTCTCCTTATTGCTACATTTTAGGGAACCTTCTTATCAAACTGACACTAAACTTCATCCTGATGCTTTGTGGAACATGCAGTTATTAGAGCTGAATGGTTAAGCCAAAGGAAAGTTTCAGTTCCTGCACCTTAAAATGAACAGTAGTAAGAAAGAATTGAACAGAAAGGTTAGCATACATCTGACTGGGTTTCTGTATTGACATGTTTATCACAACGAACACCTCGAAAGAACAAGTCTCCTCCAGAAAATTGTTTACCCAAGCAAACATTTAAGGTGACTTCTGAATCATCCACATGGAAACCTACAGAGACAAAGCTACAGAAGTTTGTGAAGCTACTACCTTAAAAACAAGATTTTAACAGAACAAGTAGGTTAACAAAACAAGCATCAACAATTAAAATTTAATATGCACCAAAATTAAAATATTAGGAAGAAAGCATAGCCAATCATGCTCATATTATGGGCTGTTATAAGAAAAACGATGATCATCATGAAATGTAAGAAAATAAATGTGCCATCATTTAATGAGGAAAAGAAAGACCTCAAGTTATAAGCAACGCACAAAGCTCGTGATTTAAACGTCTTAAGAAATGAAGAAAATTATTTTGTGCAATACCTTCTGAACACTTAACTGTAGATCAGTTTTCATCTACCGTAGCTAATGATTTATTCTCCTAACGGTAGTGGATGATAAACGGCACAGATTACATAAACCATAAACTGCCATCATTCAGATAACTTATGGCAAGGATTTAATCAAAAAAGAAAATAGAAAGAAGTTAGAACCTACCAAGCTCAACATCCCTGTCAATTCCATATTCAACAACAAAACCATGATGAGAATCCAGCGTAGATCCACCCACATCAGAAAAGAAAACTGCAGACCATTTCCAAAATATATATTAAAAACAATAAGGTATCAGCTTTAACTCTAAAATATATTTTAGCATGCACTTAAGATCTCATGATGGACGGAAAATTAAATACCTTTGGAAATAGGTCGAATAAAGTCCTCCATCAACTTATCAAGCATGGTCTCCAGACCGAAGTCATCTAAAACAGCGCCAAATTTGTTCATTGTGTTTGGACGCATAATTCTGAATTTTGTTTCATGGACCCATTTTTCGAAGTTTTCTACCTAAGCAATCAGAACCTGATAAGAAAAATATAAAAACTAAAAAACAAGAAAGTTTAAAGTAAAAAATGCCAAATGAGAAGAGGCAGCAATGATACCTCAGATAACAACAATTCACAGAAATGGGGTTGAAGCATTTCAAATGTAAAAACCCCAAGAGCAGGCTCTGCCATTATACTTCGAAAACTTTCCTCTTTATTCTCATTAATTGCTTTGAGAAATGAGGGGACAAAGAAGTTAGAGGCATGCATGGCGTACAACTCCCTATGCAGCGGCTGCATAAAGTAGAGATCACTTAAGCAGAAAAGAAATATAAACCTTATAAAGATTACACACAAAAATGCAATCTGCAAAAGGAAAAACAAAAGGCCACTGCAAGGCACTTCTACTTATTTTAATCATGGCAACCATAAAGGGTCAATCATGATATATCTCACAAACAGCATAGTATGGAAAGTTTGCAGGCATAAATTAAGTATTCCCCAATGGCATAAGCACAAGCAATCCTAGTCAAACCTTAACTACGATATGTACCTGATAGTGTGATATAATCTTTTGCCTGTATTCTCGATGCCTTTGAACCTGTTCAAAAATTTCAAACGGTGAGAAAAAACACAGCTAAATGGAAAAGGAAAATTAAGAGAGAAAAATAACCACAAATTAGAAGTTCAACAAAATGTGAGAATGACAAACATTGACCAACATAAAATGCATAACATTGCAGAAAATACAGAACAATGACAAATTATATAGATACAGATTGAAACTTAAAATTAGTCCAATGGCAATAAGGAACACAGAACCCATCTATCAATTATGACAGATGATTTAATATCTCATTTCATCCAAATCCAACTCAACAATAATAGGCAACTAATAAATCCAAGATAAGACGAAAAAGAATTCACTTCTTTTTCCCCCTTGTTCCAGCATTTGTTCACCACTATTTCTCAATCAGCCAAAAAGGGATTTGAAACAATCAATGCTTCTTAGCATGTTCGTTTAATTTAAAATCTGCAATAAAACAATCATTTCCTGAAATAAAAATTTTAAATTTTAAATATTAAATATATTCCTTGCACTCTATTACAAATTTATCTGATTTTCACCTTCATTAACATAATGCTTAAAGTTTAACTAGAAAATCAACATAATTCAAAATTTACACTATCATTTCATTTCATCCCAAAAGAAAAAGAATTCACGGCCATTTAGATCGTAAAATACGACATTACACTCAGGAAAGAAATTTTCGAACCTGAAAGTTAAACATATAATAATAAAAAATTAAAAAAAAAAAAAAGGGCTTACGCGAGTACGTTCGCCTTCTGGAGAGTAACGAAGGATAATATCGCGCATGTAATTAAGCTTGGAGTCGCGAGAGAGTGAGAGCATCGGAGGAGGCAAGTAACGTTCCAGGGAGCTGAACAGAAGTGGACTGAACTCCAACTGCAAACCCTCGTAGGTCTCCGGCTTGTGCTCCGTATTAGGGTTCAGCCGTAGCCGGTGCGCCGTCGCCATGCTCGGCAACACCGCCACACCGTTTCCGTTACAACCAGCGCTCGGGGGCGTTGGCTGTTGGGGCTCTTTTCTAGTCAGATCGAACGACATGGTTTTCTATATCGTTTCTCGATTCGGTAGAATGCGGAATCGGGCAATGCCCAGGTCATGAACGGGCTTGTTTCTAAGCTCCTAAACAAACAAAAAACAAGGAATTTCTATCTGAAAAAAAGAGGAGAAAAACAATTTCAAACACATTTCCTTGAGCCTAACAACAATTTCTAACCATTTATACAAATATATTGGAAATTCAAAAGAATAGGTGAGCAAAACCAATGCAAAGAAGAAAAACAACGGAGGAAGGAAGCGGCGAAAAGCCAAATATTTTAGAGTTAGGGTGTTAGGGTTTTAAGTTGGCATCCGGATTTGTGCAAGGCAGACGAGGCGATGCCCTCCGGGCTGGAGATGAAGGCTACTTTAAAAGGTTCCACATGTCAAAATTACCTTTTCATATATAGATATTTGGGCAATGGATATGGACTTTTCATTGTCCAATTTACTTTTCCTTCAATTTTAGAAGCTAAACCCATATATACACATAATGTTAAAAAAAAACTCTTAAATTATTTAAAAAACTTTAAATAAATCTTTACTCTATTATTACGTTAAATTAAATTTTTATATATTTATTTTAAATCAAATAAATCTTTATAAGTAATAATGGATTAATTGCTATTAATCAAAATACTACTTATTATTTTATATTTATCCAATATTAATATAATGTTAACGTAAAGAGTGAAAAAAATTATATAATCATATTATTTTATCAAATTAACATATCATATTATCATCAATTATGATATTTTAATATATCATATCAGTATTACGCGATATAAAAATTTATTTAAATTTTTAAAAATGTTATTCATTTTATCGATTAAAAAGTGGATATTCAATTTGGAACGAAAAGAATTTATCGATCAAAATTGGTTTTTAACAAGTTCATAAACGAACCTTACATGAATTTGTTCATGTGCATAAATGAATCTGATTCACCTTTGTTCACGCTCAATTCTTTTATTAAACGAGTTTTAAATTTTGTTTCGATTAACTCATCCAACAAACATAAACAAGTATAAATTGAGGCTTTTTACAAACTCATGTCATACATGAGAGTCAAAGCAAATTACATGTCTCCTATCACATAATTGACTAATAAAATCATGCTCTAAGTCTAAGACGCGTTACTAGCGGTTTCCTTGGCGTTGTCACTCAAAGGTACACTTGCACCCTTCTTCTTTGAATTGCAACTATGGAAATACCGTCACCATGACTGCTTTTCTTTTGATTGAACCTTTAAACATCTTTCATTTGACCCTTTTACTCAACATCCCATGTCTCATAGTCACAATCTCCTAATATATAAGATATTTGTAGAACTAAAGGTTCACAAAAAAATTAAAATTAATGATGATTACTACTAGACTCTAACCTTGATTAAGTAAATCTTTTTCTTCAATATATTTGTTTTATGTTTATTTTATTATTATTATTATATATATGTATATAAATTATTATAAGTTTTGTCCTTACTATATAAATGTGAATTCTATGAAATGCAGCATCTCTTGATTTCTGCACCCAACATTATTTGAAATTTGTATAATTAAGGCTTCATTTGTCTTAAAGCTGCATTAAGGACTAAGTCATTGAAAAAAACATTGACATAGAATCTCAAAACAATAACCCCAATAATAAATTCAGCTCAATGGTTCCCATTTTAAAAATTTCCATGACAGACAAAATCTTCCAATGTGGCTTGTTTGCTTTTCGTTTGTCTTGAATGTCGTAGGATTGACAAGTGAATGTCCAAGCCATGGAGAGTGGAGAGCAGAGCTTTGGTACTGATCATTTAGCTTGCAAATGGCGGCATGGAACCATGCAATGGCAAAAATGTAACACTCGAATTGCAGAGTTAAATCAACGAATGTTGTATATATGTGAATTTACAGTTCAAATTACAACAAAATCAAGTTGCCCTGCCCGACAGACACGTTGGCACTACTCCCTATCATCAGCCACGCTTCAAGCAGCAGATTCAACCAGAAGCTAAATCTACAGAACCACTTGAAAAGCTAGAGAGAAGATGCTGATGCTTTCTAGTTTCTTCTCAGACAAGCTGCCACACCCTAGAAATCAATGTGGCGCATCAGGATTGGGACAGGAGAGAAAGATCATGTGCCCCATTTCAGCATCTCCTTAGCCTCCCAAATCCAATATATCTTACTATCAAACACCATACAAGTGTAAGCAAAAGGGCAAGACCCCGCCCACCTACAAGTCCAGCTAGAACGATCACAAACAGAATCAGATACCCTGATTTCCCTTTTCTATCATTCCCCACTTTGTTTTTAACTACTCCCATTCCTGACTCCTCAACCCACAAAAGTTGAGCACAAGTTGAAATCCTGTCTCCTAATTCCTCAACTTGCTTGCAACTTTCTTCCTCTACCTCTACTTGTGATTCATCTTCTCCATCATCGGCCTCCGGCCCTTGTTTTCCCTCTTCAATCTTGTCTGATTTATCTATTTCCACTCCCGATTGAGTACATGGTTCATCCCTGTCATTACTCTTCCCCTGCTTCTTTCCATTACGCAACTTCTTTGGCACTAATTTCCTGATCAAATTTGCTTTGATTCTAGCACTCCGACTACGCTCACTTCTACATATCAAGATTTCCCTTATTTTCTCCATCCCCTCCACTTTTATCTGCGTCTCCAAACTTTCACTGTCACACCCCTTATCTACGGAATCAAATTTCGATTCCGCGATCTGAATTTCCTCAACGCAATCATCTTCCAATTCAGTCAACCCATAAGAATCAGAAAAGAGAGTGCCTTGTTGTTTCACAACCAATTCCTGCGCTGATCCTTGTTCCCAATCCCATCTCTTCAAAACCAGCAAACCCTTTTGAATCCAAGAATCCAATAAAAGCATCTTAGACTCTGGTCTTAAGAAACCAAAAAACCGCGTCCCAACAAACTCTACTAGCACAAGCAAGAATGCCGCCACCATGAACCAAACCGCAAGGTTCCTGCTACTGACAGCCAGAGCTACCACTAGAAAAATTTTAAACGCCGCATGGAAGGCAATCCTCTCCTCGCATTCTCTCTTGACCAACACTAACTGCCCAACATCTACGTCAGGAGATCGTAGCTCTTCTTTGCATGGAGGGGAAGGGAATGATTTGGGAGGCGAGGAGGGTTGATGCAGGGTGGGAGGGGTTTGCATCTGGGGGGGGCTGGAACTGGGACTGGATTTCCTTTTGGAGGATTTCCTCAAGCGATCACGGTTCTTGACGAAGAGATCGATGAGGGAGGTTGGGAATCCAGTCTCCACCACAAGCGATCCGCCGCGTTTGGGGGATTGGTGGAGGTCGGCAACCAGCCGGGAGATACGAGTAACTTTGGCTTTCTTCCACGGAAAAGGCATGGTACAAAGAAAAACCAAAACCTAAAGAAAGAAAAAAACAAAACTGGGTCTTTTCTTTTCTGTTCTTTCCTTCCTGGTTGTTAAGTTGATTGTTTGGTTGAAGGGAAAGAGGAAACGAATTAAAAAGAAAATTGGGTATGAAGGACTACATGATTATGCTTTAAAACCCAGGCGAGGCAGGAGACAAGAAAGTAGAAGACGCGTGGGGGGAGAAGGTTTGGATTCAGAGGAAAGTGGAGCGATGTTGTTGTGCCTTTTCTCTTTCTTTTGTCGGTCAATTTTCAGTTCTCTTTTTTCTTTTTTATAATTTATTTTGTATAAAAGATGGTTAATTTGTTTTTCTTTGTTAATATTTGGAGTTTGTTTCCTAACTGAAGGAGGAAATTCTAGTTTTAAAGTTTATTTAGATTTACTAAATTTGACCCTTTATTTTTTTTCCCTTTTTTTCTTTTATTTTATATATCGAAAATACAATTTTTAAGCTGTATAAATAATTTAATAAATGTCTTTAATTATAGCTTTATATATATATATATATATATATATATATAACCAACCCTAACTTTTTAATTTTTTTACTTTTTANTAAATAATTATAATTTGAATTTCTTTGGATAATGATAATTGGAATTTTAGTTTGTGATAATCATTTTGTTTTTGATTATACCAAGTGATTAATCAATTTAGATTTTTCAAAAAATATTTTTATTTAAACTTAATAGTGCTATGCTTTCTTACTTTGCCATGTCATATTCTACATTGACATGTTTTTCATTCATACAAGAATTTCCCTTTGGAAAGTGAATCCATGAACACAAATAGAATCACATTTATGTTGTGTATGCTTCATGGGATGAGTTTGATTGGCAGGCAGGCAGGCACTAACAAAGGAGGAAAAGGATAGGCGGATTACTTCAATTAAATAATACTAATAATAATAATAATAAAAGATTTCAACACACAATTTGAACATTTCGATGGTGGAAATTAATGGAATTCAAAGCAATGGGTGAGGAGGAAATTGGGGGGAAGTGGGACACAATCATTTTTGCATAGGACTAGGCACATTAAAACGAGAAGCATGTGGTGCTATTCATTATGCTTGCTTGACTAAGTTTCTGCTCTTTTCCATACTTTACCACAGCTTTTCACTCTTCTACTTTCCCCATCTTTTTATTTTTATTTTTATTTTTTATTTGTTGTGGATGGGGTTATATGATTCTTCCTCACGTCACATGTCACCTTCATCCTGTTGTCACGATAACGATGCGACTGACGGTTTAATTGATATCTTTTTAAAAAATACCAGTGATGGTATTATTTAAAAGATAAATTAACCAATAACTATTAAAATTATTTGTATTAAATAAATTTTGTTGACATTTGAAATTTATTGAAACTAATGACTCCATTTATATTTTTTGTTTAATTCTTGTTAATTATAGTATTCTTGTTAATAGATCTTACTGATATTATAGAACCATATTTTAAAATCATGTATATCAAATTTTAACAATATATTAAGATATATAATAATATATTATATTTGCTATACCATTGAAATTAATATTATCATTATGTTGTAGTACTATTTATTATACATTAATTAAATGAATATGTATAAAATGATTTTCATAAACAATATAATGTATTATTTGATATTTATAGTACAATTGTTCATTATTTACTTGTTAAAACTAGTTTATGTGTTAAATTGGTAAGCCTTGAACATGAGGTGCAGCTGTGATTTCGATTTTGGAAGGCTGAACACCCGCCCTTTACTTGGGCATGCATTTCGGCCTGAAAATAAAGGAGCTTTTCCTCACAATTCACACAGGAGGAGAATTAAGCATCCATTGAAAACAAAACAAAAACTATTGTTTGTGGGGGGGATCTTCACGACTCAAGAGCTCCCTGGAGGGTCTTGCATTGCTGCACTAACAAGGTTTCTCTCACTTTCTTTCTTTCTTCCTTCTTTCTTTTTTGTTGTAAATGTGATTCATTGCTTGACAAAGTTTGGAAATGAAATATGAAACTGATTTGGATGTCACAGGAAACTTCATTAGGTTTGATGCAGCCATTAACTGAAGAATTTCATAGTTCGAAAGATTTTTTAATTCATTTTTACGTCGCAATGATATTAATTTTTTAAATGAAAGATACATGTATTTATTATCGAGTCAAATACCTTTTGCTCTTTTGAACATTGGGATAAACTTGGGATCGATGGAAGCCAAGTTTTGAGGTGGTGGAGGTTTTGTAGTTCTGTACTTAGTTTCCAATAGTATTAAATACTATTGGAATTGAAGGGTGGAAATTCAAGAGTACCGTATTATCTCTTTCACTAGGCCATGCCACATTTAATCTATTATCCAAATATTCATGCTTAGGAAGTTATAGACAATTTACATAAGTGGTTTTGTGTTTCTTCTGAAATTATCCATTGATTTTTTGTTTTGCTGCTGTTTCTCTTTTATTTGGTTGATAATTCATACAAGACAGAAGCTGCCAGGATGGTCAAAAAGCCTTTTACGGTAGATTTGGATAAGCCGCTTGTATTCCAGGTCTGATCCAAGGCCCTCTACTTCCTAAAACAATGAACTCCTAATTTGCTTCACCAGTACTTGGAGTTCTGGTTCTGTTCCTATGATCTGGTGCTTGATTAACTGAGAATTTTCACAGGTTGGCCATCTTGGGGAAGCTTATGACAAATGGGTTCACCAACCTGTTGTTAGCAAGGAATGCCCTCGATTTTTTGGCAATGACTTTTGTGAGGTATTGATCCCTTGTCTTTCCATTCAGGCAGTTCTAGAATTACAAAACAGAATATATATGGAGATATTGACATTCACATGCTTCGTCATTGTTCTTTTATTCTCCCTGATTCTTGAATGAATGGTGTGGACAAATATATTGCTTGAACAGCTCTTGACACGCACGAAATGGTGGGTGATCCCACTCGTTTGGCTACCAGTTGTATGTTGGTTTGTTTCCACCTTCATCCAAAGAGGTCTTACTCCTACTCAGGCAGCCTCAGCAGTAGCCGGTGGCGTCTTCATTTGGACATTGATTGAGTATACTTTGCACCGCTTTCTTTTCCATATGAAAACAACAAGTTATTGGTCAGTTCTCATTCTCTGTCCCCTCTCTCCATTTCTCGCTGTTTACCGTCTTCTTAAGCAACTTGGCATGCTGACGCAAGTTCGGGAAAATTTCCTTTCAGGGGTAACACCTTGCACTTTCTCCTTCATGGCTGCCATCACAAGCACCCCATGGATAGACTACGACTCGTTTTCCCCCCAGTTGCAACAGCAATTCTCTGTGTGCCAGTATGTTAATTTGTTGTAAACTCTTTGCCTATCTTCTATACCGAGTGTGCTATAGTTAAGAGATTTCTCTTTTATCTACCAAAGAGAATTCTTGTGTGTATTTCCAGGTTTCAGAATTAGAAATCCAAGTGTAAAATCGAAACCAATTTCAATTGCTTATGGATTACTTAAGCTGATTCTGATTCAGCATGTGTTTTTTGATTGCTAGGTGTGGAGCCTGTTTAAGCTTTTTTCCACTCCATCAACTACTCCAGCTTTATTTGCAGGTGGGTTGCTGGGATATGTAATCTATGACTGCACCCATTACTACTTGCACCATGGAAAGCCATCTGAAGGGTTAAGTCAAACTCTCAAGGTAAAAACTCTTTTTCCTTTTTTTGCTGCCAATTTATTTGAAAGGAAGTGCCTGCTGTTGTTAAGGTAAAAGAATAAAGTAGAGAGTGAAATATATAGCAGTGAAAAGAATGAGAGCCCTCATGGTCATAGTCAGGCAGGCCAACTTACCATAGATATAAGATTATGATATAATACCCTTTGGGTTAAAGAAAACTCCTTGAATAATCATTTCTCTTGGTGTTTTGATTTGACAGAGATATCACTTGAATCATCACTTTAGAGTTCAAAGCAAAGGGTTTGGGATTACTTCTTCAATTTGGGACCATGTCTTTGGAACATATCCTGCAATGAGGGCAACAGAAAAAAGTAGATGACTCGTTTATGTTGTATAGTTGGAAGGAATGCAACCAACCTCCAGGCTTGGCTTTTTGTATCATATTTTCTTGTTTGCTATAGCTCCCATGCTTCCTCCTCATATATCATTGCTTGTTCGGAGGTAGACAGCAACTCTTTTTGTTTTGTCCCTGACATTGGAATCTAATGATTGAAGCAAAAAACCATAGATTTGGAAAAGGGGAAGACCATGATATATGGTGTTGCCAATTATTGGTGAAGAACTATATGTTTCTAGCTCTTTTATTATTATTATTATTATTATTATTATTATTACTATTTTGGTTCTCCTACTGGGCAGTTGCATTTTATAATATGATCGAATTTTAGATAGATATGTTATAAATTTTGAAAATTTAAATATAATTATATGCATAGACTATTAGTTAATTTCTGTGTATTTACAATAGATTTAAATAGGTAAAAGTATCTTATGTATCGTACAAATTACAAGTGAGTGTGTATTATAGAGAAAGGTAACTGGTTAACATATATATTATGCTATTTAATGAATAATTCTATTCAATAAATCATTTAGATATAAATGTAACAAACATAGAAACTTTTGCATAGATTTTGAATTGGAACGTATAAAATTCATAATTTATCTTTCCTTTTTAATTTAACCATGGTCTCAGGGCGTATATGCATGGGAAATTAACATTTAGAAACTTCATAAAGAAAGAGAATGAGAAAGTAAGGGGGGAAAAAAAGGTTTTATTTGTTATATTAAAAAAGGGGAAAGAATTGAAACCTTTAGAGAGAAAAAGACGAAAAAGGGGAATAAAAGCCAATTGATGGAGAAAGAAAAAGATATAATATATAGAATATTCTTTACATAATACATATATATATATATATAATATATATATATATATATATATATATATACCTTGAATTAGCACAAAATATATATGTCTACAATATCATATAAATTACAATTAAAGTATTTGATGCAGTTCCTTATTTAAACTTGCAAAAGCAATGAGATTGTTACACATGCAGTGCATGTGGTCAGCATTTGACATTCATGTGACATTTTATTCCAATGTTAGCATATCCATGTGGAAATTGCTTTATAACCCACTTGCATAATTTAAATAAAAAAAAATAGTATATCTTAAGAGACTTAGAGTGACAACTTGATAATGGTCTTGCCCTTTGACCAACATCACCTCCATGACTGGCTGTTGATATAATATTGCATATATTTTACATATCCCAATCTCAATTACTACATATATTAAATATGATATACTATTTGTTATCATCCGTACTTATTAAATTAATAATTTATATTTGATACACGTAAACATAATCTCATTTCATAAATGTAAGCGACAATATTAAATTCAGTGATAATATATAAAATTTTTAAGCCATTGATACACAGAATATGAAATTTTATTGACTATAGAGCAGAAGTCAAGAGTAGGAAGAAGAGTAATTAAATGAAGCGAGAAATGCGGAAAAAAAAAAAACAAAAATACCATTTTCCTTAAAATAAATATCAATGGCTGAATGAAAGCAATAGCTTATCGTTTTGGTCCAAGTCGCTCGTGGAATAAAGGATACAAGCCAGTTTACTTCCCTCATCAAAAGGAAACCAAAACAACCATGGATAGATTGGACTTGAAGCACTTGTTTCATAATCTATTTGTGTTATTCATCATTGTTTGCTTTTCTTCCTCTGTCCATGGAAGTAGTGAAGCAGTTGGATATGGCTACAAGCTCAAATCTGTTTCCGTCGATGCAAATGGAAAATGGTTGACCGCTGATCTTGGTCTTATCCGCAACTCCTCTGTTTATGGACCTGACATTCAAAATCTGAGTCTTTTTGCCAGGTAAGTGCTAGAGGATATGGGATTGTTTGTTTTAATCGTGTAAGGTTGTTTTTTCCATGGAAAGTAAAGATTTTCATGGTCACTGATAGCCTCTGCTGACTGCTTTCTATGTGAAGCTTTGAGACAAGCAATCGTTTGAGAATCAAAGTTACAGATTCAGGCCATGAAAGATGGGAAATCGGACAGGAAATCATTCCCCGTCAATCTCAATTCCCACACCGGTCATTGCCAGAAAACCATCGGAGCTCATCCGCAAAGTACCAAGGCCAAACACCGAAGCAGCAGAAGGAAAACTACTACGTGTCGGACCCAACATCGGACCTCATCTTCACCCTCCATAACACCACGCCATTCGGGTTCTCCGTGAGGCGCCGCTCCTCAGGCGACATTCTTTTCGACACATCGCCGGATGCTTCCGATTCGGGCACTTTCCTGGTGTTCAAGGACCAATATATTCAACTCTCCTCCTCCCTGCCACAAGGCAGGTCTTCACTTTATGGACTGGGAGAGCACACCAAGAGATCCTTCAAGTTGCAACATAATGACACTTTGACTTTGTGGAATGCGGATTTGGCAAGTGCTAATCTGGATGTTAATCTTTATGGATCACATCCCTTTTACCTTGACATCAGATCAGCATCCGCAGATGGCAAAGTATCAGCAGGAACTACCCATGGAGTTCTGTTGCTTAACAGCAATGGGATGGACATTGTTTATGGTGGAAACAGGATAACTTACAAGATTATTGGAGGTGTCATAGATTTGTATGTTTTTGCCGGGCCACTGCCGGACAGAGTCATGGAGCAGTACACCCAGCTTATTGGCCGCCCTGCTGCTATGCCTTATTGGTCCTTTGGTAAGTATGCACCCTTCTTTCTTTTCTTTTCTTTTCTTTATTTTTCAGAGTTATTCTCCTTCTCCTAATTCCATTGAATCACTCATTTGGCCATTAATTGCATCTTAAAGGATTCCACCAGTGCCGATATGGGTACAAAAATGTTTCTGATATCAAGGGTGTGGTTGCGGGCTATGCAAAAGCTAGGATTCCTCTTGAAGTTATGTGGACGGATATCGATTACATGGATGGATTCAAGGATTTCACTCTTGACCCTGTCAACTTTCCCAAGGACCAGATGAAAACATTTGTTGATAAGCTTCATCAGAATGACCAGAAATACGTGGTCATCATAGATCCTGGTACGTATGTCTGTCAAGACTCTCTAGATATTAATGCTGAAATTCAGATTGCATTAATGCATGTTTGAACAGATCAGATTTGTTAAGCATTCTCGAAACAAGTACATTAAATTTTTCACTTCATGCAATCTCCACAGGAATCAGTGTAAACAGTACATATGGAACCTACATCAGGGGGATGCAAGCTGATATATTCATAAAACGAGATGGCGTCCCTTACTTGGGACAAGTTTGGCCTGGTCCAGTCTACTTCCCAGATTTTGTAAATCCGCGCACTGAAACATATTGGGCTGGTGAGATCAAAACGTTTCGAGATTTTCTCCCTGTTGATGGTCTTTGGCTCGATATGAACGAGATATCCAATTTCATAACCTCCCCTCCAACCCCAAATTCTGCCCTGGATGATCCTGCATACAAGATTAATAACCAGGGAATCCAGCGGCCTATCAACAACAAAACGGTTCCTGCCGCATCTCTACATTTTGGTAACCTGACAGAGTACAATGCCCATAACCTGTATGGTTTACTAGAATGCAAAGCTACTCACGCAGCATTGATTAATGTGACCGGAAAAAGGCCATTTATACTTAGCAGATCAACTTTTGTAAGCTCGGGAAAGTATGCAGCCCACTGGACGGGAGACAATGTAGCCACTTGGGAGGATTTGGCATACACAATCCCATCAATTTTGAATTTCGGACTCTTTGGGATTCCAATGGTAGGAGCTGATATTTGTGGCTTTTCCGGGGATACGACTGAAGATCTGTGCCAACGATGGATTCAGGTAAGGAAAAGTTCCTCAGCCTTAATTTCGAACACCAACTGATATGCTCTTTCATGTGATCAAACAAGTTTTAATTTGCCTAATTTGATGCAGCTTGGGGCCTTTTACCCTTTTGCTAGAGATCACTCTGACTTTTATACGATTCGTCAAGAGCTCTATCTCTGGGATTCAGTTGCTGCATCAGCTAGGAAGGTGCTCGGCCTCCGCTATCGCCTGCTCCCATACTTTTACACTCTAATGTACGAGGCACACCAGAAAGGAACTCCCATTGCAAGGCCCCTTTTCTTCACATTCCCCCAGGATATTCACACTTACGAAATCAATTCGCAATTTCTCCTCGGAAAGGGTATAATGGTGTCACCTGTACTGAAGTCAAAAGCAGTCTCTGTTGATGCTTACTTCCCATCCGGAAATTGGTTTGACCTCTTCAATTACTCCAACTCAGTGAGTGCAAACTCTGGAAAATACTTCACCCTTGCTGCGCCACGAGATCATATAAACGTGCATGTTCGAGAAGGTAACATTATAGCCATGCAGGGAGAGGCCAGGACAACCAAAGCTGCTCGTATGACACCATTCCAACTCTTGGTGGCTGTCAGCAGCACCGAAACCATGACTGGACAAGTTTTCTTGGATGACGGGGAGGAAGTGGAGATGGGAGTAGAGGGGGGCAAGTGGAGTTTGGTGAGATTTTATGGAGGAATTTCATCTTCCGGCGATGAAGTGTTTGTCAGATCAGAGGTTGAGAATGGAGCATTTGCTTTGAGTCAAAAGTGGATGATAGAGAGAGTGACATTCATAGGGTTGGAAAATGTTGAGAGGTTGAAAGGGTATGAATTAAGCAGTGGCAACAACAAAACAAACTTGCATGCAAATCCACTTGTGAAGGCAAGATTAGACAAGAATGCAATATTCCAAATTGTGGAGGTCTCAGGACTGAGGCAACCGGTCGGACAGGAGTTCAATTTGCAACTCAAAACTCAGAAAAAATAGGTTTGGAGAAGAGCAATATCACTCACTGCAGAGTGCAGGGTCATTATATATTCCCCCAAAATATAATAACAATAAAATGATGATCCTCAAGTTGAAAAGGGAATCAATCCCTATTGCAATCCAAGTTTGATCAGGGTAAATTAGATTAAGGCGTCATTTTCTTTTTCCCTTTGGTAAGGAATAAACCATCTTGTAAGGCCACACAGCTGAACTCAAAGCTGGAGCCCGATCCTGTATGATTTCGGCTAGTTGGGCAAAGAACCACCTGAGTGCATCCTGCTTGCATGACTTGAATAATGGATAATCTATTCACCGGGGAAACTTGAGCTTGCCTCATACTAAGTCCGAAAAGGTCATCTCATTTATCCGAACCAGACTTAATTAGATTTAATCAAAAAAGAAAACAATCTAATCAACTCAACTCAAACCTAAACCTATACCTAAATTGAAAATAACTCGAATTTGACATAACTTGAATCGAAACGGCTCATAACTGAATTGATTTGAAACCAAAATACTCTAAATTTGCACTATTCAAAAGATTAAATTAATTTTACATATCAACAACTTGATGGAAATGACTTGAATCTAAATATCTCAAGAGTCAAATTCGAAACAATCCGAACTCGTAATGATTCAAACTCAAAAGGACCCATATCCAAACTCGAAATTACTACAACTTCTTTCGATCCAAAAAGACCCAAGCGCCAATTGCCACCCCTAAGGAAAAGACAGTTGGTTCAATGAGAATGAAAATAACTAACTATAAGTAAATTGGATTGGGTGAAAGGAGTTCAATTTGAGTGTAGGAGATTACTTCAAGTGTAACCAAATTTAGGTTGCGAAGATTAAATTTATCTTTTTCATGTGTCTTCTACAGTTATATGATATACACCAGACTAAACTGTCCTCTGAAAATTCATGCATAATGTACAGTTAACTGATATACATGTAGATTCAACTAGATTACATTGTACTGATTAAAACATGAATAATTGAACACTCCATTTGGTTCATTCTTTTGTTATTTTTTTTAACCAAAAAACAAAAAAAAAAAAAAGAATAGAGATAATGTGATGCAACAACAAATGAAGAACGAAATTTATTTGCTACATCAATAACAATTAAAGTCCAATTCCATATAGCCCTAATAAAAAATAATGAGAAAACAAGAAAGGGAAAAGAGAACAAAATGCAAAACCAATGCTGATCACTCACTCAAATGGTTGGACTTTGGGGGAGGGAGAGGAAACTCAATTTGTTTCACTGTTTTTACTCAAAAATTACATGAAGGGAACAAAACATGGACGGACCCGACCATTCTATTCCATTACAAACTATGTAATGATTAAATGATGTGTATATGTAGATTCAACTGTGACTCCCAAAACTATTAATGCTTCCTTCCTGCCGCAACATTTCAATCTGATTTTGTACTATTTTTCACAATCTACCTGAAGCAAAAACAAAACATCAAACAACTCTTATTGTTAGCATCGAAAAAAAAGCACATCCCTTTTATCTTTCCAAAGAAATTTGCTTAATAAAATATGGGGATGTTATGCAATTTTGTCAAAAACCTAGCATGCACATTCATTCAAAGGGTAAAGGAATTAGGTGACAACTGATGAGCAAAAGACTCGAACATGAACCCCAGGGGAAAGTACTCAGAGATATACATGCCATTTGTTGTCATAACTCAAACCAAAATGAGGTTTATGAAATTTGAGGCTGCCCCAGGTTGCTGATAATAGATGCCACCTATTAGGCAACTTGTAACAAAAAAGCATCACATGAAATATATTGCACCCAATATCTCTACAACCAACCCGTGGTAAATGCTTCAAGATTAATGACTAAGGAAGAATAAGATTATGTTGTCAGATGAATTATTAGATATCTATATTTTGATTTTCTTACTTAAAACATTTCAATAATCAATCTAGAGGGAGAGAGAAACAGAATAGATTCCCTACCTCAATTTAATTCTACAAAGCAACTGCATAGGCTGAGAATTGGTTCTGACAAATCCCCAAGTGTTCCCTTCAAATGTGGTCTCTATTACTGTACAAAACAACAAACCTCAACCAGCCTCTGCCCCAAACCTTTGCACTAGAAACTCATCCAGTTGCCCCCAGTTAGGGGTAGCAGAATTGTTCAAATTATCAGTCGGCAATGATCGAATGCATCCAAGAATGTGTTTAATATCACGATGCAGCCTGCCATGAAAATTATTAAATAAACCATTATAAAGCCTGCCAGCTTGTTATCATAGAAAAAACAAACAGAATCATATTTGAAGTTCATATAAAAATCCACAAACAGTACAATACCTATCTTTTGCCTGAGGAGTGGTGATCTCTAAGCGTGAAAATGCTTCTGAAATTTGCGAATGGAAGATTACAACAACTTGCCTGCAAAGCGTAGCATGTGTAATTGAAGGGAACAATTCACTTTCATGAATAATTATTTCTTTCATTATTCATCAAGAGAAAATAAATGAATGTGCAGTTGCTTGATAAAAGTACAATGTTCTTTTCCGATATTCAGTAAGTTTCCATGTAGTAGAGCATGATCTTATCCCAACTCACCTAGAGTGAGGTAGATGACTTTAGTGTGTAACAAAATTTAATGTCAGTAAACAGAAGAGAAAGGGAAAAAAATCCACCAGTTAAAGGACAGAGCAAATCGTAAATGCTGCTAGAAGTTTTCACCAATCAAGATTTTACGTATATCATATCAGTATAATGGCAAATTTGATGAACGATAACCTTAAAGAAAGTTGTAGAAGTGCAAAAGTTGCTCATTCTTTATACCAAGATAAATGGATCTCTTCTCATAAATATTTGCCGGAATAGACTAACATGTAATTCAAGCCTTTCCCAGCCAAACATCATCAGGCCAGTCATTTTATCAAAAGATTCACTGGCATTGTAACAGGGATCAACAAAATATAAGATAAGATAAAAATCATTTACAACAGGACTTTAAAAGGCTTTAAATGAAATTGCACCTACTCCTCATATCATGGGCAGGAGATCTAACATTCAATGTCCATCTAGGAATATAAAATAAACCTAGGATAGGATTGCCATTCAACACTCCCAGAAATTTTCCATTGTTCAAATTTACCTCCTGGTCCAAAGAACATTTTGAAAATTTCTCCAAACAGTTTGCAAACGGCATATGAATAGCCATTATACTTCTTAGACAAAGTTTATCATGGCATGATAACCTTTTCTCTTAACAGGTTACACAATGGTATAAGGACGAATTAAGCAGGTTCCTGGAAATTGCTTAAAAGTTCAATTTGCCTCACCTGAAAATTGCTTGAACGTCTACTTCATGCAATGTTCGAGATAAAACACGTTGGAGGTAGCCAACTTCCTGCAAACAAATTGAACAGCCAATCAAAATCAATTCATCCGTGGCAATTATTGTCCAACATACAAACAAGTGAACTAGTGACACTTGAACAAGAAACCTAATACAAAAGTTAAAACCTACATTAAAATATACTTGTTAACACATTCCTTTAAGATCACATAAAAATGTACTATGCTTGCAGAGACCATGGTACCCCAAGTAAAATACTACAATGAAAATTAAATAAACAAAATGATGATTTGACATTAGTTTCAAATTATTTAAGGTCATACAAAAGAACGATAAACATAAGTGATGTTTTGGAAAATAGTTTCAACTGTTTTAAGCTTTTAAACTAACAGCTCAGTAACAACTCAACCACTAAATGAACATCAATAGGGAAAAAGAATAAAAACTGATAAGAAATATTGTCTTTTTGAAATAACAGAGCAAGAAAAAGAAAGCAGTTTTATATAATCACTGCCGGTCTTATCCACCAAAACCAAATCATCAAACAGAAGCACACACCAGAATACAAGGTTCTGGATCTGCCAACCAGGAACTTGCTAGGCATATAAGAGGATTGGAATAGTGCTACGATTAAAGCTAAGCTTGAGTTGGGGAGAGTGACTTTTAAGACAAAGGGTTCAGTTAAGGACTTAGAGGGAGTGCATCAAATGCAAATTTAACTTGGGCAGAAACGATAATGAAGTCACAATGAGAATCAGAGATCAAGACATACTGTAGAAAGAAGTTTCGATATCATAATCTGTGTGATTGAAGAATATAAGATTTGATCTAAAATAAATGCACATGTCAGATAGTGGATGTACTACATAGCCCTAATCGAAATTGAAGATCTTGATATGTTTTTCTAAATGTTTTCTGTTTTACTTTAATGATTAGTAATAATGTTCTCACTTTATTAAGTGCTCATGTTACTAGAATGTGATCTCATAATAAGTTTGAATCGCTAAGTAGATGGCTGATGGCATATATGTGTATCCAAGGCTAGGATTAAAAACAATGTAACTCTAGTCTAAATAGTCCTTTACACACATTAGGCAGCTGTAATAGAGTGGAATATCAACTATTACTGGTCCTACAATCCTAGACCCTAGTTTTCTTGTTCCAACTTCAATTTTACATCAGTTTTAGACTTTATTCTAGCTTTTTGTACCATATCTACTCCTGTACCGCATTGTCATGCCAAAATCAGCAGAGAATGTCTAAAAAAGACATAAAAACTATAAAAAAGAACCTTACCTTTTCTGCCTCAGTAAAGCACAATGGCATAATAGGATCCATGATCCCAATGCCAAACAGTTAAAAAAGAGGCTCAATTAAAAATTGAAAAACAGCAACAACACGAAAAACAAGCGATGGGGAAGGAAGACAAGCAAGCAAGATACACCATCTTAGGGGAAAAGAGGGGGGTGGGGATGGAGACAAACAAAAGAAAAAAGGGAACGGGTGGTAGATGGGCTTCAATGGGGAGGGGGGAACAAAAAAAAAAACAAGATGCATTATTTATACCGTTACTAGGAACCAAACACCCTTTTTGATGTCAAGTAATAATTACCTTAGAAAACTATCAAAAAGATTTAAAGATATGCTGCATAAAACACTAATTTCAAAACCTTTATACATATGTGTATGACACTCAATTTTTGCACGATTCTTCAACTAATAAAGTGCCCTTATAAACTGAATCCATCACAGACCAAAATGAAAAAGAACGGGATTAAACAAGGTAAGAACCCCTAGAATTAAATTGAGCTAATCACGGTAGCTACCTTTATAAGGGATCGAGCAAATTGACTGGGCTGTGGTTCAGCATCTTCTGGCCTATTCCAGCTTTCAACAATCTGGGGCAGTCCACGCAGATGAACCAACAACCTCTCTCTCATTATCTGAACAAGCTTTGTATGTATTTCATCACGATGAACCTTATAATCCTGAATTTAGAAAATGAAACAGTGTCAGAGATTTGGCAGAGAAAAGGTAAATTGAGCTATTAGACTACAATTGCACATATGATTCATATGTATCACTGAATTCTTGTCAGCAAAGACATACATACCCCTGTCACCATCCTGGTCACTATGCTCAAGACTCAACCAATGAGGGATAAACCACTTAACAGTAGCCATTTGACACTTCAATAAACATTAGTAGAACAAAGAAACAGAACGACACAAATAAAGACTAGCTACAAATGAAGTTTATGAACTGATTCAATTAAACTAAAGGGCACCCTCTTAGCTTTTAGTTTTCTTCTCAGATGCTCCTATTTAATTTTACCAGCCAACCAACACAGCTTTAATAACTATGTGTCAGTGACAAAGATATCTCTATCCAGATTGAAATAAATAAAAAGTTATTTTCTGTTAAATAGAAAATATGGAAAAAAAAATCATATCAGGAAATTTAAACAAAACATCATATCCAATCTATGTTGCTCAGACTCAAGAGTGTAGGACAAAGGTATGTGTCTGACCCAGGTACATATAATCTTTTCTAAGATTTTCCATAAAATTTGGAGGGCAGAAAACCACAGGCAAACTATGTTATAACAATAAACAACAAAATGCTGCAACATGCCCCAACCCTCAACCCACCCACCCACCCCCCCCCCAAAAAAAAAAAAAAAAAAGGAAAACAAAAACAAAAACAGAAACGAAGGATAAATAAATAAATGGAGAGTTGTCGATGTGGTAAAATGAAGAAAAAGAGATGAAGCCTTATACCTGTGCTACTCGATCAAACTCCAACAACAATAGTGACTTTCGAGGCTCGGGAACTTTCAGAAACAGGATTTGCCTGATTTCTTAGAACAGAAACATAGCAGTCATCAATTACTTGGCAAAATTTTTGGTTATATTTCAATCATGAATATGAAACTAACAAAAAAGGAAATGTATGTATGAAATAAGCAAGAAAGCAAAATCAGTTCATGTTTGAAAAGAATAGGATGTCTTAACCATAACTGTTAGAACCAAAGAACATAAACAGTTTGAACTCATAACATTCCTTGGTTTTATAAGGGTCATAAATCAACTTCATCTGACAGTTGATTTGCCAGTGTGCTGCTTTCACATTTCTAGTTCATCATTTATGAAAACAAATTTGTAAAAAGAGCAACTTAATTCTTTGGATTCTTGAAACTTGATCTTCTTTGCATCAATTTGGATCTGTTCACAGCAGTTTGGGGGGCAGCAAATCAATTTTCGAGACAGGGTCAAGCTTCTTATGCACAAAAAGTTAATGGGACAGTTTCAAATCATAGTTACCACGAACATGGTACGGCCTGAGACGTGACATGAGTTTAGGAATAAGGTATGAGGGTTAATTATTTGACGCTACGATCGGGGTATTCTTCATTGGTTCACTATTTTGGATCATGGTACACTGCCCTTTTGCTACTCACTGAGTAGCTTCTCTTTCATCTGCTTCTATTGCTAAAAGCATTACATCTACCATCTTTCTTTTACTTGCATAGGGAATCACATCCGAGACACGCAACTCATCATTTTGCACCACGTCAGTCCTACCACCACACTAAAGTAGGCTGCTAACCTGATTTTCTGTTAATTATATTATATTTATAAATGTACACAGACCTCAAGGCACTCTATCATTTACATTGTGTTTGGGTTGCGGGTATGGAAGGAAGGGGAAGGGAAGGGAGTGGGAATACTACCTCTCACTTTTTGGAAAAGATTTAAATGGGAGAGGGATTTAGTGGGGTTTATGTACACCTCCAAAGCCCTCCACACCTTGATTTTCTTAAACCCTCAAAACTGGAGAGTTTTGAAGAGGAAGGATTTCTCATTAAAATTTTTTACAGCAAAGACATTTATCCATATTTTAACATTTCATTTTAACTCATAAAGTATAAAATAGGAAAATGATATTATAAGTTATCATTCCCTTCACTTTCCACTCCTTACCAATTAAGGTTGGTGTACCCCTCCCTTCCCTTTCCCCCCTCATCTTTAAGCTATCAAAACAAGGGGAACCGTGTTTTCCCCTTCCCCCTCCCTTTCCTCTCCTTCCCTTCCCCTCATAGCTCCCAAACATAGTGTTTTAAGCACTCAGATTTCCATGTATTCATTTCTTTGATGTCGCTCTTCAACTCAAAACCATTGCCTTTATGATTTAGCATAAGTCTGTCCATGCACCAAAAGCACATGCACAATAAAAAATTAACAACAAAAAAAGGAAAAAAAATATAATCCTCCTAAACTCAAGAAACAGAAAATCTAACCAGACCAAAAAGACACCAAAGTTATTTAAAAATTGAAAAGATCCTCAGTCTGCGAACAGGATATAGCTAAAAGTTGCCAACAAGGATGATGCAGCTGATGCATTTCAAAAAACTTTCCTATCAGAGCAGCATAAACGATTTCAAAAAAGTAGTGACATAAGGATTATATCATAGCCTACCAGGAATAATAGCATATGTGAAACTAATGACTTGACTTGCCAAGGCCAAATGTTTAGAAGTAATGGACTTCAAACCAGAAACCTGCAATACCACACAAATTCAATAAAAAAAAACTATGACAATAGCCTAACGTCAAATTGAGTTCATGTAAATTACATCATAGACTTCTCAACATATAGTTCAAGATGTTTCTAGGCCACTACTTGGGCTCATGAATACATGCACAAGGAAAAGCGACATCTGATTAGACCCATCTCATATTCAGAACACTTCAGATTTTAATCAAATTATTCTCAAGTAGAACTTCTGAGAATGCAAATATCCTAGTTACCAAAACCACTTCATACCTGCATGGCTCCAGCACCCAGGACAAGTTGGCAAGTTCTCGTATTGAAAAATTTTAAAATCTCCACAACACGATGAACCACTTCCAAGGACAGTGATGGCAAAAGATGATTCATGTCAATGTACTCCGACAGCATCTTCACCAATATTAAGCCACTGAAAGGAGCAACAAAGAAAAACAAATGGTATTATGGCTTGTTTCTTATGCAAATTTTGTCTAACTATTACTAAACATGTATCAAGTGTATATACAAAAATACAGTCAACATAGTCACATTGCTAAACATAATAGAGCAAACTATTGCTCCAGAGAGAGGATTAAAATCCTAACTAAAAGCTCAACTTCATAAGGAACACATTTTAGGAAAAGGAAAGCATAGGAGTGTAAGAAGAAGAGAACAACTTATAAATAGATAACGAAGAAGAAGAAAAGAAAAAAAAATAACAATAATAAAACAAGATAACTAACCAGTTTACCATGTGATAACCAACACCTCCATATTCAAGCATTTGAGTAGTAGGTTTTCCACGTTCCTTCATGTTACTACTGTTACTCTGAGATGAAGTTACTGAATCAGATTTCATTTTCTCAATCGCCTCAGCCTTCCCTTGGGCAGCATTGAGTGCAGTTGCGCCACTAGAGTCAGTCTGCTCTTGTTGCTCTAAAGCACCCTGTAATCCAGTGTCAGCCACTTGTGAACCTTCATTGCTTGCAACCATATCACTGTAGCTTGTCATATTAGTTTCAGCATTATCCTTGTTTCCAGAAATTATTGCTTCAGAATGAAGTAGTGAAGACACAATTGCCTGAAATTCATCAGGAACATCAACTTCTACCCATGTCTCCTGGTCAAGCACTGCTTTTATTTTTGTCATCTGCAGTAGATGATAAAAAAAAATTATTCCAGTATCAACAGAATGAAATACGAAAAACAACTGACAATTGGAATCAGGAAATAACTCGAGATTCATGCTGGAAATCAACAAAGGATTTGGCCTGTGACTGTAGTGTTCCACGTATGCTATATCCCAACCTTCCGCCAATCTGTTGAAGTTCACATGGAATACCATCACCACCACAGATAGGATATTCAAATCCATTATATCTTCTCTTCTTTTTTTTCTTTTCCAGAAAATCCTTTATTTCAATATAGAGAAGAAAACAATGAATACCTTCTCTGTAGCAGTTATAAACTCTTGAGTGATGTTATATATGCTCAAAAACTCTTGCAATCTCAACCTAGGATGAAGAAGAGCACGAACCCCAAGCAGCTTTGCCCACCTTCCATGAGCAGCATCACAAGCTGCAAAGACTGCTTCAGTGTTTTCTCTTAAAACATCAGCCCTGCCAAGGATCAAATTTTCCTAGAGTATTATAAATAAGATACAAATGCCAAACAGACAAGTCTTGAGTTTTTTATTTCACCAATTTAATTTAAAATACAACAAGCTAACATATTTGCACTACATCATTCTGCAGCATTTAGACGATTCTGAGTTTCTTTTCTTTCGACAATTTTATTTAAATTAAAATATTTTTGCCTTAGAGAATTTGATTCAGATTTATCAATTTTAAAGCCAAACGTTACAACTTTCACTAGAAAGGTCAGAAAATTATCATTGTTCACATCTTGAGTATCCAAAGGTTTTGGAAATTGAAAAACGATACATTTTGAAAACAGTTAAGAAGATTTTGCCACTACTCTCTTCCTACATAAATCCACAATATTTTCCATTTACCAATACAATTGTGGGAAGAAATAGGAAATTACCATTTAAAACCCTCGGGAGCATATTCCTATCTACCCCAACCACCAAAAACCACCTCATATGCTAAGAGAGTATGTTCCAGCACAAATATTGTTCGAACATTGCTAATTAGCAAAGATACTAGAGGGCTAAACCTGAAATTTTTTGACAAATTAGAGGGGCTTATTGCATCACTTGCTTTCCCTGGGGATGAAAGAGCCTTGGCAGTACTCCTCAAAGGCGCATATGGAAGAAGTGGACCACCTTGACCATTACTCTCTTGAGAAGATTCTGCCACCATGGCACCAAGAGCAATTGCAGAAGCAACTGAATCAGCAGCATAATGACCATCAAGGTTGCACATTATCCACTCAATGGCCCTTTTCACTTCAGCAGCCCGCACTAAATGTGCCTGCATTCACTAAAAGAAATGAAATCATATTACATCTTACTTAAATACTAAGCAAAACTAAAAATTTTCATAAAGAAGCAACTATACCAAGCTTAACATCATATTAAAAGTTAATCAAGCATAGAAAGATACTGTGACAGGTAACTTCTTTATGTTAAATAGAACAAGTGCTCCCCATTTTTGTTGGGGAAAATATATATCCAAAGGAGACACATATTGCAAGCCAGTAACCCTAGAATTAATTGATTACAAGAATATTGATTAGTAACCAAGGTCTAGGATTAATTGATGCAACCCTAGAATAGTCTTCTAGACTCATTCTAAGAAGCCACCCTGTTTTAATATCATCTCTTATCATAGACCCTAATGATATCATTACAACTTCAATTATTTATCAATATTTAGCCACTGTTCTGTTTTGTCTTATACTTTCAACCTTGGTTTAAGACCCTAATGATCTCTTTACAACTTTATTTATACATCCAGCCATCTTGAGGATAAGCTTTCAGTTTAACCAAAAATTTGAGACAAATTTCCAAACTCAATGTCCCTCATTTGTTGGACAGGCTCATTTGGCTCTTATCCCCAAAGAAAACCAAATTTAAAAAAGTGAAGAAACAATGAATAACAAGGGTGCATAAATGACACAATACCCAATCTAATAATTGAATGTTATGGTATCACAATCCTGTGCAGAATAAATGCCTCAATTGCACAAGACAGCAATCCAAACCCATGTTGCAACAGGAGCTCAAGCCTCTCATAGGATAAGTCCACCCTCAATCCCCATAATCCTGTCAAAAGGACAGCCTTAAGGAGCGGACATATTACCATCTGCTATGAAACAAATGACCTGACTTTGACACCCTAGCAAACTTACACCAATACCCAGAAATCACTCTTTTTACCTAGTCAATGTTAGAACCCGTTTGTTAGACATAGTTTATTAACTGATAACCAAACCCATGGCTCATCTCATTTACCAATCAAATCACAGAAGGCCTTGACCAGAGAACAGCAAATGGACAATGAACTATTAATACTTCAAACCTTAATTCAGATGCTTCAGTGAATGTACACAAGATTGGCTTGCTCAGAATGCCATTATAACAGCAAACTCAGTTCTCTTTCAGTTTATCCTAGTCATGATCATTTTCCTCCATCAAACATTTAAATTAGTTTCCAAGAAAGATCTTTATCATATTCAAGCCATAAAAAAGTCTCAGACCTTATGCAGGATGTCATAAATTATGCCTTCCATATCATTTAAAACTTCAATAAATGCTTAGTCTGGTAGTAGGCCAGTATACATTACCTGTACAATCTTGAAAATAGCAGCCAAAAGTTGAACAAAGCTTTCAGATGACAAGCTCCTCAATTTGCTTGCAAGTGATGAGCCTCCACCTTAAGTCATCAGATGGTAAGCATTAACAACTAGAAGCAACAGAGTAGACACACACACATGCAAACACAAAAATCACCGCAATCCATAGAGAAGGGGCAAGAAGTTTGAGAACTCCACAAATAAATAATTTTACACATGCTGTGTGTGAAGATGAACATGGAAGATTTACTTATCCAAGTAGTTCCTACCATCTATGTCCATAGAACGCTCTGCAGTTAAATCAGACTCCAGAGGTCGAGCAACAAGAACAGGAAGCAGCTCTGCAACAGCAGTCTTAATAGCAGTTTTCATATCAGCAGTAAGTGTATCACGATATGTCCTCAGGACAAAGGGGAGCTTGGCCTGAAAAACAACCACCATATTGTGAGATGGTTTTTTCTATAATGGATTTAACCTTAGATTCCACCACTAAAAGTAGAAAGCTAAAAGTGCATGATAAAGGTAAGAAAGATAAAAAGGAAACGGGGTTAATAGATTGGATTATGCAACTGCATGTCTGCAATAAGTCTTCCTTGTAGAACTTTCTTGAAGGAATTGAAGAAAATAGTTCTGGGGTCAATTACCCACTTGGTTACCAAAGTTTCGTACCTTTCGGTTTTAGTCACTCACCTTTTAAAGTTATGTTTTGATCACCAAGATTAGAGAAGTTATGCATTTTTTCACTCACTCCCTGTTCGAGACTATGGAAACTCAAACCTGACATTCCTCATCACCCATTTTTGGTGACCAAAACATAAGTTTTGCAAGGTGGTGCAAAAACAGAACAGCTTGAAAACTTGGATGACCAAAATTTTTGTTGAATTTTACTTCATGTTATTACATGCCACATGCCACTGGCAAAAAAACTGACTCATAATGCCAGGTATGAGTTCTTTTAGTGTCTAGTGGCAGGTGACCAAGAAATGCCCAAATTTTATACCATTAGTGACCAAAATGTAACTTTTGAAAGTTGAGTGACCAAATTAGAAAAGTCTAGAATTTTGGTGATCAACTGGGCAATTTTCCCCAAAATAATTATTGTAAGATAATTTTCTATAGAACCAAATACACGCACTAGGTACAACAGAGACATGGGATAGAAAAGAAATCTTCTGTTTCTAGCGACCAATCACACATTGATCTGAAATATAAGGGCAGGGTAGGGCTCTTCCCATTTTATGTTCCTCCCCACAACATTTACTAATCAACATTGAAGCATACAGGGGTCCAAGCACATGCATGACCCTACCTAAGTCAAGGCCATTTCTGCCTATGACTCACTAGCCTAGAACATATAGGCCTCATTTTTTTAAGTGAGCGTAAAGCTCTCATTTTTGGCTAAGCCAATGAGCTTGTAATAAATTCATGTTCAGCTTAAAGCTGGGTTAAGTAGCTAAGCCAAGCCTGAATAGATTTTCTGAATCTCACGTTGAGCTCAATTATTATTTGAGCATGATAAAGTTTAGTCAAGCCGGGTTTGAATAAGAAAAACCTCAGCTCACGTCAGCTCATTTACACTTGTAATTTAAAACTTTCAACTGTGATATAACAATGTGATTTTGCATATAACTGACAACTAATTTGATCATAACTCAACATTCAGAAACATAAACGTTATTATGAAATATGTTGAACAATTTTGAAGTGTACAAATTTGAATATAGAAAGCTCTTTCTAACCCATATTTCAATAGAAATCATTGCTACTTTAAAATTTCCTTCAGATTTAGCTTTCAAAGAAACTCTTCTGGGGCAACTTTCAATGGTACATGAACGAACTACAAGATTTTACGTTTTAAGAAAACTGAAATTAAAATATTCTTCCACAAAACAATGAGACACCAAGAGTTATTCCTTCAGCAATCTTTTGAACATATATTTGAAATATGCTTAGATTCTCGACTAAACACATCAATCAATCAGTTTCTCCCAGGGACCCCATGAGACATATTTGACCTTGAAAGACTTCAATATTGTTCCATCCAATCCTTATCCTTCCAAATTCCTTCCAAGTTCTTCAAATTGTCTACTAGCTTTACTATTCTTCCAAGATTTGGTGTGATATAATCACAGCCACCAAATATATTTCAAAAGTAAATTCTTGAGCATTTAAACAAGTTCAGAAACTTTGCAAGAATTAAATAGATAACATAATAATAAAATTGAGGTATCACTTGATATCTTTTTCATCTTCTATAAGATCAAAAAAACATATAAAAAAAAAGGGACTAGTATAACAGTTATGTCATCAACCAGGCAAGATGACAATTTGATATCTTTTTAACTAATTTGTTACGATTAATAAATTCTGAATTGCATATATATCTAAAATTTCACATGTAAACCTTATTGGTGCTGACAGGTTGCTTCTGGCACGGTGTGTTTTTATATTGTCCTAAAGAGCTCTTTGTTATCATTGTTTCTGGCCAGATATTTACAAGTATTTGTTCTTAAATATAACCTTAAGTTTAATACAAGACTACATAAAAAGCAGTTCAAAAAGTTAAACCAATCTCACCAATTCTAGACATATCAAAACAATGATTCAAGTTGAAGTTAAAGCTCAAGCCTAAAGTAGAACATCACATTAAGCAGGGCTCTTAAAAATCTCCTCCAATAAATAATAGTAACAGAATACATTTCAGGGTTGCTCAACTTTCGCTAATTTGAAGCTTTTGCTTACTATGAAGTCTTTCATGGAAAATAAAAAGACCAAGCTATACATCTCTGGTATACAACTCAACTTTGAAAACAACAAAGACATAATGAAATGGGAAAGAGGGAAAATCACTCACTGTTCGAAGCAAACCAATGATGAGGGGCAGAAGACGATCTCGAAAATTAGTGGTTTCCTCCTCATCCAACTTAACCTGCTAACATAACCATTCTAGTTATAAGTCCAAATGCATCATCAAACTTACTCATAAAAGTCCCTGTAACAATATATAAAGAAATAAACATGGATAAAGTATGAACAAGCCCTCAAACTCTGAATTTGCACTTACCATCAAACTATTATTTGGTTCAATCAAGCCATTAAATCACTATTTTTATGCAATCAAGGTCAAACCATTACAGAATATGGAAAATTCCATTCGTTTCCAAGCCACTGCCTCCCTGTCATGATGTGGTAGGTAAACCGTTGACTTTGATTTTTTTTTTTTTGACAAGTAAAATCACCAGTCAGATTAAGACAAAAATATGTGGTAAAATTATTTTATTTATATCAATAACTTATCAACTAATTTCACTGGGCCCCTTTCTCTCTTCTCCCTAACTTCTTATCACAGCACTGTTGCAGGCAAAGCAATTAGCTAAGGCCTTTTTCTCTGTGTGTGTGTGTGTGTATGCAATTTGAAATCAATTTTCAATAGCCAACAAGGAAAGCCTATGCAATTATTTCAACATATTCCATTTCTCACAATGAAACCTCTTGTTTCACAATAATTTCTAAAACGACATACAAACACTATTCAATGATGCTCAAGCCAGTCATAGCAAACTCCCTGATGCAGATTCAAGAAAAGTCAACATATATTCCAAAATTATTTGGGATTATAGTCTGTATGACTGCATTTGACATTGGATTAACTGAGGACCTTATTAACTAAAATAGATGATATTAAGTCCCATTTTTAAATGTCTTTAGATTTGAAAGTTGCAGGTTTTATGTTTTATTGTTTTCCAAAGCTTTTAAGAACCAAGAGTATTATGGCAACTTCCAAATTAATCAAAATTGAAGGTTTTATTAATGGATTTGGAATTACTTCAAATCAAGACTTCAATAGAGCATAAGGATTAGTAAAGTCCTAGATAGAGACGAGTAAGAGTGCCAGTCCATATATACCAATGTAACCTTTCTATTGGGATGTTCAAGAAAAATAAAACTATGCTAAGGTTCTTAACATATTTTTTACTCATTCCCAAATCAAAATAAGCCCATGACCTAGCAACGAATCCCACACCAACTTCATTTTGCTGAGACAACAATTTTAAACCCATATCTTATTTCTATTGAAGAACCTAAGGAAAAGGATGGAGGAAACCATACCTAGTTGATGTCAAAACCTTTTTCCAGCATTCTTTGCTCTTGCATGTGCTATGCAATCAACCTTAGGTGTGACTCCTAAGGAACCCTAAGTCAAGTGTGATACTTAGATATAACCCCTTCACTTCTAATTGAGTGTCTGCAACTTTCGCTGAGAATGCAGACATGATATCAGTTTATCTTGTTACCATAAAACCCTAAATACCTCTTCTTTTAAGCCATTACTAAGCAAACCTCAAACAACCATCCAACTTCAAATCTAATCAGTAAATTACTGTTCAATAGTACTGTCCACAGTAACAGAACAGCTTCTAAACAGCTCTAAAGATCCCTGATTTCTTCTCTGAGCTAAATCCTGACTCAAACATTGTACAAACCTAACTGCTTTTGGAATTGGGCTTGGTTTTTTGTGTTGACACAATTTCCATGTTATATTTTCCTTTTTTAATTCTAATTATATGCCACAGAGTTGCCGCACCATAACTTTGATAGACAGTTATTTTGCCTAATTCCACTCATCATCAATTTTGGATAAGATCAGACAAAGATAAAAGTTTATTAGATTTATTGAACAAAAATAAAATAGTTTCATGACTCGATTGCACAAGTCAATGAAGTTCAAGGGCTTTTTCATGCATTATCTCAAATAAGTAAAATAATATTAGTGGAAAGGAAAAATAATTAAATTAAGTAGACACAAGCAGCATAGTATGTAAAGACCAGGGCAAGTCAAAACATTCAGACAATCAGCGACAATCTTATATTCCCCCATATCAAATGACAGGAGAAGCAAAGCTGCAAAATATCAGACCACCACAACCATAATAGCAGCAATACCATGAATAGCAGTTATTGTGCAAGTTTATAGGAAAGAAGAGAGCAATCAAGAGAAGGCAGGCAAATAATTCCCAATTTTATATAGTACATGAAAATTTCATGACCTTCAAGAGATGATAGTTTTATGAGCCTAGAAGGACATGCAAACCTTTAAGTACTAGAAAGAAAAGAAAATGACACAAAGAAAAATAATGTAAACAGCACTTTAACAGTTCAAAGCAATTCTAGCAAATTGAGGCTCCATTTGATTCCTCCTTTTGCTACTTTCATTTTGCTACCAAACCTAAAAGGTAAAGAGCATACAGATCTAAAAGAAAATAATATTGGTAAACAATTACTAGTTTTGAAGAACAAAACACTTGATTTTACTATTACATAGGATAGTTCTGTTATTCAGTGTCCCATTTTAGTTATTTGCTCATTTTTTAATCAATTATTTGCTTTTGACTTTTAGCAACCTTTTAGGAAGCAAAAACATATAGCAAAAAGCAAGTAGTAAAAACATCAAACCAAACTGAGCATTATTTATAAGCTGCACAAACTTCCTTTTTCTTCACTTTTAATCCATTGGGATCTACAACATCCACAACTCTTCAACATAAAACCAATTATAAAGTCCAACTAGTTTAGTAGTTGAGTTGTGTCAAGTTTAAAGCGGATATGAAGACCATCACATGAAGAATATTATATTTCCGAAGCCATCATGGTCCGTGTCGGACATCCTGGTAAGTTACCATGAGTATTGCATCAAAAGTCAGCTTTAAAAGCCCTCAAATCGAGCCGTTTTCTATTGTTTCCAATTTAAACTTGAATTGAAAGGCAAGAAATATAATGCAAATAATAATAATGCAGGCGCACTCCTTTAATATTGACAAGAAATGCCCAAATTAATGACCAAGTGCAGCACAGTGCACGATTATCTATATCTAGGTCAGGTCTACCAAAACTTCTCATTGCAAAATGAAAATTAAATTATAAGGCTCCCTGCCACATAATTGGCAATGCAACAAGTTAGCACTTGTAGTGTTTCACTGCTTGGACCTTCCTAGGACTGCCTTGCTCATAATCAGTCGAGAAAAATGAAATGGTATTTATCATCCACCATTACTAAAGATACAAGCAGCCAAACAGAAGGATTCAAGTTCAAAAGAAGAAAAGAATGTAATTAAGCTTACTTCAACATCTTTTCCATTCAAGGAACTGGATGCCCTGGCTTTTGCTTTCAACAATATAACTGCATCCGCATCTCCAGTATCATGTATTGAAGCACACATAAATTCTGCCGAAAGAATGCTGCAACAAGGAATAATGAATATTAACATACCACAAATTAATAAATCATTTCACAAGCAGAAATCTTGTGAATAACATTTTCTCTATCATTAATGTCGCCATAAATTGGGAAAAACAAATACATAAATAAATACCTGTTTATGGAATCTATAGAAGCCACTACATGATCTCGAAGGTGACGAAAGCAATGTAAACCAGTAAGCTCATCCCCATCCTATCAAAGGCACAGATTCATAAGATAACTAAAATTTGAATTCCAGCAGTGCTTCATTGTGGTTTTGTTGTTTATATGAGATCTTATTAGCTTACACGTACAACATGCAAAAATTCATAAGATAACTAAAATTTGAACTACAGCAGTGCTTCATTGTGGTTTTGTTGTTTATATGAGATCTTATGAGCTTACACATACAACACGCAAAGAAGGTGATGGTCTCCTAAAATTTTAACAAAGTAATCGCCTAGTTCGGCTAACCTACATCTGCAAGTAGAGGCGAGTAAAAATTTCCACTATAATGAAGAAGATGGTAAAGATTACAATGAGCTTTAGTGTCCAAAACTCATAAGGAACCACTACAACACCACAACCTGAGCGCCATTACTCTCAAAGCTCCTAAATTCTCATTTTTCTTTTCTACCAAAACAAGCCGAGTGTGCCACCAAATTCTCTTACAAAACACACTTTTATACCCCACATTTCAATTTTCCTTGAATGACTTTAACGAGCTTTAAACCAAATTGAAAATAATGGAAACAAAAAAGTCAAGTAGGGGCAACAAAAAAAGAAGTCCAGGGGGGGAAACTGTGGCGTTCAACTTTCAAAATCATTTCCAACAAATCTCCACCTTGCCTTGAAGCACAGTCTCTTTAGATGATGCCAGGATTGTTGTAACATTATCATATACTCGTGTTAGTGACAAATGGATTCTTTACACATTTTGCATTAGCACTTCTAGAGACTTGTTTGCCACACATGAGAAGTGTGATGGCTGAATACTAATGGGTGATGATCATGCTTGTAAAGTTACATTTGCACTATCCGAATCAAGATGTTTTGACGGTATTGCTAGTAGATTGACAATATTGAGCACATCCCCCAAATGAAGAACCAAACCATACTTCCACTGAAGTCTTCAGCTCAATATCTATAGATGGAGATCTATTCACTAAATAGCACACAATAGTTTCCACTTCAGCCTAGAAGTCCCTATTGAGCCTAGCATTTGATATCATAGATTGAGCCTGCTCCAAGAGAGTCCTATTCATGTCTTTTACAACCCCATTTTGCTGTGATGTATGTCGAGAAGTGTGGTGTCTCACTGTTCTTTCTCACAGAACTCATCAAAGTCACCTGAGCCATACTCCAAACTATTATTTATTTGCAACTGATTGATTTTCTTCCCATTTGGTTTTCAATCGAAGCCTTCAATTGTTTAAAATGCTTTAGGAATTACACCCAAACCTTCCTCAAGGAATCATGGATAAAAGTTAACAAATGTTGTAACCACCCTCACAAATAGTCAAAGGAACCCCAAAGACCAGTACAAATGTAGTCCACTGTACCTTTGGTACTAGGAATCCTAGTGTTGAACTTCATTCAAGTCTATTTTGCTAAACACATAATGCTTGAACAATTCTAGCTTTCCAATATACTGCCCACGAAAAAAAAGCCTCACCTACACAATGCTGTCAAATCTCTCTACCATATGCCCAAGCCACACATGCCACAACCAAGTGGTGTTTGAATCTCACTTCAAGAATGTGCCAAACATTTAAAGATTCTTACAATACCGTCAAACATTTTGAAACAAACCGTGCCAATGCACACCACTTTACCGGTGTGATCATCTGCATCCCAGCTATCCCATCGCTATAAAAGATTGATGTGCTATGTTTCTAAAAGAATTGCTATAGCTCTAATTTCCCCATTAGGAATCAGACTAGATCAGAAGCCTGTCACCACTTCATTCAAAACCTACTAACAAGCCCATTACTTTTTATCAATATGAGGTGATCATAGCATCATATAAGACTGTGATTTAGGCAATTCAATCTTCTGTGTGCAAGGCAGAAGCCCCGAAAAAAGGTTTTTCATCAATGGGTGATCAAAAGATTGAATCACTACGCGTATCTTGGTGGTGTTTCCTTTTGGCTAACTCTATTTCATTTTCTATCGATAAAAAAAAGCATAAAATCACGCCACGCCAGTAAAAGAGTTAAGTTAAGCTACTAAGCTAAGCCGTTGTTAGGGAACTTAGTTGTTACCCAATGATGCTAACCAAAACCACCTCCTGTTGCCAAATTCAAAAAATTAAGTATTTGGTGGAATTCATCACTAGAAAGACCAAGCTCAGTGATGTTTTGCAAAACAAAAGAAACATTTTGCACAGCATATCATTCCTAGGGATTTCAGTAAACCTATTAGGAATGCAAAGTAACATAACTTTAAAAAAATAAAAAATAAAAAAGCAAAGAATATGATTTCATTGAAAGATGAATGCATACCAACAAGTGCTGCAGGTCATCAATAACATCCAAAGCTCCAGCACACTCTGCAGATGCAACAAGCTGCATAACCGATAAAAATAAATCAAACTCCTCTCCAAGCATTAACAAAGTAGCCTCTTCAAATCTATATTGTTTTCCTTTCTTTCTTGGTGAATGACACAAAATAAAAGAGAAAAAAAGGAAATTTAAAAGCTGACCAATTTAAGAGCGGATAACGCTTGGTTAACAGATAGAATAAGCTTCAATTTATGTTGGAGTGCAAACAAATTGGTCCTATTGGCATTCAACTCCTGAATCTGCCTAGCAGAGTCAACCAAATCAGTGTCTAAAAGCCGAATAGTTTCCTTTAACTCGCGAATCCGACTGCAACCTTCCACAATCTTAACATTCAAGTCCTGCAACTGCCCTTGCGCTTCAAAGAAAGAATTGGAGCGCAGCGAAATCTCCTTGACCAAATGCAGCTCCACCACGTCCAGGTAGTGTGACAACTTCTCCTGAAGCACAATGTTTTCAGAAACATCGGTGAAAGGGCAGGCTGCCCGGAAAGTGGGTCCATCTTCGAGTGCGAAATCTTCCTTAAAATAGAGTGCCGGGACCTCCCTCAAACAAGCGACGAGGGCCTCCCCAATGTTGTCGACATCGAGGGTTTGCTCCTTGGTGGAGTGGTTGCGAATGTCCTCGAAGCGATGGTAGGAGTCAGAGACGGAAGAGACGTAGGATTGGAAGTCGGATCGTGTGAGGTCGGAGGAGGCTTTGGTTGAAATTAAGGGCGCGAACTCGGGAGGAGAAACGGACCACCAACCAACCCAAGAGGCCTCCAATCTGGCAGCGTGAGGGTTGTTGAGGATCGAAGAGAGACTTTGGCTACCCGCATCGGTCACGGAGAATGAAGGGCTTCGACCTACTGGGGACGACCTTCCCGATGGGGAAGGCTGCGGATCCATTTTCAAGATCTACAAATCATCAATCAACAAAAATTGGCTTCTCAATTTTGCTTTCTAGTCATCAAACTGTTTCTTTCCCTTAAATTTCTTTTTCGTTCCTTTGGATCGAAATTCTGAAAAGAAATGATAAAAAGGCGAATCCAATGTGTTGGTTTGAATTGAATCAATGGTGATTTTGGGATCTGGAAAGAATGGGAAAGAAGCGAGAGATCTGAGAAGAAGAGATGGAAGTGCAAAGCGTAGGAAAGAAAGCTGAAATGGCTGGACCGGACCGCCTTCTTGGGTCCCGCCACTCTTCTCAATCCGAGCCGACCCGCATTAGCTGAATTTTTTTCCTTAATTAATCATATAATTAAAATATTAAATCAAAACCAAAAAATGAAAAAAAAAATTAATAATCATATGTGTTATTTTTTCAAGAAGAAGATGTAAATTTATTATCACGGTTTGGTATTAATTATTTTGAGTTCTTATTGAACAATGATCATTGGTAAAATAAAATAAAAGAAATAATTATTTTTTTCAATCAAATATATTATTTTAATAAATATAATTTTAATATTATATTTTAAAGTTCGAACTTATATAATTAATTTTAATTGAAGGATAATATTTCATAATCGAACAAAGAATCATAATTAGGGGCGCAATAAACTTTAAGTCAGAAATATATAAATATATATATATATATAATATCATAATATGCAAATTATAAAAAGTTATCATGTAAGGAAATTATGATATTAACCGATTTAAAGTGACCTTCAATTGTTTTTAAAATTTTCAGAGAGATTAATCAATCAAGTGAATTTTTAATTAATTGAAACGAAACTTATTGAATTATTAAAAACTAATATGGAATCAAAGTTAATATCTATTAATATATAATTGACTTTTATTAATAATTAGAAACATCATGATAGTTAAAAGTGCTTATTAATAAATCGTGGAAGAATTATGTCGTCTGAAATTATAAATATTTAATTTTGAAGAATTCATATTTACGAAATAAAAAAAAGAAAAAAATCAGGACAATTTAAAACAAAGTGCAATCATCACACGTGTGCATTAGTAAGTTGGTAGCTTAAAGGGTTGAGCCACCACTTCTATCTATGAATCTATATGAAATTTTTTTTCGATCAATCAAAATTCACGTGCTTAAAAAAATAAAAATAAATTTGGTTGAATTTTTTACGTAAATTATTTGTGTTATTGTTTGGAGTATCAATCGGTATTTTTTAATGTGATCGAACCATTGACACAAATCAAGTACGGATTCAAAATTTATAACCAATACAAGTAAGCATTTTAAGTTAATTAAAAAAAATTTATGATTGAAATACAAATTAATGTAAAAGGCCACAAACAAAATTAACAACTTTATTCTTATTATTGCATAGAAACAATATATTAAATTGAATTAGTTTATTTTTCCAATAAAATGAAAGAAATAAAGGATAAAAAATTGCCCAAAAGGCCAGAAAAAGCCAAGAAGAATTTCTCAAAGTATAAACAATAGACATCTATCATCTGATGATGGCCATTGGCTATGGATCAAATTCCCAAGAAACACAAAACCTCATGAAGGAGGATAAATGGACAATGTCACTGTTACTTAAACAGTGCTTTGGTCATTGTGAGAGAAAAGCACTGTTGAAGGAACAGTCGAGAGATAAGCACATACTACTAATTAATTAATTGTAGAATTCAATTACAGAACGTGGGAACACAAGCATATCATAAGGTTTATACTATATATATATATATATATATATATATATATATATATATATGAGGTATGATTTGAGATCTGGGAATATTGTATACTCTGAGGCATAAGCTCGTGTATGAGGAAAAACCCTACATTGTTAACCGGAGAAGATGCTTCTTGTTGGACCCTAAGCGCGGTTCACGCTTGGCTTTCACCAAACGGCTCAAAACTTTGGCATACCGACTCATCATTCCTTTCAGCTTCGCCCCCCCATGGACCCCATCCTGCTGGTTTTTCTTCACCAGCTGAAGCTGTTTCTCTTCTTGGTTGAAATGTTGAACCAGTGAGCTCCTGCCTGATGATCTGCAGCTGGTCTCCTCCTTTGCTTCTCCTCCATCACCGTTGATGAGTTGCTTCAAGCTTTTATGATCACTACTCTCTTCCCCTTCATCTTCATCATCATCATCATCATCAGCTGCTTTTCTTGGGAAGATTTTCAGAGGATTATCCCATTTGGAGGAAGCAATGTTGGATGTACCGTTAGCTTCCTGGAGATCCAATGGCTTCCGGGTTCTCTTGGACAGTGTAATGTCATAATGGCGCTTGCTGGGATTGCAGTGGCTTCCCATTATGGGTGGAAAAACAAAGCAGGCATGGGATGGAAGGGAAGAAGAAGCGGGTGAGGGAGGGATAAGCGAGGTTTGCTTGGAGGGCAATTAAATTAAAGAGTAGTTTTAAAGGTGAAATGTCTGTTTTCGTATTGTCCCTCTCTCCAAACTGAAAGATTAACCATTCCCCCAATACACAAATAGCTGCTAAATGAAGAAGAAGGTGAAATGGCACCAACCAGCTTCTATTTCTTGTCTTCATTTTTCTCATCTCCTTCACACTTCAGTACTCTCGCCCCTTCCTTACCAGCTTTTTTTTTCTTCTTAATTCTATATAAAAGGACTAGCAAAGGCTGCCGTACACTATTGAGAAACTTGATTTGTAAACTTATTTAGTTTTATTTTTAAAATTTAAAATCGCACAAAATTAAACTTAAGTTTTGACCTATGACACGCACTACCAATTTAATTCTTTTATTTATATTTAACGTATTATCAATGTATTATATATACATTATAACCTAATCGCAAAATTTAAAAATCTTTTTCAATAAATATCTTTTAAACTTATTTATTAACAAAATTACAAGATTTGATTTATTGATAGCATATAAAACTTAAAAACTGCAACTTTTTCTTTAATCAAAATGAAAAGGGTTTTTTTTATCATTATTTTTTGAAAATAATTAGTAACTTTTAAATATGCATTGATTTGGATATAAAACCTTTTTATTGATAGTTAAGCTCAAAACCTACATCCAAATTCAAAAAGTGGTGTTTTTTTTTCATCTGTGAGGTATAATTTCTAATAATTTTAATTTTATTTTAATTTTCATTTTCAACGGTTTAAAAATTTTCAATGATTTTCACATCCCAAATTTGATAATACGACCAGAAAGATTACCAGTAAACCCTATTTAATATTTTCCCTGTAAATGGAAAGAGTAAACATATCTTCCTTGACATAAACTTTTAAGAATGCTTATTATAAATAGACATTTAAATAACAGAGTACCATCACTCCAAAAAATCATAACACCACTAAATTATATAAAACTAATTAAAAGTATATATGCATATTTAAGAATTATTTGTCAAGACCTAGACTTCTATCTCTCTTTCTCAAAAGGAAAAGAAAGTAAACTACATATGTGAGCTTTGATTGTAAATGTGTCAGGTATGGTGTATGTGCCAAAGAGAGAACAAAGACATCCCCATCATACTCCCAGCACAGGGTAATGAGAAATATTAGTTTAATTTCATCAACTGCTAAATCAAACAAATATACACTCTGGTCAAACACTGAAAAAGATCTATAACTCTTTGGTCCAACGGAAGCAAAAGGGAATCTCCTTGGCTTACTAGACTGTACAGCTATATTCAGCAAGGACAACTTCAATAAAGACTGTATTCTAATACCCCAAAATCTCGCTAACTTGCCCGATGATGCTGTTGCAACAATTTTTACAACCTACCTCTGTTCTGAGTTTCTCTACAGTGGGAAGAGTAGATCAAACTGGCCTAGTAGATTCTCCACTCAACTCTCTTCTAACCAGATTCAATATCTCCATAACCTGAAACAAGCAAAATAAAGTACTTCTGAACATCAGATTTGGAAATGCATGGATGACAAGTATACAGAAATTACGGGCATGGCCAAGCTACGACACAATTATCAGAACACCACAAGAAGTTATTAAGTGTTCATATATGTTTTTTTCTTCATAAAAATGGATATTCAAGCATACATATAAAAAACAGATTAATAAACTGATTACTTTTTCTCACTCCGCTACTATCAAATTTACCTTTCAACAGGTTAAAATTGCATACATATGCATTCAACCATGAATTAGCTTAAACGGTATTCCTTTTCCCTTAAAACTATTTCTGTCTTTTCGCAACTTCAAGTATAAGCTTTGGTTAAATAACTGAAATCATCTTTCTTTCTTTCCTTCTCTGGGAGAGTTTGAGGGTGGGAGATTCAAACTCAGGTCATCCTCTTTGGGAGAGAGACAACAAGCAGGATTTTGTCACATTTCAGTCATCACATTAGAAAGGTAGACTAAAAAAGAATATAATCCTGGGAAAGTTATAGAAACACTCCTGTGAACATTACCAACAACATTAAATAAAACCCTTGATTTTTTAAATCTAAAGTTTTTCAGGTTTTCCATCCTGCCATAAATAGGAAGAAATAAATCTGAACATAATGAGGCACATTGTGAAAAGAGAGACGGAGTTATTTAGGTTTGCATGGAAACTCCATGGCATGATTTTTGCATTTTTCTTTGGTGACATAACTTTTTGCCTGTCACTAAGTTGAAATAACAAAGTTCCACTATGTGAGGTTGGCTTAATGGACTATGTTGTCCCTTTTTATAGTTTCCCCCAATGTCCTCTTGGTCTTCCTATCTCACCGTCCACATGGAAATGCTCATTAAATCATCAAGTTCAGTCAATCAAAACTTGTTTGCACAGGATATCCCTTGGTTTAAACACAAAGAAAGTATTTCTCTAATTTCCAAAGCATGCTTTCCAATTCTAAGAAACATATGCAACCGGCAAACAACATTTGAATAACCCAAGTTATTATTGATCTTTGTGACCTAAGAAACGTTCCATAGACGCATGAATCTGTTTTGACTCACTTTTAAGAAATATAACAATATAAAAGTTCAGTAGAACAAAGAAACAACTTACTCCGGTATAATGTTTCAATATTGGAGAATAATGATCAAGCGCTATGTATATTTTCTCAAGAAGGCCTAAAAGAACATCCACCTGATCACCCAAGAGATCCACCTTCAATAAAAAAAAGAACCATAATAAATACAATAATAATAATGATTTACCAAATCAGAAAGCTCTATTATGATGTATAATGCAATCAATGATACTCAATGATCTTCTCTGCTTTGGTTTAAGTTATTTCAATGTAAACTGTATACAGTTAATGTGAAAACTAAAACAGGGTTATTTATGTAATAGTTTAACCTTGAAATAGAAGCCAGTACACAGTCCATTTGGCGATCAAATACATTGTAGACTACTATATCACTACACTATCCTTTGGTAGTTTTCTTCCTAAACCACTACTAATCGAAAAGGGGAGACAAGAAATTCACAAATAAAATATCATTACTCATACCATAGAAGACAATCTGCAGCTCGGTTTATCATTATCAAAAATATAAGCCAAGCATCATTTAATTCATATTTATTCCTTGTGAAATTCATTCTACAATGTCAAACAGGTATAAAGCCATCACAAAATGGAATACTTTAACATTTCCTAATTCTACCTCAGTTTCAGCCTTTTCAAGGTCAGAACATCTCCTTTCAAGATTCTGCTTATAATGCAATCCCTTTCTTTTCAATACGTTCGCCATCTGAATGAGAGAACTGAATTGGGAGTTCAAATTCTCCAACCTGAAAATTGACCCATATGCATATATTACATATTTGAGTTAATAAATGCAATAGAAAATTCCATCTCCAAATTAATACAGATGCTTTTCAAAATAGAAGAAGTACATAAAAACTCAGTAATAGAGTATCAAACCAAATTATAATCTAAAGATAATAAAAGTCAATGGTTCATATAGGAACATGAATTAGACTGAAGGACACAAGGTCACACACCGACCAAAGACCAGGAAATTGACCAGAGTGAAAGTTATTTTCAAAAAAAAAAAGAAATCCAAATTAGCTTAACTTGATGGATATACAATCTATACATCACTATCCCAAACACCTGAAAGTGCTGAATTTAAAAAATTTCAACCATTCTGCAAGAAGCAGGGATTGGCAGAGCTACCTCAGTCAAATTGTAAAATCAAAAACTGACAGATGTCATAGACAACTAGCAACAACAAATCATTTATATCAATAAGGATCTCTGACAAAAATGAAAGTTATCTTATTAGTTTCAGTTGATAGGCTTAAAAGTGATGAGAATGAGCTTAACTGAACTTTTCTTGACAACATTAACCAGATATTTGAGTATTGGCAATCTGGCAGTAGCAGAACACTAGGAACTGAAATTTAATGAATTCCAAAGTCATGAGTTATACGCCTTTTCTCCACAAGTTTTGAAGAAGAGACAGAGCTTAAGTCCATCTTCCATTACTAAGCAAGTCAAGGTCTGAGGTAAAATTCAATATCATACATTTGAGAGGAAAACAATGCAATTCAACAGTTACAGCCCCAATGACAAAACCTAGGAAAAAATTCATTTGGTTACAGAACAGACAACACATTGCAACTTAAGGTTTCTTTCCACTTAAAACCTTCTAGTCATTTGTAAGGACAGATAAGAGAGGATAGAACTGAGACAACATTCCTGTCTCTTAAAGCATAAAGAGTGTTATGTGAACCATCAACATTTCATAAGACTTATCCAAGCATTCAGTAATTTATCAATAGGGAAATGAAAAAAGGTAACGGTGATAGAGAAAGTACCTTAGATTACTCCTCTTCATATCTTCTGCTACTTGACATTCAAAATCAGCAAATGTCTTATATAGTCCTTCAACAAGAATAATTATTGATTCCATCTGTTTTCTGTGCTCATTTTCATTTGCTTCAAACAATGATAAAATATTCTCCTTCTCCTTGGCAGCAACAAGAAGCCTTCTTTTCTCATCATCGCTTTCCCTCAAATCTTTCACTGCCTGGTCAAGCTTCTCGTTTAATTTACATGTTTCCACTTGTTGTAATTCAAGTTTCTCCGATGCTTGACGGAGATTAACTTTCAGAACATTGGATTCTTCATTGCACTTAGAAATTATCATTTGCTGCCGGTTTGTCTTATCCCTTACAACATCAAGTTCTTGAGAAGCCAACATAAATTTCTCCTTTTCTCTTTCCATTGCAGCAGATGTTTCATTAAGTAACTTCTCCTTTTCATCAATTGTTGATGCCATTAGGAGCATATGCTGCTGCAATTTTTCCTTCTCTTCAACTTCCAGTTTTAGTACCCTTTCTTTCTTGCATGCATCCTTGCTTAAGTCATGGAGTTTCTCCTTGGCTTCTGAGAAGGCTGCTCTGAATACAATTGCACATAGTCCTTCCATAATTAAAGATTCCAAATCAGAATCTTCAAATTCACTCTTGCTGGCATGTGGCATATTGCAAGAAGCATCTCTCCATATAAGGTCATAAATTTCTTTCATGATGATGTGCTCCACCTCTAAATCTTCACTGATCCGCTTGGTCTGGCTGATCGCCTCCCTGATGAAGCATTTATATACATCCCCACTAATGGCAGATTCAATATGTACATCTTCAACTGCAGATTCAAGGTTTTCTACCTTTTTCAGTAAGTTATCCTCGGTCAGAGAGTACTGTGAGATTTTCACTATGGCATCCGAAACCTGTGAAGAAAGGCTGTTAACTTCCTTTTTCTTATCGAATAGTGAATCTCTCAGTTGATGATTTTCTGAAAGAAGAGATTCTAATCTGTCCTTCAAACTTCCGAGAGTCTCACCGTTATTACTTACTAAAGGAAATTTCTCATTTCCAACAAGAATTCTATCCAATTTCACAATGACATCTGGGATCTTTTTCCTCAAGACATCAAACTCCTTATCCTTCCTGAATGGCAAAGAAGAACCCCTTTCTTTCAAATATTCCCGTTTGAGGGTAAAATATTCTTCAGTCAACTGTTGTAGTTTGTAGTCATGGTTTCTCTTCATTTTTGTCATCTCAATCTTGAAAAAATTCACCAATTCCCCCTTTGACATGTGACTCAGTTGCGCAGCATCCAAATTTTCTGGCACAGCAATTACCGACTCTTCTTGCTTGCCATTTCCTTCCCAAAGAGATGAAACATGATTCTCTGAAACCTTTCGATGTAAATGATCGGTCCTTTTATTGTTACTCAAATCATCATTGATCTCCAAGGAACTATGAGAATTCAGCATCCCAGTTTCAGGATTAGACAGTGATTTAGAAATGGTATCTAATTCCTGACGCAAACTGGAAATCTCATTGATCTTCTCAATCCAATTTACATTTCCGTTACCATAACATTGAGCATTTTGATCCCATAGTCTTTCTTCAAACTGTTCCTTCAAACTCCGAATACAACTTGCTACCACCATATGTTCAACATCTTCCTGATATTCTAGCTCCAGCTGCCACTGACAGAGTGAAACACTGGATGAGCAAATAATATCGTCGACTTGCTCATAGATAGTGTCTAGGGTTATTCTTAAAGAATCAAGTGTTTTATCCACATCAATCCGGTCTGTGGTTTCATCCTCTTGCAGAATACCACCCAATCCCACCCACTCGGGACTTGAATTAATCCTCCTAATAGAACTATGCCCTCTGATTTTGTCAATTTCTATCCTAAGATTCTTAAACTGCCCTTTAGCTGCATTTTGAAGACTGCCCAAAGATTCTCGGATCCTGTCATGCTCACAAAAAGAATCTGACAATCTTGAAAATACACCATCTTTTTCAATGTTTGGTTCATAGTGCTTCAGTAAAGACTTGTTTTCATCTGAACAAACATGGTAATGATTCATCATTTTCTTCAATCTTACTAACTCCAACTCTTTCTGAGCAATCCTATCAGCTGCCTCTTGCTCAACAGCATTGACCATGCCCCTGATGACTGAGTCACTCACCAACCTAGAAACTGTCAACCGGTCGTTGATGTCTTCCACATATGAATCAAATTCATTGAGAAAGTCAACATCCAGTTCCTCACCCTCTTTTATAGTATCACCAATGTGCACCGACCCATTTATAGATGCATCACAACATGAAACAACACTAGCATTCACATCTCTACAGCTCTCCATACCCATTTCAGAATTGCCTCTCACCAGCAGGATTATTAAACTGCAAACAAAAACAAAAAAAAAAAAGGAGCAAACTAAATCAATAGCAATTAATACATATTGCTCAAGATCACCATAAGTTTCTACGCTTCAACAAGCTGAATTTAACTAAATTTGAAACTAACTACTTCATAAAAATTCAAATTTCATCAGTTTACATGGTTGAGCTCAGATTTCAGCATAAAAAACTGTAGAAATGGACTACAAGGCATCAGATTGCATTTCGTTTTCCCTTTCTGATGTATTCTTACCAGTCAAACAATGACAATTAGCTCAAAGTCAAATTTTTCTAAAACAAATGCAAATCACACTAACAAAATCTGACAACTTTTGACACTGAAAATTGAGCTCAACACATTCATAAACATATTGCATTTGAGAAAGAAATTAAACACAAAGATAAATTAACAAGAAATATAAGCTCAGGATTCTAAGAGCAAATGAACAAAAGCGAAGAATCACAAAAAAAAAAAAAAAGAAAGAAAAAAAGGTTAAAAATGTAAACACAATTAAAAAAAAAAAAAAAGGGCAACTTACGAGATTTTCCGGGAGAAATTAAAGGAGAAGAGAAGAGTTCAGAGAGAAAAGCTGCTCCATTTACAAATCTCTGTGCTTCCCTCTGTTCTTCTGGTTACGTTTAGGGTTTCTGAGAAAATAGACAAAAAGAGTCCAGATAGATTTGGTGAGCGGGAGTGAAAAGGGCAGACTATACAATGAACCTTGGTATTAAATTTATTTACATAATCTGCCATATTTGACCTTTCTTCCTCCAAAGGAAATCTTTTTTCTTTTAATTTCATTTTTTTGGAAAGGAAAATTAATTAAAAATACTTGCATGTATTTAAGCATATGCTTTATGTTACCAATTTTTGTCTTTATCTGTAACGGCAAATATTAAAGAACGTTTATATATGAAAAAGAAAGAAAATTAATTACACCTTTTCATTTTCATACATGTATGTAATGTTTTTTCAAAAATTTAATATGTTTGGGAGATATTCACCTGAACATATATTTACGTAAAATAATATATTTATGTCAAACAAAATGAAATATTTTGCATGAAAGATTTAGATATGTTTCTCTTTCTTTTTATTCTAAATTTCGATTTAAAACTTAATTTAAAGTCTCAAATTTTAATGTTATACAACATTTAGATAAAGGAAAAAAAGAAATGACATAGCGTGAAATGTTACGCGACCTTATGAGAATAATTTTAGGAGAATTGAACAAGAAAAGTATATTATCCAATTTTGTTCATGCTAAGGAATCAGTTGTAGAGCATTAAAGGATGTTTGAGAAAGGAGTGTGCTTTCCTTTCTATGGCCCACCTGCACAAATTAATTAAGCTTATTATAATTAATTATAATTAATTAATACGACAATCATAATCAGTGTGATCGAGGAGGAAACGAGATAAGAAAGGAAAAGAAAACAATCATGATGACCATCATTTAAAGCTTGTTTCTTTCTTGTTACTTTGTCTCTCCCTGTCTTTTGTCATTTCATATTAGAGGCTGTAAAACCAACCCCAATCCACAGCTCCTTTATAATGCTTCAACTTGATTAAAAAGTTTGAGATTTAAATTGAGAAAAACTTAATTTGAAATAAATCCACATTCGAAAAAATTTCAACTCAAATATTATGTTAAAATTGTTATATTTTATATAAATCTAAAATAACCTGAAACTAATTCAAAACGAATCGAACTTAATATAACTTAAATTCGAAGTATCTTCAAATCATTTCATTTATGCGTAATTGGGAAAAATTAAATTAAAAAGATAAAAAAACTTAAAGGGACAAAGTGAATGCATGAGCACTTTACCTACCATTTTAAAGAAGAGAAAAAGGAAAAAAAAAAAAAGGGGTTTTTCATGAATAAAGCATATGACACATTCTAATGGGTGAAACAATTGATGGGAAATGATTTTGGTCAAAGGTTATAGGAGATTTAATTAATGGGATCCAAAGCTACATATCACTTTCTAATTATTTATATTCCATTCTATATGAACCTTTGAATTGCTTTTAGCTTTTTTTAAAAAAAAAAAAGAGTTGATCAATTGCTTTAAGGTATTAATTCAACAAGGAATTGACCCTTGATTAAATTAAGGGTTAATTCCATTAATAATTCTACTCCATATTATCTTTTAGTAGTATATATACCAAATGAATTTTCGTATATTTAAAATTTTCAAACCTACAATATCCTTTTAAAATTCATGTAATTATGTAACCTATAAAAACTTTTTAGAGTTATACTAAACTAAATATTTTATTCATGTTCACAGCATTTACATTTTCATTAAAAATGTTTATAATCTTTAATTGTTTTTAATGTAATCAACTATCAATAAAAACGTGACCATCAATTGAATGATTTCATCAACCAAACTCCTTTTTTTTTTTTCATTTTAAATGCATCCTAGTGGGGCTCTTAGATTTGACACAAAATGAATTTTAATAAGTATTATATTAATTATAAAATATTTATAAATAATATATATAATAAAATTTAATATTAAATTTATTATTTATAATCGAATTTAAATAGTGGGTATCTAGGACCATTTTCTAACATTTATTTGAGTTCATGATAAATAGTACTTTTATTGCTCAAACTTAATTATAAAGTAACTTAATTTTATTTAATCGAATCAAGTAATGCAGAGTACATATCTAATTATAAAGTACCGATACTTTAACTAATGTAATTTCTTCTGAAGGTATTTGTGTTGAAAGTGTACTATTTGTGAAAGAGAATTGTCAAGCTTCAAGCTATTTTTCATTACAAAATAGAAGCTGTACAGCAGAATATTTATACTCTATTTTTTCAACAAACTCGGGTGAAGAAAGTCAACTAACTAAACAGTAAGTATAAAAGTAACTAAACAATTAACTAACTGATATTTTTACAGTTTAATAAACAGTAAGTATAAAAGTAACAATAAATAACACAAGTATATTGTTATTACAAAGCATGTAATTCACAATCACACGTGCTCCTTTCCTTTCTTCTTAAATTCTTCAACCCAGTTGATAGTTTCTCTCCTTGATCTTCAATCACCAACTTCTTATCAGATTGATACCATGGCCTGGAGGTGCCCATGCTGATGGTGCACGGGGAAGATGATGTCGTGTGCCACTGTTGGTCTGCTCGGTTAGTGTATGAATCAGTGGAGCAAGGACAAAACATTGAACACTTTTCCTGGAATGGGCCATATGTTGATTGGTGAAACCAGGGAAAATGTGGACCTTGTTTTCGGCGCCATTTTTTGCATGGCTGAAAGAACGAGCCAGCTTATCTGTATCTGTATGATTAATTTCATTACCTATTTTCATTTCTTTATTTGCTAGTTGCTTAGTTTCCATTATTAAAGCTGGATAACTTAAATGCAACCATCAGTGGCAGTTCTGTTATAAGGCTGGCAATTATTATTATCTCTTTATTAATTTGCTAAGTTAAGATGCCTAAATCTTTCATTTGTTTATTTTAATTATTATTCAACAGTTCGCGCATTTTCTCTTTTAAAAAAATAAAATTTGAATCCCTTTTCTGTTAAATATAAAAAAATTTTATTATTTGACAAAAATAAAATATTCATTTATTTTGAAATAGTTAAAATTAATTATTATTGAGGTATTCGAAATTTAAGTAAATTGTTAATCTTATTCTAACTAGTATAATTTAATCGAAACCGAGTAATTATATCTATTAATTATCTAAAATCATTTATTTGGTGGATACTTGATTAAAAACTCTCCCACTCGATTCAACCCAACTTGAAAATTCAATTTTATAAATTATAATATAATGTTGTAAATGTATTAGAAAAAAATGAAACTTATCAAGTTTAGAAAATAAACTTAACACTGATGACTTACTTTCAAATTCGAATAAAAAATGACAATTAAATATGAAATAAAATATCAACCATGAGTCTTTTTTAAAAATAAATTTATTAATTTGTTGAGTCCTCTTTCATTATTGATTATCCTATTTAAAAATTTTCATTATTCAATTTAAAATAAATATTTTGTTAATTAAATTAAATATATATGATTCTAAACTTGCTTTCCGATTAGAAGTGACAATTGCAATTTGCAACGTCCAAACGGTGAAATGCCTAACATCACAGCACGGGGACAGGAGCACTTTCATCTCATTTTAAGATAAGCTGAACCGCACTTTCTCGTTCCAACCGTTCTTTCGTCCAAAACGCAAAGAAGAAACAGAGTTTCCTTCATTTTCACGAAGTCGAAACGCCGAATTCTCGATTTTCGCCTTCCGTCGAGATGGGATTTTACTCCGAGGCCCACATTTGCCAGTGCTTCAGCCGCCTCACCACCGAAAAACGGAACTCCGTGGTGACAATCAGAGGCGACCGCCAAAAAACAGGCCACCAGCTGGTCGAGTGCGTGCTCAGTCTGGCTCGCGCCCTGCTCCATCTCGGCCTCCGAAACGGCGACGTTGTTGCCATCTCTGCTTTCAACAGGTTCTTATTTATATACTTGCCTAAATTTGTTTTATGGAAATTTTCAAGTTCAAATCTTGAAGCACTTTTGTTTCTGTTTTTGCTTTTTTTTTCTCAATCACGGTTCCGGAAATGCTCTTTTTTTTTTTTTTTCACGCCAAACGCAGTCTTGGGTTATCTTTTGTTGACCGTGTGAGGTTTGGAATGCTATTTTTTAATTTTGATGCAAACGCACTGACATTAGCATGCAAAATTAAATATAATGCATTATGCTAAGAGTTTGTATATTAATAGTAAATGGATTTGGAAAATCTTGTGATTCTGTTAAAATACAGAGCCAAAACGTCATGAATTTGAGTTTTGCCACCTTCATTGTTTCAATCTCTTTCTCCATATTGGGCTGCACGCTGAAAATACGACTATGGAATGATTTTATATTTCAATGGACACATCAAGTTGATGTATGTGAAGTAAGCATGGTATTATTTTAAATAGAATCTATGTGTTATTTCTTTGATGCTTGTGTTGGTTTTTGCAAGGAAATTTCGCACCCTTAAATTAAACTAAGGGGTGCTACAATTATTAATTAAAACATAACATTTGTACAGACTTAAAAACTGTTCCATTCGTAGGTAGATCCCATGTGGGTTTGTGATAGAACCTGATAATGTGAAATTAAGTTTGGGTATTGCATAATGTGTTCGTGTCATAGTCGTGCAACTCAATTATGACACAAAAATGTGCATGTTTAATGCAGGTTGACCTGCCTAACTTGTAAATAATTCTCATTGACACATTTAACTAATCTAGCTTACTTTAATACTCTATACATCTAACATATCTATAATATATATAAAAATAGGATATTTCAATTTCTTTCAATTTTTTTTCAATTGAGTCTTCAATTCTATAATATATATAAAAGTAGGATGTTTCAATTTCTTTTAATTTTTTTCAATTGAGTCTTCAATTGAATGACAAGTGTCATTCAATTAGAACTCCTTTATATTTTTTTAACATTTCATTTTCTATTGAATTAATTTTTTTTACACCTTATGTCAAAAATAAGTTGTTTTGACATTTGAAGGTTTTTTTTTTTTTTTTTACTTTATTTATTTTAATAAAAAATACTTAAAAATAATAATTTATAACTTTTAATNAATTGACATTTGTCATTCTTAATTAAATTAATTTTTTTTACACCTTATGTCAAAACTACATTGCTTTGGACATTTGAAGGGTTTTTTTTTCTTTTATTTATTTTAGTAAAAAATATTTGAAAACAATAATTTCTAACTTTTAATATTTATAAGATAAATTCATTTAATATTATTTTTCGTCTATATTCTCTTATTCTGCATCAACTTGATTCTATAGTATATAGACATCTTTTTTGTACATGAATGTTTAAATTCTAATAAACATCCATCCAATTCATTGAATAAAATAAAAAAGTCAAAAAGGTCTACCCATTTGTCAATATATATGACACACAGTCATTATTGAATAAATAAATCAATTGAATTTGATAACTTTTAACTATTCATTTTATATATAAAAAACATATAATACTAGCAATTACTGACTATTTTATATTAATAGGATCTTTACATTATACTGTTACCTCATATTCTGCAACTGTTTATTTTAATCTATTAATAGTATAGGTCATATACTTTCTCATTTCTTAATAGTTTATTATACATCTAATAACCTTTGATAGGATTATTGTCTTTTTTGGATAAATTCTGTTTTAAATAAGATAACTAATTAGGTCAATTGGTTGTCATTCTCAATTGAATTAATTTTCTTTTACACCTTATGTCAAAGTTGTGTTGTTTTTTTACATTTGAAGGGTTTTTTTATTTTTATTTATTTCAGTAAAAAAAAACTTGAAAACAGTAATTTTTAATATTTAGAATATAGATTCATTTAATATTTATTAATTACAATTTAATAATATTTTTTGTTTATATCCTCTTATTCTGCATGAACCTGAATCTATAGTATTTAGACATTTTTTTTGTACATGAATGTTTAAATTCCAATAAATATTCATCAAATTCATTGAACAAAATAAAAAAATCAAGAAGGTTTATTCATTTCTTAATATACATAGCACATAGTCATCATTGAACAAATAAATCAACTAAATTTGACAATCTTTAGCCATTCATTTTATATATAAAAGATATATTATTATAAATTAGTAACTATTTTATATTGATGTGATCTTTATATTATATGGTTGCCTTATATTGTATAACTGTTTATCTTAATCTACTAATAGTACATGTTATATACTTTCTCATTTCTTAATATTTTACTGTTTTATAATCATATATGTAGGTGCAAGTTTCCGGTAATTGAAACCAGAGCAAATAATTATTTTCAATTAATAGCAGTTTATTTTTTCCTCTATCAGTAAAAATCGGACATTCATACAGTTGACTAATACAATATTGCTTTCTCTACAAACTCTTTTAAAGGTACCAAATTGAAATCAACTCTAACATAATCAATATTTTTGTGATCTTTTTCATAGCATAGCTACGGGCACTATCCTAGTTTAAATATTTTAATAGGACTTGCTAGCACTTAAAATTTATATATTAAGTATTGCATGTAAATCATGCAACCAATACAATTGTGCCAACTTAATTTATAATAATTAATTACATTCATATAAACTATAGAGTGATTGGGTTGTTATGAAGAGGATGTGATAGAAGGAGGAAGTAGTGTCCTGTGTGGAAGATGCCACATGCATGGGTAGCAGTCATGTATTTTTTAGTAAATTTTGGTGGGAGACCTCATACCTTCTTCATATCTGAGTCACCAAGTTAAGATTTCTACAACATTAGAGACAGAGAGTTTATTCAGAAAACCATGCCATTAGTTGTAGGATAGAATTCCCATACATGAATCTCATAGTGTAGTTCTATTTGTTTAACCTGCAACACATGCTCAAGAACAAGTTTAATTTGGCAAATATGCAATTGAGCAAAAATAGATATCTGCATAAACCTATTCTCCTGGTTATTTCTTAATTATTAGAATTTCAGTGGAATTGTAATTGAATTTGAGTCCAAAAATTTTAACATAATGTTGGTCCAAAACATATGTGGAATACTGAATGTTTATCTTATAAATAAGTAAATATTTATTTATTTTCTTGAAATTATGACTTATGACATTCAATCCATGCTGTTCTAGTGATACGTATCTAGAGTGGCTTTTAGCTGTTGCATTTATTGGAGGCATAGTTGCTCCTTTGAATTATCGATGGGTGAGTATCTCAGTTTACCAGTTTTCTCTTAACTGTTTTCTGTTACAGTTATTTAAGTGTTTCTCAAATTTGTTTGAGAAAAGAAAAAAATTTCGTTCTAAATTGAGTTTCTTTGGGAGCTTCATGAAAATTTAAGTATTTGTTGATATTCCTATGCTTTATAAATTCTTAATTATTAGCTGGAATTGCTGTCACAATAGGCTGGAGTTTCTTTAGGAGTACAGTGATTTGTTGGTTTCTATTCTGATGTGTGCAACTGGTGAATGGTTCTTAAACTTGTCTGATGTTTCTTGCACTGCATTGCCCGGTTAAAATATAGAGCTTTGAAGAGGCAAGAATGGCAATGGTAACTGTTACGCCAAAAATGTTGGCGACAGATGAGAGCTGTTACAACTGGCATTCTGCACTACAGAGTCATGCTATACCATCTTTAAGGTGGCATATTTCACTAAGCTCCCCTTCCTCAGATTTTATAAACAAATACAAGAGTACGTATTATCTTGACATATAAATGTTATATGAAGTCAGAAATGTGATTTATCAATTGCCATAATATCTTTCGCCTCATTTTTCCAGTATTAACAATGGAAATGCTATTGGAGCAATCTGTAAGATCTGGATCTATGAATTATTCATGTGCACCTGAGGGCGCTGTTGTAATATGCTTCACTTCAGGTATTGGTTTTACTTGTAAATTATTTTTAAGTTTTACTTATGGTTAATATGATTGTATCCTAAAGGAGGAATGTTCTCTGTCACTTATGAAATCACCAAAAAAAGAAGGCAGTAAAGGGCAGACAAGAAAGTTCCTTCCCCTTTATGTATGCTTTATTCCATTTTAAAATTTTCGCTCCAGGAAAATTTGCAAGATAACGTATTATTGCACATAATTGAGTAATCATTGCCTCATGAAAAAAGAAATCCTGCCAGTAAGAGCTCTGCTCTGCTCCTTTTGTTTCTTCCATCATTAAAAGAGTGCGTAGATTTGGGGTTTTATCCATACTTATTATGGCACCAAAGCAAGATTGTGTGAGGACTGATCTCAACACATGCCTACCCACCTACCAATGAGTATTTTCCTGGAACTTCTCCTGTGTTTCTAAAACTAGGACTTCTATAAGTGCAGCACATCATGGCCCTTTTTCTACCCTTTATAAGCAGATATGAGTTGTCAGATTTCTGTGGTGAACTGTAAAATTGAAATGCTGTGCCATGATAAGCCAGTAAATTTGGGTCACAACAAAGTAGAGGCAACATTATCAAAGGTCAGTTTAGAGCTTAAATTTTGCATTAAGCCTGTAAAAAGCTTGGTATAACTTCTCAGATGTTAATGACTCCTGCTGATAATATGGGCGAGGATAGGATCCAATTGACCTGTTAGATATCTCATCTTTGCCTTGTTTCCTGAACATTGGAGAAAATGTGGTGGTGTAATGCGTAATGCAAATCATTTTCCTGGTCGAGAATAGCAATTTATTTGGCATTGAGAAATCAACATTAGCTTCTAAGCAATATTATTTACTCTAAATGAAAATTTTCCCCCTTCCATCCTTTTTCTCTTTTTACATTGTTAAATGAAAGCAACGGAGAAACATAACTTGCATCTTAACTATATATTAAGTGTAAAATTTTTATTTTAATTTCTTCCTACATCCTTAAATGTGCTAAAAACTTAGTGTTTGCTTTCTTGGCTATTTATAGGAACTACTGGGAAGCCAAAGGGAGTTGTCATAAGCCATACAGCTTTAATTGTACAATCCCTGGCAAAAGTTGCAATTGTTGGTTACAGTGAGGATGATGTACGCCTTTCTTCTAGAAATATGTATATTTGTTTTGACTGTAATTACAAGGATCTGATTGAAGAGGTGAAATAACTTAAGTATAGTTGTTCCAAACCGGACTTATATGGTTTGGGTGGAATCACACAGCTAAAGAAAAAGTGCTTTTAGTTTATTTTGGTTTTTATTTTTCCATTGGTTCCACCGTGACAACCCTCTCTTTAATTTTTTATTGTCTGGTTATTTCCAGGTTTATTTGCATACCGCTCCCTTGTGCCACATTGGTGGTTTATCCTCAGCCATGGCCATGCTAATGATAGGAGCTTGCCATGTCTTCATACCCAAGTTTGAAGCTAGGCTAGCCCTTGAAGCCTTAGAGCAGCACCATGTGACTTCTCTGATCACTGTCCCTGCGATAATGGCTGATCTAATCTCGTTGATCAGGTGAATAATAGAATTATTTTTCCATTAGATGATGATAATTAAAATTTTCTTGGTTAGGTCTCTTTGAGATTTTATCTTCATTTTCCCCCTAAATGGGCTGTAGCCTTCTTTTCCATTTTATAGCCTTTCTTTTCTATTTTGTTTTCCCCCAGGACCAAGTCTCATATAAATAACCTATGCATTTTCTTGTTCAGCTTACTGAAATTCATTATTATTTGAACACTTTAACTAATTCCATGCCTGAAATATACAGCTTTTTATCTAGAAAATAATGGTGATGCTTATTTTTTATCATAGGGTTGTTTGATCTGGTTGTTTCTGTTCTGTGATATTCTCTAAGGCCGAAGCGAAGTTGGAAGGGTAGAGACAGTGTGAAGAAGATATTAAATGGAGGAGGAGGCCTATCATATGACCTTGTTAAAGATGTGATCAAATTCTTCCCAAGAGCAAAGCTTCTTTCAGCTTATGGTTGGTCTAACTTATTCAATTTTGTTTCTTCAAGTATTTCATGATATATTCTACTCAAATCATTTCTAAAGCAACCCTAATGGTTTGTGGAGAAGCTTAGTCAATTCAATGATCTTCTTATGGCTAGAAAGGTGATAAAAATCTAGCTCTCTATACTTGACATTTATATTTGTAATTTAGTCATCTACTCAGGCATGAAGTACATTGTGGTGTTTGCAATCAAATTGCAATGAGTGAACTTAGGCATGTAGAGTGAGCAACTTTCATTAAATTATACTTAACTTGAGCCAACTTTTGATTCAGAAATGTGATATACATTCTTCTGGTTAAGGTTCATATGAGCTTGTGTAGGCTATTCCTAGTTAGGTGAATAAGCCTATTTACGAGTTCAAGCACTGTCATATGTGAACATGCTAAGCGGAAATTCACCTTATTGAGCTCTTGCATGAATACACTAGCTATAATTTATAAGTTACCTTCTGGTTATTTACAGTTTGTCCAAGCAAGGCCATATGTTTCTGTAGACATTCTTAGGACAAGAAGTAAATTTACATGAATATACAGGGTTAAGTAGCTAACACTTAGGATATTCCTTATGTTTCTTGAAACATTTATAATGCCATAATATTCTTTTAATTCTCTTTCACATTTTAAATTTGTGAAGGGATGACTGAGACATGTTCTTCTCTAGCCTTCACGACCCTCTTTGAGCCAATGCTTGAGGCCTCTGGTACATCACTGCAGTTGTTTTCCAAAAGTAATCCAAGTCCAGTCAAACCAGGAGGGGTCTGTGTTGGCAAGCCTGCTCCACATGTCGATTTAAAGATACGCTTTGATGACTCTTCTGATGTTGGAAGAATTCTAACTAGAGGTCCACATGTAATGCTAAGGTACTGGGATCAAATTCCAGAAAATGCATCAGGTTCTATTGAAGAAGCTTGGCTAGACACTGGTGACATCGGGTTCATTGATGACCATGGCAACTTATGGCTTGTTGGACGAACAAATGGTCGAATCAAGAGTGGAGGAGAAAATGTTTACCCTGAAGAGGTAAGCATCCATATATAGCTCTTCATATCATTTACTGATCTGTCACTTAAAATATGGTCTTTATTATTACCTTATAATGTTTATTTGTTTGATCATATAGGTAGAGGCGGTGCTAGATCAACATCCGGGAGTTATTTCCTCCATTGTTGTGGGAATTCCTGATCCTCGTCTGACAGAGATGGTTGTCGCCTGTATCCGATTAAGAGATAACTGGCAGTGGTCCAATAACAGTTCCAAATTCTCAGTTCAAAGCAACGAGCTATTCCTGTCTAGTGAGATTCTTCGACATTATTGTAGAGAAAGGAACTTAAGCAGGTATATCACTCTGCTAAACTTTAACTAATTTTCCTTCACTTGTGTTGGATGAATATGGTTTTGTTAACTATTTCTTTGCTACTGTTTTCAGGTTTAAAATTCCAAAGATATTTATTTTATGGAAGACCCCATTCCCACTAACAACAACTGGAAAAATAAGAAGAGACCAAGTTAGAAGAGATGTCATGTCCCAGCTACAATCCTCGCCTAGCAAACTTTGACAATTTAATTCAGTACTCATCAGAATGACCAGTTCCTTTTAGATTCTTTTGGGGACAAAAAGATAAATACAAATACGAGTTTAGGTAATATATGATTAGCTATTTAAGTAATAATTTTATCAATCTTGTATCACTTTACTCGTAATATAAAATTTAATCGACGTCGACGTGGATATAAAAATAAATTATTAGGTTGAGGTGTTATTTTAATTTACATTCAGACGTTTGTGTATTTTTTTATAATTGATTTTTATTATTGATAATCATAATTATATATCAGTTTTTGATATATAATAAACTTTACTTTGATTGAGAAAAAAGAAATTAATAAATAAATGGAGATGGGTGAGTGAAACAAGGGGTGATGGATGTTATTAATTAGGGGTATTTTTAAAAATAACCTTTATAGCTGAGGTGTTTTCAAAAATAATTAGGAATGCCAACGGGTCGGGTATCCTATAATTTCGAGATACTCAAACATTAACTCTATAAAAAATTAACTATCCTAATTTTATTAATTACCTCAATAATTTTAAAAGTTACTACCATAATCTTAATCTTGTTACATTTTTACTATCCTATAATTACCTTAACTCGATTAAAAACCCCGATTAGATTAAAAAATTATTAAATTTTTTTTCATGGGTATCCAATTATCCGAACCCGTATACATGTACAATAATATTTCTTTACGTATTTCATAAAATTAACTACTAATAAAATTAATAAAAATAAAAATAATAAAATTTAAATTTAAATAATCAAAAACAAAGATTTTAAACATAAATTTAAATAACTAAAAACAAATATCCATACAATGATATAAACTTAAATAACTATACATAAATATCCAAATAACAACAAAAACTTAAATAACTAAACACAAAGATCCAAACAAACAACATAAACTTAAATAACTAAAATATTATCCAAACAATTAGTTAAACAACATTACAAATTGACAATAAGGCAAGCTCATGAACAATTCAATCATCTTCTTCCGTGTTAGTGTCAACAAGCGTGGCAATTGAATCTTCAATTGTTATACATAATCCTACACAAATAAAAAAAATAAGAATATATATAACACTTAGGATAATAGATAATTTCTAAAGAAAAGAAATGAAATAAAAATATAATGAGTTTATTTACCTTTCATTTCATTCCTCAACCAATTTTGAGTGCACATCAATGCCTCCAAAGTGTATGATTTAAGCCTACTTCGATAGTTAGTCACCACTTTCCCACCAATGCTAAAGACTAACTCAGATGCAACTGTAGAAACAGTAATAGTAAAAAAATCTCTGGCAATCATTTGTAAAGTGGAATACTTTATCCCATTTGTCTTCCACCAATTCAAAATATCAAAAGTTTTAATGAATGGCAAAATTTTGTCTTCAAAATAATGATCCAATTCTGACTTCACATGCCCATCAGTAGAAGAATAAAGTAATTCATACAAATCATCTAGATCGGGTGATTCATCAAATGTTGTTTCTAATGAACTCTGAGAAGACTCTGGTTTTAGATTGGTGGATCTACTCTGGTATTCTTGAAGTAAATCATAACAAGTTTTCCTAACTTCTTCAATCTCATAATTTGCAGCACCACCATAAATTTTAGGAAAATAATACTCAACCACCTTCATTTTATACCTAGGATCCAAGATAATCGCCACAGCTAGCACAATATGAATATCCTTCTAATATTTTTCAAACTTATCAAACATTTTCTTTGCCGTTGCACTAATTGTCACATCATCAGAGCACATCCATTTCACAATTGCAATTCGAAGTTTACGAACTTTGACGAAAAAATAATTTGCAGTAAGATACTCTATCCCAGAAAAAATATTAGTGAGATCATAAAAGATTTCCAACTTGTCAGCAAGATTTTTGCTCTCTCCCAATTTTCCTCACTGGACACACAAGAGAAACCTTTGTCTCTAAGTTTCAACTTAGGGAAGAGATCTTTGTATTTTATAGTAGTCCGAAGCATCACATAAGTTGAATTCCATCTAGTTCTACAATCTAGACTCAACTTTTTGGAATATGACACTTTAGCTTGATGAGCCACTTCTTCAAATTTGTCCAATCTAGATGGATTAGCTGACCAATATACTACATTATCACGAACATTTTCAATCACATCTTCAATCACAGATAATCCATCTCTAGCAATTAGATTCAATATATGTGCACAACATCTCATGTGAAGAAGTTTTCCATCAAGTAAAAGTTCAGAACCCAAGTGATTCACTAGGATAGAAATCATACCATTATTGGAGCTGCAATTATCCACAGTGATAGTAGAGAGTTTGCTCTTTATATGTCATTCAGTCAAAGCATTCATCACTTCTTGAGTAAGAACATCTATCATGTGAGATGCTGGGACATATACAAATCTGCATGTTTACAAAAAAATATTAATGAATTTGCTTAAATTTTTTTCATAAAACCATTAATCTATAACATAACACAATTTAAAGAATTAGAATAAAAATTGCTTATCTCAAGATATAGCTTTGCAACTCTCAAGATTTGTCAACATAATGAGCAGTGATGGACATGTAACCTTTCTTTTGATTTGAAGTCCACATATCCGTGGTGATTGCTATGCGACTTTTTAACTTCTCAAACCCCTGTTGTAGCTTGGATTTCTTTGAGCAATAAATCTTGTGAATGTTCTCTTTAATTGTATTGCAAGAAACCATCTTAAATAAGGGTTGAAGACCAGCAACAAACTTCTTAAAACCAACATGAGAAACAATAGAAAGCGGATACCCATGCAAGATTATAGCACAAGCCAAATCATGTCTTGAAATGTCTTGATCAAATGTGTAATTTCTAATCTGAACCTTCCCATCAGCTTGTGTATTTATGCCAAGTTGCTTTTGCTTTTCAAAGCATTATTCAATGCTTGAATTTTTTCTCCTTACACAAGTATTCATGTGACTTTTCAAAGCGGTTGTTCCATTCTTACTATTAGCCTTAAGAATAGTTTTACAATAATTACAACTTGCCACATCTTCCCTATCGATATTTTTCTTTTCAAAATGATTCCAAACCTCCGAAGTTAATTTTCGATGACGTTTGGCACTTGAACTACACAATGGAGGTTTACTTCCAGTAGGCGAGATCAAAGCTTGACTACCACTAGCAGGAGTTCTAGAAAGCTCAATTATAGGTATTTGTTGTGAACTTGACCCTACAAATGCGGACGATTGAGAGCGGGTCTTATAGCAATTATAATTAACACTATCATCACATTTGTCAGTTGCATCCATTTTTCAAAAGACGTAAAGACAAAAATAACAAAATATGAGAAGCACAAAAATAATATATGCAGAGAAGATAGATGGTAATGACAATTGCAGATGTCCTAATGAAGCATTACATTGAAGTCTTTGGAATCTCAGCTTCTATTGGTCTTAGCCATTAAAATAAAGCAAAAAAAAATAAAGAATAGAGTAGTTAACTGACTAGCCAATCAATCAAAGCAACTCAACTATCTATGTAAAGAGTTAGGAAGTGAAAAAACCAATTTAATCACTTTAAACTCAAAACTATTTTAAGTTAGATTCCAAAACTATTTTAAACTCAAAGGCTCTCTTTAAATATATATATTATAAGTTATAATTTTTGTAATCTTAACCCAAAATAAAAAGTAAATACATTTTCATTAAAAATGTATATAATAGTATTTATATTCTTTTGTAATATGATATGATATTCATATTATTTCAACATAATTAATAATTTAATAAATTTTTTTATTTATATATATTCATATCATTATATTAGTTATTTAACTAACTATATTTTAAATATATTTGTCATTATATACCAAAAGAACCTGCTTGTCAAGATGGTTGGGACGATGAGTGCTTTCTTTCCTTGGCTTGGGTTCGATTCCAATTAACCTCAATTTTATTCAACAATATAAATAATAAAAAAAAATATAAATGGGTATTTGTAAACAGGTAACGAGTATCCAAAGTGTGATACTCAAACCTTACCCGAACTCGATTCGAGTAGTGAAAACACTACCTGAACCCGTTCCAAACCCGCTTATTGGGTACCCGTTGACATCCCTAAAAATAATTTTTTTTTTAATTTTAACTATTTTTAATCAAATTGGATAAAATTACTCTCAATGAAATTACACGTCATGTATAAAACATGTCACACACCATGTACAAAAACATGTGACACGTCGTGGTTGGGTTGTTACACGCTATATATAAAAACATGTGACACGTCATGGTTAGGTAGTTACATGTCATGTACAAAAACATGTAAAATTACTCTCAATGAAATTACACGTCGTGTATAAAAACATGTCACACGCCATGTACAAAAACATGTGACACGTCATGGTTAGGTTGTTACACGCTATATACAAAAACATGTGACACGTCATGGTTATGTTGTTACATGTCATGTACAAAAACATGTGATATGTCATGGTTAGGTTGTTACATGCTATGTACAAAAATATGTAACACGTCATGGTTAGGTTGTTACACGTCAAGTACAAAAACATGTGACACGCCATGATTAGGTTGTTACACGTCATATTAAAAAAAATATTATTGTTACACTCCATGTTAAAAAAATATTGTTGTTACACGTCATATTCAAAAATATTTTATTACACTTTAACACTTAAAATGTTGTTGTTACTTACGAACTAAAACTTCAAATCTTCTCAACTCTCTTCATTTCTTTTTGTTTTTTTAACAATTTGACACCGATTAAAATGTTTCTAACATGTTTTCATAAATTTTCTTGTCTAAAATACCTATTTCAACTAAAAGTCGAAAAAAATTTTCTTTGAAAATTTAGATTTATAAATTTCAAAATTTTGAGATTATTGGTATTTAGGTTCCGAATTGATCTGATTAAAAGCTATTTTAAACACATGTGATTATTTTTACTATTTTAGTTTTATCTAAAATACCTAAAAATCAAATTTTCCATATACCCATTCACCCAAGCACATCAAAACCATCGCTTTGTGTCTTGAAAGCGCAGGAATGAGAAATTTGAAAACGCTGGAGAGAGAAATCGAGAGCATAGCAGACGAATACCGAGGAGAGAAATCGATAAAATTAGAGAGAGTGGGATGATGAGAAAGAGAAATCGGGAACACAAACGAAAAGAAATTGTGATGAATTGTTTAATTTATTTGAAATAATTTCAAGTATATTTTTATCAAGTCATGACTAAATATGATTAAAAATAATTAAATTTATTTTGATAGTTATTTTTGAAATACTCTTATCAAGAAAGGTTATTTCTTATAATTTTCTCTATTAATTATATTTGTAAATCAATAAAGTTACATAGCAATTTGTATATTATATTTGATTAGACAGAAAGTAACTAGCAATTAATCCATTTCCTAATTTGTTAATTATTTATAGTTTATTTGTCAAGCTTGAGAAAAATTTTAACTTATTGCCATGATAATATATATATAAAGTTGAAAACTTTACAAAGCTGATTGTGTACGGCAAGCAATTTGGAACTTTTATTCTACACGTTTATGCCCATTAATAATCTAATTAAATACCACGCCAGCCGATTGCATACATTTCTCACATTTCTAGAACACAATTAGTCAAGATTCAACTTTACGACTTGATAAAACCAAAAATTAAGTTTTACTCAAATATCTCACCTCATTCTAATTATCTAGAATGACGGCTATATATTTAATTATTACATATAATTATACATTAATTATTGATGATTATTACGCCTCAAAAATATTAGACACATATATAGGACCAAATTAAGCCTCCAAAAAAGGATTGAGCACATAGGTGAAATGATCATGCAAATGCTGCTAATTTGGGCTGAGGAGGGTTAACCACGCACATATCCAGATACTTATCAACTGTAGTATACTCGTAGTCAGGATATAGCTTTGATGCCTCCAAATCTTGTTCCGTCAGTTCATAGCTCATTTGATCTCCTTTGATGAATATGTTGTGTAAAACCGCCACCGGAATATTGTCCGGGTAAGGTAAAGCTGCAAAAAATCCCAACAAAGAAAAATCATACGTAAGAAGTTAATTCTAACAAGATGAACATGATATAATTAATTTAAAATCATTTTTAATTGGTGTTACTACTAATGCATGGGATGGGGGGCTCACTCTCAGAGCGCTTTATGACTTCTTCCTCTGGAACATGAACTCTCTTGAAGGTTCGACCACTCTTTCTCTCCCATGCAGAGATCAGTTGTAACTGAGTTACAATATTATTTGGTGGTCTGTAGATGATGACGCGATTGGCCACCCTTGGATCCGTGGCGGCCTTGACGGTATAGGCTGCAACATCTTCCTCGTAGTTGAAAGCAACTGCATGTTGGAGATTAACCAAAGCCAATAAAATATTATCCAGTGTAAATCCCCTAGTTTTTCTAAAGGTACTTTGTTACTTTTCCTTCGTTGGTGAGCTCACCCCACAAAATGTATTCCACGAGATAACCAAAAGTCAATGACCATTTCAAACAACCAACCTGGCTTCTACATGGTTACTTATACATTTCCTTTTGTTCATGCATCACGTCCAAAACTTAAGGATTGTGTCGGAAGTTTCCGAGGTTTGAAAGGTTTGTTCTGAACCAAAATAGGAAATTCCATGAAGGAAATTAAGCTATTGATTGTTGCATTTTCTTGACCTTTGATTGTTTCTTTATATTTGACTGTTATTAAGGTGGGATTGGTGGGTAGGTAGAGCTATGGCCTGTATGTGCGTTTTGGTTCAAGTAAAAAAGAGTAGTGCAATTAATCCAACTCAATTAAGTGCTTACCCTTGGCTTCGCCACTTCCATAAACCACAACGTCCTTTTTGTTCTCATCGTGTGGGTGAAGCAGATACTCCACAAAATATGCTAAAAATGAATTCCCTGCAACGTAAGTGTATGAGAGTCCAGCGGCTTCTGCTGCCCTTCTGATCTTCCTTTTGTTAGCTAGTAAAGCTTCGAAGGGTGGAAGTGCACTTGATCTGTCCACTTCATTCCCATATTCCGATGGAACAAACCTCTACTTTCCCATAATATATGAAACACGATAACAACTTGTTAGCTAGCTATAACAAGGAAGATTCTTGGTGAATAGTATATATATATTACCATACAAAAAGAAAGAAATTAACATTAATTAATCCAAGTTTGTCCAAGGGATAGAATTCATGCAAGAATTAGAATCTCTCTTCCTGTTTAACTTTCTCGTATGTATCAAAAGACAAAGAATAAAGTAATTAAAGAATCCGAATAACATAAACATAATCATGTTTAGAAACTCCTGGGGAGTAGAATAGATCTTTTTAAAACTTGAGTTGGTTTGATGGGGAGTAATTACAACCTTAATGGTGCCAGCTTCTTTGATGGCACTTATTATTTTGAGTTGGTCAAGATGTTGGGGGACTGCCAGAGTGGAGATCACAACCTCAACCTGTCGAAGCACTGAAACTAGCCTTTCATGGTTGTCCAGCTCCCCCTGTGTGCATGTGTCAACACAAAAAAAACCAAATCAATGGAGGGAAAAGGAAACCGTACAATTTATTGTAGTATGAGAAGATTTGCAGAGAAAGTTATAAAAATTACATAGAACATGGTGACCCCCATGGATTCAAACTCCTTGAGAAGCTGGAGCTTGGAGGTGGAGGAGGAGTTGGGGGTGAGAGGGCGGGTGTAGGCATAGGTGGGATGACCCAAGGAAACGCTTGCCTTCACCATGTACTGACCAAGATAGCCAGTGCCACCAAATATCAGAATCTTACTCTTTTCACCACACATTTCCATCTCCCTTTGATTTCAACTGTATATCCCTACTTCACTGAGATCCTTATATAAGAAAAGCTCCAATACTGCTATGTTCGTCTCATTGCATATACTATCTTTAATCTTATATAGAATGAATTCACTATCTAGGCTTAGCAAAAAGAAAAGAAAACACAAGACCAATAGAAAGCAGCCTTAGGTTGAATTCCGCTTATAGGGCAGTGAAAAGAATGTGGAAATTAAGGCAGGCCTGCCATTTCAATGATGGAAAGATATTATTGTTTTATTTGGATACGTTATTTCAGCTACATATATATACGTCATGCATGCCACGAGAAAATTGTTTTAGATGAAACCATTACGTATATCAATAACATTAAATGCAACTTACAATAAAGTAAAGGGTACATGGAATTTGAATTTGTATTTATTTGCTTAAATTAATTTGTATAAATAAAATTAAAGAAAAGTCAATGGGAAGAAATTTTCAAAGGGAAAATGAGTGGCAAAGAATTTTCTGTCAGATGAAAACAGTGCTTTGTCGCCTTTTCTCAAAGGGAAAGTGGCACGTGATGAATGATGTTATATTTGTGCTGTGCAATGATACCAAACCTTTTTCTCACGTAAAAATCATTCAATTACACTACAAATTTCATAAATCAATCAATAGTTTGAAAAATAAATTAATTAAAAGTAGTAACTATACAAATAAAAATTCATCAATATTTATTTATTGAACCCTAAATTATTCTTAATAAAAATTGCTTATTTAAATCGAATTATTTCAAACTATATATGTATGCCTGACATGATCTATAATTATAACATCTTTCAATTTATGAGTTTGAATTTTCAAACTCGCTGTTTATCTAAAAAATTTTAACTTAAAAATGTTGTACAAAATTGACATATATATATTAAATAAATAAAGGGAGAATTAATTCCCCTTTCCTTTCCTTTCCTGCCGTCTGACAAACGACAAGAAACAGTTGTTCTGTTCTGACTAAAGATTCCCTATTGTTGGAAAACAATAGAGCAGAGATTAGATATTCCAAATTGCAAGTACAGACATGTCTTGTTTTCCCAATTAATCAGCGCCACAAGTTTCAAACCAAAACCTTACTACCTACCACAGGTTAAAAAATATTTCCCAAAACAATGATCCACAAGTGGACTTGCATTTAAACATTTGACCAGGCGTGTTTATCGCAAAGTTCCAAATAATAAAAGTTAAATTCGGATCTTCTTCTGGAATATTATATCTGTAATGACGGGTGAATGACAGCATCCTAGGATGTTTTAGCCACGCAAAACCCTTGTTGGCTTATGAAAAGGTTGCCCAAACTTGAATCCAATAGACAAAAACATCAGCTGAAACCTGATAAGGTGTTTGTTACATGCAGCAAGGCAAAAAAATCCTTCTAACAAATTCAGCGTCATGCCAACCAAATAACAGAGGCACAAACTTATCCAAGAACACAATCTGCAAAAGCTTGCTCTGGTGGCCAATCCTGCAATTTAATGCACCCAATCAGTCATTCCTCCATACATATCAACACCCTTATCAAGTTAAGAAGGTTGCTCAAATTTAATGCTATAAAAAATTAGTGTAGGGATCCAATTGAAATAAATAGGGAAATGAGCCCAAAATTTTGTTTTGCATTGGGCCTTCTCGGAAACAACTGGAGAATGAGATCACAAGGCCATGTTTACCTTGGATTGCATTGTTTTTTTCCTTCACTAGTAGACGGAGACAAAGTGTAACAAAGGAAAGCAGATGAGTCTGAAACTTGATTATTAATCTTACAATTGCAACACGATACTTACCACCAACGACTTGAATTGAAAGGAAATGGTCCAACGATAGCCATGTAATTAGCTACCTGGTAGTTACCCCCACCCTCCAACCCGGAAAAGAAAGGAAACAAGATTGAAGTTTCAGAAGTGGACATTGACAGGAGAACTAGCATTAGCAACCAAGTTTGTAGAAAAAGTAGACCACCAACAGTAGGTCAGAGCCATGCATCACAAATTTATAAAAAGGATAGGAGAGCAGGTTTGCCCCGGGGAGAAAAGGGAGAGAAAGAGGGGAATAGTACTGCAGCTATAATATATGACTGCATTCAATAACTAGATCAAAATTTGGGGCTATCACAGAATCTGAACATGAGCTTCACATTTTAGTGCATCCCATATACATATATCCTTAACGATTCTATGTGTAAGAAAAATGCTCAAGCAAACTTTATCATGAAGAGAACAATTGGTATACTCATAATTCCATTTATCATATGAACTTGTGTTAGTTAGAGGTTGGTAGGCCACATAATTAGAATATTATATAGTCTTTGCCCATAATATCATATGATGGCAGTGATCAACCAAAACCCTTCATAAAAGAAAAAGGAAAAGCATCAACAAAGTGATAGTCTTCTTTTCTGTGCACAAACATTGTTGTACCTTATACTTAAACCAGTTTCAGTAAGATTTTTTCTTCATCAAAATAGCAAATTCTTCAGGGTGCTGCTACAATGAACTCATAGAGGAGCGCACAAATTAGAAAATGTGAGCAAAGAAGAAGAGAAAAACAAATAAAAGAGAAGGAAGAAAATCAAAATGAGAATAATACAAAATGTAGATAAAGGGATAGATTGGGTCTTTTCAAAAAGTATTTTTAATTCATTCAAAAGGCCAAGCTAAAGAGTCATTTCTTCATACTAAACATCTGAAAACTTCTTGATGTGATTCCAGCTGTGGTTGGGCCTAAAGTGACATTAAATCACACAAATTATATTCTCAAAACAGAACTGAGCCTCAAATGAAAGTCATGCACTCGCAGCAGTTTCATAACAGCTAGAAATGATTCTTGGCGGGATTTCATAATGATTTTCAAGCAAACAAAATGTCATGTTGTTGAAGCATTCATACATTCATCCATGGAGATAATATTGAATAGGTTATAGTTATGTCTATCAAAAGCAACAAGCAGGAGCTTATTTTATTGGGAAAACAATAATCCTGACAGCAGCTGGAGAACCCCGATTGCAACTTTAATAACAACTATGGTGTATTGGTTCTGTTGTGCAGGGAGGGGGAAAAGATTGCATATCATAAAAGTGGAGACGGTTCCTGGACCGAATTACTTAACTTTAGGTATCCACACTACCAAGATGTCATATGCCAACAATCATAGTGTTGAAATATGGGATTTTCCAAGGCAAAAAGGATGGATCTTGTTCCTCCTTGTCCTGAAAACTGTCACTTACTAAATCTTTGTACTTGCAGGTTTTACTTGGTCGAATTATGTGGAGATATCCTGCTCGTTGTGAGGTTCATCGGCAAGTTTGTGGATTGGGATGAGAAACTGGTCTGCGAAGCTGCTGACTGCACACATCCTAAGGTTTGTCCACACAGGGATCATGTTTATAAGTTGGATTTTGAAGATGTAAAATGGATGGAGATGGAATTTAATTTTGAGCCATTGTGCTTTGTTCTTGGGAGGAAATCAATCTGTTTTAGTCTGAGTTCAATCTTTTTCCAACTGTGAATCAAGGGAACTCAATTTATTACTCGGATAATTAATGGAGGAAACTTAGAATTTGCACGGAGGTTGGGCATAATCAGCCTGAAAAGATGCAAGCGTCAAGCCAATTTTTGAATTCTCTACTCAACAGACTCAGCCACCACTGTGCTGGATCAAATCCCCCAAGCAATGCTGAAAGCCTGACACAGTCTGCAACAACTACCTTCTTCTATGAAATACATGTTTCCTCCCTCTTTTTACTTCCAACTTTCTCAGATCATTATGCATGTTATGATATGTTAAGAAAAACGTCTGATCAAGTAGGTGAAAGATGAATCCTTGTAGTGAACAACAGCTTCATGAATATGAATTTGGACTCCTCTGCTTTTCTTGTTGTTTGAATAATAAACAAACCAAACTAGACAAGCCAACACAATATTAAGGGACTCAAAGGCTGAGACTTTGAGTTATTTAAAGCTAATAATATAATTTGTTCAAACCTAAAATTAGATAAATACCAATGAAATGTTGAAGTTACGTTTCAGACATTTTAACTGTTTACAACACTTTTTCACAGTATTTTACAAAGGCACATTTGCCAACCCAAGCTTTTTACCAACTCCAGCAATAATGGTAAAGTAAGGGTAAGTAAAAGAATGAGGTAGAAGAAGCTGGAAATGTGTATCAACATGAACAGTAGGGTAGGTAAAGAGCCTAATAATAATAATGTGGCCTTCTAATCTTCAAAAGGTAATTATATAGACAAATTACTTAGAGTAACTACCGTTCAAAAGACTAGTTTGACTTTATCAAACTTGGACCTATTTTATCTTATCTTAACTACTCATAAAACTCAAACAAAATATTTTATTTCTTATTAAAATAGGACCCTATGAATTTTATGTTCAATTTGTTTAACTGAATTGAAGTGACTCAAGCTATACAATGTATATATGTACCTGCTGAATTACCACCCCTATGAGTAAATGATGATGAAGGTATAAACTTCAATTTTATTAGATGATGCCTATGATTTAGAGGAGAAAAGGTGAGAAGAAGAGATGATAATGCATATCATTGGCTTTGATTTCAAAACAAATTAAGTAGTTGTGAATTTCACATGATATAACAAATGCCAGTGAAAAGACTCCAACAGAAAAACTATGATGTTGTTTCTCTATTTTTCAATTTAAAGTCCAATTATAATTAAATTTGATTCAAATCATAATTGAAATCTCGACCCAAAAGTTATATCTTGTCTAATGTTATATTTAAAACTAAATTAATTAATCCATAATTGCTTACTCAAAAAGCTAGTTGCAATAGTTTTTTTAAATAAATAAATAAATAGATAAAATTATAGCAATTAGTTTGGAAGAAAGGGAAAAATAAGGGGATAGCAGTTAAAGACAAAGAAACAAGCGGCGAAGAGTGAAAACTTTTCCGTGAGGTCCCCCGACATTATGCCACGCTTTTTCCGCGTCCAGACAAATACATTCACTAAACACAGAATAAGGTATAAAGCTCTCCACTCAAACGACGTCGCTCTCAGACCATGCATATCTAATGTAAATGCCTTTTCCCTTCACCTAAACTATCTCCCAACTAAAACAAAAAAAAGGAACAGAGCTATGGCTTCTTCCCGCACAACAAGAATTGCTGCAGCCATCGCCGCGTATCTTCCGTTGATCACCATGATGATCATCGGGGAATCCGTGGCCAGGGAGCTACGCCCTTCCGACCACGGTCTGGAGTACCAGAGCGTGCCGCCGACCGGGCTGAAGTCACCGGAGATGATGTCCTTCTTCGGAGCGGAATCCAAGTCTTCCTCTTCTTCGACGCCCTCCACGGTGGCATTGCCCAAGGCCATGAATTCCAACGAAACGTCGTGGTGGGCGGGAGGCAGCAGCCGCCGGGGGAGTGACCACTTGAGGCACGTGCTGCTGCTGGGGAGCTTGGTTTGTGGCGTCACAGGTGTGGCATTGTTGGCTGCTTCTGCTTTCATTTATCTTATCAAGAGATCATCCCCATCCACTAACAACAACAATAATAATAATACCAACAATAGTTTAGTCCTAATTGGCAGCAAGTGATTTAGGATGGATTCAAAATATGTAGCTTTTCCAGTGGATTGCCCAATTTCTTTTTTTTTTTTTCCCATTTTCATTTTTATTTGTTTGGGTCTATATCTTTAGGAAGGATCAATGTAAAGTAGTTAAAGAGGGTGATATTAGTTAAACTTCATAGCTAAGAAAAAAAAAAAACTAAAAATGCTGCCTTTGCTTTCTTTATCTTTTCCTTTCTCTCTTCTTTTAACTTTTTTTTTCCTTTTTAATTTGTTTGTTTGTCTGCTAAACTTCAATTGTTGATGTACATAACCCTTTGTGCCCTTTATTAATTTGCTTATAAATCCACAATTTATGCTGGGTATAAATTTGCTTAGCTAGAAACAATTGGGATAAGTTATTGTCTTCTGTTTATTCTCTTTTTCTTTTCTGTGTTTTGCTGGACAAATCTGGTTAAAGTACTTGTGCTTATCTGATGAGCTTGGAAAAATTGGAAGTAAAGAAGAGATTAGAACAAGTTGTGGGATGGTGTGAGATATTAACAGAACCCATGTATGTATAACATTCATGCTAAATAGTAATGGATGGGATAAGCAAAGCTGTGAGAATCAGATACCTAAAATTAAGAAACATATTTTTTGTAGCATTTAAGAGTAACCCTGTCGTGTTTGTTGGGTGGTGAAAGCCTAATCCAGCTAAACAAATCCCTGTACCAACTAGTTCGGATTGGATTGGGAGTTAAACAAATGAGCAGTAGACAAAGGAGTGCTGGGGAAGTGTGCATTGCTTTCAATGTGTCCCTACCGTATGCATAATGGGTTTGAAAAGGTCAGCTCCAAAGGTCTCACTTTGAAAAGCAGTGCTCCCCTTGAGAAATCAATATGAATATATATCATGGCTACAGATATATTTTTGGTGTGGCATGTGGTTTGTGTATGAATTAGGTGAGATGGATAGGGGAGTCTGGTTGATGCAGCTGTATGCAATTGCTTCTGTTCTCCACTTTGGATCTGAGATTTAGAATTTGATTGTTAGGTCCGTGTTTACCTTGAAATTAATATGACAAAGGGATGCCTGATAGAAACAGGCACATGCCTTTGAGACTAGACAGCCTAATTTGCTTCGAAGGTTGGGCTACCTGAGAGAGTCTAGTCTAGTAAAAGAAGTGATCAAATTGTAGGAAAAAGATTTTTCTTCTCTTTCCCATGGACAAGAAATTTACCCCTAAACTTTTTTTTTTCCAAATTAGTGGAAATTAAGTTATTTTAATTATAAAAAATTTAAAATATTTATCTCCAAATTAATATCTATATGATGGAATTAATGGAAACACTGCGACTCCCAATCTCAGTGCAGCGTTGTCAATCTGGCGATCACTACTCTTTTTGATCTCATTACTGTTGATTAATTTGCTTGATAAAAATAATTGTGACGGTGAAATGAGAATAAAATTCATCGTTGAGGGCATTAAATTAAAGTTTATACAGTAATATATTTAAAATAATTAATATTTATTGATTAAATGCTTAGGTAAATTTATAATAAATGTACAAATAGGTTTTATTTATAAAAAAATAGTTATACTATATGGAAACTAATTACCATTATTTTATCTTTCCAAGAATTCCAAAATACATCTTATTTATCTCATTTGTGATCTCATTTGAGTTTACTTAATCTTGATTGTATCGTATAAAGGAAGGTATTAACATATATATAAATAAATATAAACATCACACCATTAATTAACGTATCAAAAATCTAAACACATACACAAATATGTTTATTAAACATACTATATGACACAATACTATTAACACCTTATTAAACAAATTACATTAAATTTCATATGATGCGACATGATTGATTATCCGTTTAAATTTGTTTACCTTTGTTTTTAATGAAATAACTTGTTTAAATTAAATATTTCTTTATTAATAAAACAGATAAATCCACTATTAAAATGTAAAACTAATAATCATAAAATAATTACAACAAAATAGCAATATGCACCAAGCATGTTAAAAGTCTCCGAATAACTCCATCAATATCAACATAAGCATAATAATTAATAAAAGTGGATACCAACATCAACATCAACATCAACATAGAGAATCATAGTAAAATCCAAATAATATGCAATATAAACATAATGAAACACCAAAAATCAAGATTAAAAATTCCTTGGCCATTAATTGTCACAAATCATTCTTGCACTTCAACCTATTTATAAAATAGAAATAATATATATTAATAAAATTAGATAAAAATTGAAAAAAAATCTAAATAAAATTTAAAATTTAGTTTAGCAACTAGTTACCTCTCGGTTTGCTGACGTAACTTCTTCCATACCAACATCTGAGTTCATATTATCCTCTATAACCACGTTTAAATCCATGTCTTCATGTTCTACAATTTGTTTAGGAAAGTAAAAAAAGTTTATTAAGGACAAAAAAAAAAAAAAGTATTATAACAATGTTCAAATGTAGGTGCAAGAGTAGCAAAAGCATGAAGTAAAAGGCTTGTTGCAAATGCAAAAGATTGCAAAGAACATGAAGCATTGATTCTACATTGAGAAAATAAATTATATTTATGATTCTACTAAAGATGAAATAAAGGAAAACTAAAATATTCATTAAATAAAAAAGTGAAAGAAGATGACATTACCAACTTCCCCAAATAACCAATCCTTGCAACAAACAGTGGCTTCCAAAATATCTGGTTTGAGTGAGCTACGATGTTGGTCAAGAATTTTACCACCAACACTAAAAGCAAATTCAGATGCCGTTGCAGATATGGGAATACTCAAGACATCTCGAGCCATGGCAGCAAGCTCAGGGTACCGATACTGGTTTTCTTTCCAGAATTGTAAAATATTTAATTCTTTTGTTCTCTCAACCATTGGTTCAGACAAATACCACTCTAATTGAGATTTTTGGGTGGCAGCCCCAAACTTAACAGTAGCATAACTGTCAAACTCCTAATTAAGAAAAATAAAACCATTAAGATAACTTTAGCAAGATATAAATAGAAACAATAGTCATTAAAATACAATTCTTTTTATTACAAAACAGCATAAAAGATATTAAAATTGAATAACAAATTAAGACTTCAAAAATGAAGAAATTACCTCAAAGAAATCTCTTTTTCCCTCTGTCAAAGTATGCTCATCTGAAGTATTATTAAAAGAGGATGGAGTAGGAGAAGCCTTGACAGCATATTCATTATAAAGAGAAAATAACCAGTCTCTAACATTTTTAAATTGAGTTGAATCATTCCCATAAAGCTTCCCGTAGCTCCATTCCACAAAATGAATCTTGTAACGAGGGTCCAATATCACAGCTATTGCTAAAATCAAGCTAAAATCAGACCAATACTTCACAAACTTAACCAACATTTGAGTACTCATGTTTTTCATGTACACATCCTGTCCACTCATGTGTTCTTGCAATGTTGAGTGTGCTATGAACATGGAAGGGAAAAATAAGTTGGCTGTTGGGTACTTCGTTCTAGAAAAGACACAAGTAACATCATAAAAACCAGCCAAGAGTTTGTAAAGTTTCTCAACTCGTTCCCACTCGTCTTCAGACGGGCAATACCTATAGTTTGAATCTCTAATCTCTAGGTGAGAAAAAGCCTTGCGGAAGTAAAGGGCTCTTTTAAGCATGAGAAATGTGGAATTCCACTTGGTTGAAACATCTTGTCTCAAGCCTCCTTTTGCATTCAATTTCATTAGTGTCACACACTCTAGAAATTTTTGTTTTCTCACTTGAGACCCTTTCACATACTTAACACTTTCCCTCACTTTTTGGACAACACAATCAACCTCTTTCAAACTATCTTGCACAATCAAATTAAGAACCTGAGCAAAACATCTTAGATGAAAAAACTTGCCACCTACTAAAAATGTTTTTCTTACATTCAAGTTCTTTTTCAACAATTCAACAAAAGCATTACTAGCCAAAACATTATCCAATGTCACAGAGAACAATTTACTTTCAATTCCCCATTCAGCTAGTAATGCATACACCTTTTCAATCAATGCAACGCAATTGTATGGAGGTGGCATGAAGGAAAAATTCAGTACTCTTTTCTGTAAAACCCAATTTTTGTCAACAAAATGAACAATAAGACATATATACGTATCAGTAGTGATAGAATTCCACAAATCAAAAGTCAAATTAATCCTCCCAGGTGTTTCCTCAAGCAAGCACTTTATCTTACTTCTTTCTGCACGATGCATCTTAATCATATAAGCTTTAAGAGTGTTCCTAGAGATCAAAGTCACATCTTCATGCAAGTAAGAGGAAAGAGCCCTACTCCCCCTATACTCCACAAATGATAATGGCAAATTATGCATGAAAATTGCACCTATCACCAATTCACGAAACTTTTCAGGATCAAGATTTGAAGACCTTGTTAACGTAGACCCATGTTGATTAGAAGAAATCATTTGACCTATTTCACGTGTGTCTCCCCCAACACAATTTTCACTATAACGTTTCAGATTATCTATCTCATGCTTACTATCACAATTCAAAACAATTCCACAGTGCTTGCACTTTGCTATTGCTTTTCCATCAATTGAACTCTTCTTCAGAAAATGTTCAGAAAAGGTCGAAACTTGTGAACTTAACTTCCTTTTCTGTCTGCCTTGCATTTTCTCATCTGTCTGTTGTATCTCATCATTTTCCTCCAAAGGATGAGCATTTGATTCAAGGGAAATCCCGTTATTCTCAGATTCCATCTGCAAATGACCATATTTACCATTTAGCCTCACTATTTTAGCAAAGCATAATATCAAAACCAATCAAATTGCAAACAAAATAAAAAGGCAGCAAAACATAATATCAACTAAACATGCTTTAAAACCATGCACTAGATCAAGGAATTTAGAACCAGGCTCTTGCATCCACAAGACAACAAAATTCTAAGTTGTACACTAATGTCTTTGTCAACAACTCTCTTCTGGATATGTACTCGATTTCAACATGGGTGAATAAATAGATAAGTACACCTGATAGAGGCGAGACCAATATGGTATCACAGCAACAACGAAACTAAAAGTGTCATATGTGTCCTTCTCCTTGTATTTCTCAGTTAGTCCCTACACATACAAAAAACAAAAAACATGTTCAATTACCATTAACCAAAAACCATTAAACTGTAAGGCAGCAGCTGCAGCAACAAGAATTAGAGAGAAGAAAAAAGATCAGTTGACATTATAGACATAAACCATGTTTTTATGATGAGACTAACTCAATGGGATACTGAAATGCTCCATAATTTGAAAATGGAACATCATGTACACAGAAATCGTACTCGATCAAGTTGTCATACTCATTTCTTTAAAAAAAAAAAAAAGAAAATGCCATCAAACAAAAAAGGAAACAACAGAATAATTGCTCAAGAGCTTGGTGTGGGTATTTGGCAGCGGAAAACCAGATATCTTTTGCAATTTAAAGAATGAGTTCGGAATTCAAATTCTACATGTATGATACTTGACAAATATAGTGAAACAATGAATGGAGTAGCTAGTGTAGTAGTGCTAATGGATGTCAAGTCAAGCAGTAAGAAGTCAGAAGCAGGAATAGGTACCAATATCCGCAGAGTTTGAGAGGAAAATCCAACAAAGCAAAGTCATGCAGTTTTCAGACAGCAGCGTGGGTGCGCCGTTTGGGAAAAAGAAACTTCGGCAAATTCTGCAGTAAGGTCAATTAATAAAAATGATCAGATCTATTAAATTAAATTACAGTCATTGATTTAAAATTATAAAAAAACTAGTAAATAAATTCAACCGGTAAATAAAAAATCTTTTCTTTTATAGACTCCTTTTATACCTTATTAATAGAAACTATTAATTTGCATTGCTTTTATTTAATGGCTGAAATTTCATATTATAGATAAAATTATCACTATAATAAATCAAAAAGTTAAAATTAAAAATATATAATAATAAAAATAAAAACACATGTAATTTAAAATTGTCATTAAAAAACCTAAACGTAAAGCTTTTTGTCACAATCTAATCTCGGTCCATGATCGGTGTATGGGCTTAATAGGCATAACCCACTAAGCCCAAGCAAGTCTTTCTATGAAACTCTGTTCATTAGTCTATCTATCACCCATCTTTCTTTAAGATCCATAATTCGTAATTTTTAATAATAATTTTTTCGAGAATAAATCATGACAACCAAGCATATACCATCCTCAAAATGATGTTATCACTTGCCAATTTATGACGACATTATTGATCAACGAAATATACAGTGTTTACAACAAATTTCACAATTTACATTTAAATAACCATATGCACATGCAAAGGCCCTTGACTACTAGTAAAGTGACTCTAAGTGTAGGTACTATCATCGAGTGTCATAGTAAACTTACCAAAAGATAAGTATGAGGAAGCACCTCAACCTAGGATCCAACTACCTCTGAATCTAAAAACCAAAACATGAAGTTAAAAAAAATGAGTATAAACTCAGTGAGTGAACATAGAAAGAGAATAAGCAAACAAATGAAAGGTTTTATAAAACACGATGCACTTATGTTAGAAACAAAGCAATTTATATTTCATAAACCAAACCCAATGCTATGTTATCTTTTAACTCATTTTGAAAACATTTAGTAATTCCAACCTTCAATATTCAATGTAATCACATTTCATTTTTCCAACATCTCTATAGTATATGTAAGTATGTGTATAAGAATTTATGTGTATATAATATATATATATATATCTATATATATTTTCAAACATAAATCAAAGACATTTAGCTCAGTCCCAAAAATAATCCACATAGTTCGGTGCATACAACCACCGACCTCAACTTAGTTCATGTACACTCCCACACCACACATAACTATTATCGTCATGTGCACTCCCACACCGTACATAATTATTGTGATCATGAGCTCCCATACCATAAACCACAATTACAGTTATGTGCACTCCTACACCGCACACACATAGTTATAACTGTCATTCAATAATACCTCTCAAGGCATAGCATACATGACATGTATACAAGAATCTTGACATATTAATACCTTTTACATAGTTCATTATTTTTAATCATATACATGGTTACACAATCCAACTTCCAAAAAAAATAATATTAACCATCATATCACTAATTACAACATCTCAAGATTCTCAATGCATCACATGCCACAATTCAATAGAATATTTCAAACACGTGATTTATCACATTATACATTTTACAACATAAGGATATCACTCATCAAAAGCCTATTTTCATGCATATTTTAAAAAAATCAAATAAAAATATTTAAATATTTCATTCAAACACATATGCATTTGTTCAAAATATTTTAAATGCAAGTTCATTCATCTTGGTGATGTCACTATACAAAACTAGCACCAATAAAACCTCAATCCAAGTTAAGTCTTAAAATACCATTAAAACTTATATTTATCAATAAACAATAATAACTTCAAATATATCATAAATTTAAACTTAATAATTCTAATAAATATACACTAGATAAACTACATTCTAACTTACCATTTAATCTAAAATTTTAGTTTAATTCACAAACCCATTAAACTAAATATTCAAATTTAAGATTTTCTTACATTGGTAAGCTTAGAGGTATAAAAATCAACAAAACCTACTAATTTCAAAAAACGAAAATCTGAAAAATTAAAAATAAAGTTGAAAGTTTTAAAGCTGAAAATATTACCTCACTTAGCTCAAATTTAAAGAATTTAAAGTTCCAGCCTTGACATTTAAAATAGGTGAGGAATAAAAGGAAGAATGGGGAGGAGAGAGAGACTTTCTCTCTCTTAAGGTTCTGCCCAAAGGAAGTGACGGTAAAGTGTTAATTTTTTTTTTTTTGGAGAAACAGAAGAAGACAGATGAAAGAAGAAATTGAAGAAAAACAAAGAAAAAAAAATGGAACACGTTGACGGGAGAATGAAGTCTTGGGCGGCTATGGCAAGGAAAATGGAAGAAAGCAAGAGAATGGGTTTTGGTGGCCGGCCAACAAAGGAAGAGAAAAAGTATGAAAAGGTAACAGAAGGTTTGATTAAGTAAAAAATAAAGCTTGTGTCAAATTAAAATTTTATCTTTAGTTAAATATTTTCATACATTTTTTTAATCTCTATGTGATTTAATTAAAATATGAAATAAACTTTCAAAGAATATGTTTTGAATTCTTTTAAGTTTCTAATTATTCTTAATAAAATATAAAGTAAGTTCCAATAATAATTTTTTTTCAAAAATTTGATTATCAAATAATTTATTGAATTTTGGATATAAATATTCACTAAAACTCATCAAGAAGAAAAATGAATTTTTCCTTGATCTATGTTACCATTATTTTGTTATTTTGCGAGTATATTAAAATTTGAGTTATCACACTTTTAAAAGTTATAATTAAAAATCTTTAATGTAAAGTAATAAAATTGATATAAAAACTCATAAAGGTAAAATAATTAAGTTTAAAATTTTAACATAAATGTGTGAGAGTTAACATAATAAAGCAATTAAGAAAAAAAATCTAATTTTATTGAAAAGTAAATATTTAAATTTATATTTTCGGACTAAAAGTGTTTAACGATATATAAATTTAATTTTAAATAAAGAATAATAAAAATAAAAATAATTATAGTTAAAAGTTACCATTGAAAACCCTTTAACATATAGCTGTAAGAATTGATGTGAAAACATATAATGGTAGACCAAGCAAATTTGAAATCTAGACGTAAATATGTGAGACTTAAAGTAACATGTCAAGTAAGTAAAAAAAATATAATTTCAATGAAAAACAAACATTTAAATTTACATTCTCAAGGTAAAAATATTTAACGATATACAAATTTTAATTTTACAATAAAGAATAAGAAGGATAAGAATAATTATAGTTAAAAGTTACCTTCGAAAAGCCTTAATGTAAAGTTGTAAGAATTGACGTGAAAACTTATAAAAGTGGAATAAGCAAATTTAAAATCTTAATGTAAATGTGTGAGAGTTAATATAATAAGTTAATTATGTAAAAAAAATCTAATTTTAAGGAAAAATAAATATTTAAATTTATATTCTCGATTAAAAAATTTAACGATATACAAATTTTAATTTTAAAATAAAAAATAATAAGGATAAATATAATTATAGTTAAAAGGTGCCATTGAAATGCCTTGATGTAAAACTGTAAGAATTAACGTAAAAACTCATAGAAGTGAAACAAGCGAATTTAAAATCCTAACGTAAATGTGTGAAAGTTAACGTAACATGTTAATTAAGTAAAAAAAAATCTTATTTTTGTTAAAAACAAACATTTAAATTCATATTGTCAAGGTAAAAGTATTTAATGATATGCAAATTTTAATTTTAAAATAAAGAATAATAAAAATAAAAATAATTTTGGTTAAAAGTTGTCATTGAAAAGCGTTGACGTAAAGTTCTAAGAATTGATGTAAAAACTCATAATGGCAGAACAAACATATTTAAAATCTTAACATAAATGTTTATGCATTAACATAACAACTCAATTAAGTCACAAAATTCTAATTTTAAAGAAAATAACATTTAAATTTATATTCTCGGGCGAAAAGTATATAATGATTTGCAATTTTTAATTTTAAAATAAATAATTATAAAGATAAAAATTATTATAGTTAAAAGGTTCTGTTGAAAAGCCTTTGACGTAAAGCTATAAGAATTAGCGTAAAAACTCATAAAGGTAGAACAAGCAAATTTAAAATCCTAACGTAAATGTGTAAGAGTAAACGTAACATGTCAATTAAGTAAAAAAATCTAATTTTAATAAAAAACAAACATTTAAATTTATATTAACGAGTTTAAAGTTTTTAATGGAGTACAAATTTTAATCTATAAAGGAATAATAGTAAAGATGAAATTATTTATGGTGAAAATTACAATTGAAAAACCTTGACATAAACTTGTAAGAATTAAAGTAAAAAATTATAAAGTTGGAACCATTATTGTCAAATTGTTGACGTAAATGTGTGAGATTTAATGTAACAAGTCATAACAATAAATTGAATTGAATTAAATTTGTTAGATATAACGTTAATATTGAAAAAGAATAATATTCTTATATTTGAAGGTAAANAATTTTAAATCTTAATGTAAATGTGTGAGAGTTAATATAACAAGTCAATTAAATAAAAAAAAATCTAATTTTAGTGAAAAATAAATATTTAAATTTATATTTTCAGGTTAAAAGTGTTTAATGATATACAAATTTTAATTTTTAAATAAAGAATAATAATAATAATAAAAATAATTATAACTAAAAATTGACATAGATAAGTCTTGACGTAAAACTATAACCATTAACGTAAAAATTTATAAAGGTGGAATAACTAAATTTTAAAATTTAATGTAAATGTATAAGAATTAACATAATAAGTTAATTAAGTAAAAAATTTAATTTTTATGAAAAACAAACATTTATATTTATATTATCGGGTTAAAAGTATGGAACGACATTCAAATTTTTATTTTAAATAAAGAATAATAAAGATAAAGATAATTATAATTAAAAGTTATTATTGAAAATGCTTAACGTAAAGTTGTAAGAATTGACATAAAATCTTATAAAAGTGGAATAAGCAAATTTAAAATCTTAATATGTTAGAGTTAACATAATAAGAGATAATAATAATTTTTATTGAATCAATTAATTAAATATAATTTTAATATTAAAAAGAATAATATTCTTATAGTTTAAAGTAAAGAATAAAATAAAATTAAAAGTTAAATAGCTTTTAAAATAAACTAAGTAAGTTTAAAAATTATCTACGTTGTTATCCTAAAATAGATAAATTTAAAAAATTATATATATTGTTTATCTGTTAATATGCTATACAGGTTTTTATTATTTTTTAAAAATTTTATTAATTGACCTTACAATAAAATTAAACTTATTGTAGCGTTCACCGGAAACTTTGATTTTTTTTTTCTTTTGTTTTGAGATTTTGGATGTCATTTTCGAAAATCAAAAGAAAGCAAGAAGAAATTTAGGGTTTTTTTTTATAATTATCTTATTGTCCTTGTAAAATTAAAAAAAAATTACTTCTAAAATTAATTGTTTCAAATTATTTTAACAAGGTTAAAATAGTTTTTTACATTTTTATTTATATTAAACTGGTTTAGAGTTGACATGGTAATCCGATACGAACACGACACAATTAGTTAAACATGTTGAGATGCTAAACATGTTTATTAAATGTGTAACATCACATGACTGGTTTAACATGTATATTAAACAGATAGAATTAAATTTTATATGATATGACACAATTTATATCTTATTCAAAATATTAACACGATTAACATAACATGTGACGAACATGAAATACGATTAATACCATTAAGTTACAAATGAAATATAACTTCATTTGTCAAATTAAAAACTAATAATGATAAAAATAATTAAAAATAATAATAATATTCATGATGTATAATAAAGTTCGCTATTATCATTAATCATAAATATAAATATAAAATCTACCACCACCATCATCGTCATTACTCATAATTATATATTTATATATATATATATATATATATATTTATACGATATTAATCTAATTATAAGCGTGTCATACTCATATACAGTAATAAGCGAAGCAAATTATATGAATACACAGCATCATAATTAACTGAACCCAAGTGGAGTATTTGTGCCGTATTTGTGTCTTCAAGTGGAGTTTTAGACAAGATTTTCAGGACTTAACCCACGCTTGCTGAACCCGAAACATTGTAAAATTAATAAAATTATTTTTATTTCATTTTAATATTTAACAAGTGAAGATATTAATCATGGAAAAGTTTTAAGCATCCTCACATCAAGGATTATTGATGTGTTTATAGATTTCATTTCAGTCAAATATGATTCACTGATCATAGATAGAGCTGGCTGCTTCTACTGAAGTTTTGAGCACATGAAAGTAGACTTGCATTCCTTGGAGCGTTGTACAAAAGAAACATGAACATTATTACTAAGGAGTGCGGGAACATCTCAATTATCATCATGAAGAAAAAATAAATTTAACTACAATAAACTTATAAATCTCCCAAAAAAAACCCTTTTGATATGGTAATCTAACCGGTTCAAACCTGAGTTTGGACTTAAAAATCCATACTCAAGCTCGACTCGAATGGACAGGTAGCTCGACTCTTAAACACTTCTACTACAGAAGCCTTTCAGCAAAATTTTACAAGAAAATGATGAGCGAGAAATGAGTAAGTGTTAAATGAATAAATACAATACATACAATCAATAAAGACAAGCATATGTTTCCACTTTCCACTCCATATGGACAAGAATCAATATTACAGTGACTGATTTTATTGGTTGGAAGGAAGAACGATAAAATGTACTACCTATTGATCAAGAGGCAGCCACTCTACCTCTAGATATAGTTCTCCAGATTCAACATTTTGGAGCTTGAGTGACACATCTTGTTTCACCTTCCCATCCACAATGTTGATGATGCTGTCCTCTATGAGGGCGTTATCGTGGGACTTGAGCCATTTGCCAATCTGCATATTTCCAAACATTTCAGGGTCCCCGTATGCCATTGCAGATGTTATCAAGGGCTGGATATCAACCTCTGCTTCTCCCATTATGTCATCAGCCGAGAACGTGTCATGATCAAACACTTGCTACAACGTGCAATGAGGAAATTCAACAGATTAGAGGAACCCAATCGTCACTATGCTTAACATGGAATGAAATCTCATATGAATGGATGAATAGCAATGCAAGCATCAGCAGTTCAACCACATAATCTAGAAAGGTATATGTGAAACTCCTGGTTAAGTATGATAAATTGTAGTGACTCTTATTAGCTGGTGATAACTATTGCTAATGGAGAGGATTTGACTAGAGAATGTGCATATAGAAATGTAGCTAATGAGAAAAGCCAATAATTTCTTCAGTTTCCTTTCTCCTACCATAGGAAAACATGAAATGATTGCCCCTGTCTGTCATGCTGTTGAACACTCCTGTAACTGCCATTTTTATCTGAATATTTTTGAAATTTAACCCAAACTCATCTCAATAGATAATCAATGCAACAGGTGCCTTAATCAAGGCTCAAGACTCATCACCTCCCATGAATTTCTAGCTTCTAATAAATCAATCGTGACTATATCTGAGAATTCTAATTCCATCCTTCTTCAACAGATAACAGTCACAGGGGGTAAGTCTGCTCCACAATGCCAGCATATAATTCCCTTTATTTCCAGTTCATTAGACATTGTTTTTATCTGTCTAACCATATTATTGAGAATAAAACCACAAACAACCGGTCATATTGTTCATCCAGCACAGCTACGGGCAATTAGGATAACCAACGAACAGGAAGAGTGGATAGAATATAAGGAATTTACATTGACTATGCATTAAGTTTTCGAGCTCAAAATTGCTGGGTACTAATCGTGTAAATGTGCAATTCATCAAAGTTCCCAAATAAAACCATAAAGCATTCCAGATGTGAAATAACCAGCAAAACATCAGGAAGTTAGACAGTATTTAGCATTTAAAGCAATACAGTATATTTTCCATTTTCACTGCTAGAGTTTGCACAAATTAATCTGACTTCTTCAAAGCCCAAATCGACTCAAAAATTTAGTAACTTGAAAAGCAACCCCAAATCTAAAATGACTCAAATGAATGGCCAAATACCTCGAATTATGTGAAACTGAAATAACCTGACCACACCACTGTCCCACCCGATTACTGCTTTAACACACCTAGAGGCAACAAACCTTGGCCTTAACTAACCCACTGAAAACCTGTTCTCATGCAGCTCAAATTGATTTAAAACTTCAATAACCAGAACCTATGCGAAAGGAACTGGAACATCTCAAAACCTGAAATGACCCAAACCCAGCCAACATGAAACCAAAACAACTGGAACTTAAACAGCCCTTAAACTGGAGCCGAATACATGAAGTTTATATGACTTGACCCAAATCCAACCCAATCAGACTCATTGCCATTTACAGAACTTCATAAATAGGTAGAACCACCATTCTCATACTTGATACATACAGAGGGTGATAGTTCTCTAAAAATAGTCAACTTTTTGCAACAACAAAGTTTCTTAATAACATCGATTGGGAAGAAAAACACACTTACCAACTTCACAGGCCCAAAGTTCTGAGGAACAGATAGCATGAGTTCCTCGTTCCAAACTGGATTCAAGTTGCTCTTTATTATAGTCGTCTGAACAGTCTAATAAGATCAAAGACCCATCGTGATCAATTGTAAATGAACTAGCACCATCTAAAGCAACTAGTAATCTCCTTCTCAGTTTTGATAATAATGTAAGCTATTACTCACAAATAGGAAAAAAGAAAACACATAACAGTTATCCAAAGTTTTAATAGAGGTCTGAACCACCATCAAAACTGAGTGAATGATACCAACAGCTTGATCCACATGCAGAATTGATACTGATGTAATCTAAAGCATAAATGCCCACAAGTCCATGCATGCACATGCACACATAGAGAAAGAGACAGAAGCAATAACATAGTTTCTAACAGTCTACACCTTGCAAATGTCAATAGGTAGCAACCACAGAATGTATAACCTCAACAGAACTTTTGAACTTCAGTTATGAGAATAAAGGCCACAGATGTGAAGCAACCAACCTGCTGCCCAAGAGTCAGGACAACATAAGGATCACTGGTCATCATATCCCGAATGGCTAAATTTGTGCCTTTTACCACTTTGACCTTCAGTAACCCAATAAATTCTACCATGCCTTCCTGTTACCACTTTCACGTCAAACAGATTGAAGTTATTAACCACAGCAAATATAACCAGTTAATCCATCTTAAGGTATTTTAATTATTAATGTTAATACTAACTTGACTTTTCTCAGAAAGAATACAGTCACAACTTGTGCAACCCCTAACATGGGAATTTGCCAGGTTTTAGTGTAGACGTTCTTTCTTTCCAATATAATAAACATGAACCAACTCAAAACCATATAAACAAGCAGCACATAAAATATAACAACCCCAATAATTATGGATCTAGCCATAGAAAAATTGAATGCAAGATGAGCCTACAACAGAATGCAACAGAAGCATCCCATCTATGTGTTCAGTGCTCATGGCTGTGCAGCAAGTAACCATGTTCATCTCTTACAATCATTAGCAGCATGATCTTCATTATGGTTCCTGAGACAAAGGTGCAGAATGGAAGTAACAAAGAGCAAAAGATTTTACCGAATTTTCTGATGGCTTTACTCGAAAACTATCCAAAATCTTTCTAGAAAAGCTTGATTGAAGAGAAGCAGAACTCTTCCCTGATGTGATCCGCAAGCTAGGTTTCACAAATTCTTGAAGCTCATACTTGGACCTACAGGAAGATTTGAAATAAGTAATTACTATAACATCTAAGCTATGGCTGATCCATCAAATCTGCTATATGCTTCCAGAACATACACAGAAAGAACAAGAATAAAATAGGTCTGTTGGTAAGTCGTGATAAGGTTACAGCAGTTTAAGCACTGGCATTCTATCTAAATCCAGTCACAACAAAAGGAATGGTCTGAACAGAAAAAAAAAAAGGTTTAGAGCACATAAAGGCATCCAAGAGAAGTCACAAGGAAATGCACAACTAGTGAGATTCTAAATTTGACCAAACTAACCTGATGAATCTCCTCCGCTCATCATGACTAGCATCTGGGCCAGGCTTTGAACAATTTTCAGGTATATATGCCTCGTAGATTGCATTAGCAGAGGAATTTCCTCCAACTTCAATCATGGCATCAATTTCATCATCAGACCATTCATCCAATGTCACAGATAAAACCTGGGATCATCAGAAAGTATTGTTGCTGTCATCAGAAGAAAAAGGGACAAGAACAAAAGAAAGAATAACAACACACTAAAATTTCAAAGTATCATCAACTAGAAAAGGATTATGTAGGAGGAATTGTTAGCATAATATAGACATCGATTTGGCCATAATTATGTTAAAAAAACATAATAGCCTGAAGTTAAGTCCTTAAAAGAGCAAATCAGTCACAACAATCTACAGTTAAAAAACCTATAAGTATAACATAAACAAGTGAAAGACTTCAGTTAAACCATGAAAGATTCAACTGGTATTATGATCATAACAACCAACCCACTACATTACAGCCGACTTTTCTGCCATGTATCAGTTCCGCACAACAATTTGAGTTCATCCAACAAACATTTTATTTATCAATTGTCAAAAATCACAGCTTTGCTGACATTCTATTATTAAAGTACACACCTATTACCCAATTCTTGGATCTTCTAATTTTACTGATTCATTTAATTATATTAAATCTCCATGCTAAAATCAGATAAACAAATTGTCTATGATAAATTATATAACCATGTTGCCATAAGCAGCCAACAGAATATCTCATATCTTTCCCCACTGAGGAGTCAATATTCCATGAGTGAAAAAAAATATTAAACTAAATGCAGCCTATAGTAGTCACCTTGGAGATGTGTGTACCAAGGCTTCTGTGCACACTGCAACACTTCAGGCATATAAAGACGCCAATATTTGCTGATCTGAAAATACAATTGTCAAGTGATTCTCTGAATCCTTTCTCATGCCACAAACAAATATACATACACAAGCTTGAGATTATGTGCTTTATGTGGTTAGGTTATATAGCTTTGCACTACTCATCTTCAACATTGTCAACTTAAAAAGGCCTCCTGAAAGACACTTCAATATAACATTATGCAAGTGCTGAAAATCAATTTCATGTAAATAACAAACTAGCACAAAATAATATGAATCCAGCGTGAATTAAAGATATCTTCTTAAATATTTAATTCTTTATGAACCATAAATCTACACTACTTCACAAGAAAATGCAAGATTTCTAATTTAAATATTTCCTTTATTCCTCAATTAACATTTCTTATTAATTCAAGGAGAAATTAGTGAACAAAAAGGCCCATACACATGATGATGCAACTAAAAGAAATTAATTCTCCTTTATGTCACCAATTTTCTGGTTAACAGTTGAGCAAATTAAGGAATAACAGAAAAAACAGATGTAGATTTGTTGATTTCTCACTATCATCCTTCTTTGATCCTCAAACTTGAAATCAAATGCCCTTTCTATATAAAAATTTAATTTCACGCTAATTCAACAGAGCTAATTTCAGCCAAAAATATAGTAAGTGCATCTCACCAAGTTATCAAATAAAATCATAACATTCATTAAGAATGGGCCAAATAAATCTTCATCGTGAAAGGCATTTAAGCCACCAAAAGGGTCCTGTTACTCTCCTAAGGTATACAAGCATGTATCATAGAATCAAGGACTGAATATTCCTGGCAGCTGCCACCAACACCTTGCATGGTGTGCTATTAGGTCAAGATGTACTTCCCCATGTATAAGAGAGGAGAACTACTGAAAGGTATAACCTCACTCTCTTTCCACTTTTTCTTCCCTTTTTCCTTCCTCACTTGTTGACTTACGCATCAAAGAGGGAATCATAGAAACCCTCTGATGACCCAATTTTTGCAAGTTTTGTCCTCAATCCAACCAAAAAGGCTTTCCAGACCATTCAGAGAAGTCTTCCGGTTAACTCAGCTCTTCTCCTCCATTTGAACTCAATATTTTGGTGTTGTCTCTGGGAATGACAATAGTCATGTCCAATTCCCACTCAACCCCCCTTTCAACTCTCCCCTAAACATTCTACCCACCCAACCCAAACCTTAACCAACCAATACCAAACGCCAACCAAGTAGACAAACAAGAAGAAAGACTCAACTTACCTTAGCACCATAAACAAAGAAACCTAAAGCCATCAAAATCAACTCAGAATCTACTAATCCCTTGAAACTTTAGTTGCAAATGGATGACACGAGGAAGGAGGGAGAGCAAGACCATACCTTTTGTGACATGGTACGTCTTGACCTTAGAACAATGTAAACAGTTGGTGGAAACTGTCAAGAATATTCACTCCTTGATGTCAAGAGCATGTGACACCTGCTCTGAGCACCACATGTCTCCCAATATGGTGAAGGGGCCTAATGGGCCCTTGGCTAATTGGTCTTGAAGCCCTTGATAGGCGTAGGGGCAACTAAGGTGATCACCCTCATGACTAGTCGTCTTTAATCTTTGCCTTCCCATCATATGCTTCAGTCTTACAGAATACAAGTGAAAAACTCTTACTAGAATATTGACGGTAGACAATGAAAGACAATTAACAAAAAACGATGTAGAGATGGCAAAAAGCACTTGAAATGCAAGAAGACCCAGCACTCAAAAACTCGAGAACACTAGAAAAGCAAAAAGAACGGAAGTGAAATTTTTTCACCCCTGTACCCAACTTATAGTGACCAACAAACACCTCAGACAAAGAGTCACTTGAACTATCACCAACTATGTCAATCCATGTGCTTTGTGACATTTGCCAGTGAGCAAATGCAAACATACGAACTGACATCACCAAAATACATGTAGTCACATGGCATTGCATGCAGTCACACAACCTAGCATGTCGTGATGTCAACGATTAAAAAGAAATCACACACTTGTGTGTCACAACAATTGTCAAAACCAGACGTCACTTTAGTTCTGAGACTACTTGTCTCTAATTCAATGAACTGCAAAAATTAAGGCTTTTCAAAATTCAATCCAAAAATTTTACAAGTGCAACTCTTTAGAAAATTTATAACACAATGCAAACCTCCACCAAAATCAAATAAGTGCGAAAAACTACCCCAACAACTATGGCAAACATCCCCCAAAAGATAAACAAGCCCAAAACATAACCGCCAAAAGTTAATTTACAGAAATGGTGAGCAATGCAAGTGACCACATCCAAGACAAAAATTTATGATCACCATGACCTGAGGCAAATGTTATACCAAGAGCTTCAAGCCCAATTAGACAAGGGCCCATTAGGCCCTTTTACCAACTTGAGAGACACATAGTGCCTAGAGCAGGCGACACACTCTCCTAACATCAAGGACTAAATATCCCTGATAGATACCGACACTTTGCATGGGATGCTATCATATTTTGCATAAGATTAGTATTTAAGCTTTTAAATTTTTTCAATTTCTTTATAACAAAGTTATACATAAAAATTTAATCATTAAAAAATTAATAACTAAATTTACAATATCTTTACAATATCCTTTTTTTTTTTTTATCTTTTGCACCCGAGCATTTGGCTCATTGGTTGGTGCATTATCTCCCTACTTAAAGAGCAAGGTTCAAATCCCCCCTCCCCCAATTATTAAAAAAAAAATTTACAATATCTTTTATTTTGTTGATGTTATTGTATAATGATTTTTTTTTATAATACACTATCGTACATTATTAAATATCTTGCAATATTATAGTAAATTAGTATTCCCTATGCATGGCATAGACTAAAAGCAAATCATTGTAGAAGTTGTATGTACAAAATATAAAAAAGTATCACAAAAGAAAATAACTCTAAAAAAAGCTAACTATCACCATTTAGTATCTATACGAGAAATTAAGTTTGTGTCGTACACATGTATTTGGGAGAGTTAAATGCATCATATAATCCTATAGTAAATGTACAAAGGAATTTTGTGAAAGTAAAAGATTTATTACATAAGTATTAAAGAGAAAGTTCATAAGTATTAATCAAGTATCGAGTAAAATAGATTAAAAATGTTAATGATTATATAAAGACTTTGAGAAAATCAAGGGGCAAGTAAAAATAACTAACAAAACTAAAACAAAAAGAACTTTCATAGGACTACATAGAATTTGAAAAAGTTGACGGAGGCCAGGTAAAGAAAACTAAAAAGATTAAGTAAGATAATCTAAGGGATAAAGTAGAATTTGGAAAACCAGTGGGGGTCATGGTCCCCTTGGAACTCCCCTAGCTCTGTCCTTGAAAAGAAAGTCAACAAGTTACTCAATGTTCATTGCTTAAGTAAAATCTTCTCTTCAAACTGGACTTGAAAATGAAAAAACAAATATTCTGTACATTGTTGTTGATTGATTTAATCAAACTGTCTTCATTATCACCGTATCATCATAGTAAAAGAAATGAATAGGCAGAACCTAAGCAAGTCGTAATGGTTAAACTTACGCCCATTTTGGATCCGGAGCAGCACAATCAGCACAATGGCGATTATCAGTCTGACTCAATAAGTTCTTCAATCTTGCTTTGGCTGCAGAGGAAATACATATTTACCAAAAAAAAAAATCAGTAAACTAATGTATCAAAAATAAAAAACAAAAATCAACATATATAAAAGAATAGGACAGATATATTATCCTAAAAAAGATACGCAATTATGCCGATTAAGGTCAATGCACCAACATGGAGAATCTCTAGCCTCTTATACTCAATTTTACGTAAACCAAAAAGAGAACTGTTAGGCATTTAGTGTTTGATCACAGTGCAAAACCAGATATTAAGTGTTTGTAGAGAGGATAAGGAGAAGAGAAAAGAAATGAGTGGCATAAAGGATATGAATTATCCCTTCATCCTCCAGCACCAGTCTAATTCTCAGGCCTTTATATATACAACTTATGCACTTCCTAGTGAAGAAAACAAGTTGACAACTGAATTCTACAAAGCCAAATTCCGAAAATTAGCTCTTTTTAAAAGAAGCATTACACTTTGTTCACCTCGTTTTCTTCAAATTGAGATGCACAGGCCAACCACAAAATAGTGGTAAAACATCATGCAATTACTTTGAGAGAAGTTTGAGCGTGTGTGGAATGTCCCATGCATGATAGCTACCTACTACTTAAAATTTCACATGTGAAAAACAATTGCAAGCTTGTCTATTTTTGGCCATTGTAGATTGCGAACTTAATTTTGCAAATTATTGAAGGAAAGATTAACCAAAAAATTATAATAATTAACTAAGAAAAATTCTGAGCTATGTACTGCCTTATAATATTACATTGAGAACATGACTATCATCTATAATTTATGACCGGAAAGTTTCAAATCATTCATCATTGATTGATGTAACAGTAGCATACCTGTGGTAGTTCCACTCATTGCTCTGCTACCAAACCACGATCATCCAACAAGAAAGCTTGAAAATCTGATAAAAAAGCCAAACAAGAACCAATCCATATCAGCTAAATGGATACAAACTTGCCATGTAATTTCTGTTAGGACTTTTCTCTGTTCATTTTTCTTTTCAATATCTTCTACGTTTTTTTTTTCCATTCCTGGGCTCCAAATCATATACTGCATTCTAAAGAGAATCAAAACGCCAGAAAAATGATAATAACAAAAAGAATCACTAATCGTCAAACAAGGTGGTCCAAGGTAAAAGAAGAAATAGACAAATGAAATTAAGGTAAAAGTTCAAATCAAATATGACAATATCCCAAAACTGCAGTAAGTGAAAAATGGAACCATACAAAAACCCAAATGATTTTTAAAAAAAAAAAATCCAAAAGAAACCCAAATGAAAATTGTAATTTAATTTCATTTCCTACATTTTCTCAGCAACAAACAGAACAGAAACGGAGAAAGCCCAGTGTTGGTATTCTCAGAAATCCGCTACAAGGTACAACAATATCAAAAGTCAAGAGTTTGCCGTTGATTAAAAGAGAGGATAATATGAAGAAACCCATTAACCAAAGCAACTACGGAAAATTCAAAAAAAAAAGAAAGAAAGAAAAGTCAAAGAATGCTAAGAGATTCAATGAAAATGATATGAAAGATCTGAAAGAGGTATTTAGAAGTTCACCACTGAATTGAAATTGCAAATCCAAAGATTACCCAGAGGCAGATGTGGGTGAGAGAGAGAGAGAGAATGAGAATAAAAAGGTCTACTTTTGAAAAGGTAATGAAAACTATGGAAAGCAAGCTTTATTAAATTTTTATTTTTATTTTTATTCTGTAATTATTGTATGCGTTTTTTTTAATTTTTAAATAATTTATATAATAAAGACAGTTTCTGTGTAAGGTGTCAGCAACGAGAATGAATCACGTAGTCTATGGAATCTGTCTTCTGCCTATTATCGGAAGAAGACAGTAAATCAACATTTTAGCCCAAAATAATTTAATTTTCTACTAATATTTATTAAATAAAAATTCAAGACTTGTGACCAAAACATAATGCATAAAGCTTAAAAAAGATCACCAATATATTTTTAATTAAAATTTATTTATAACCTTTTGACTTTCTTTTTTTATTTTGTGTGGTGCCTCATTAATTAAAGCTTGGATTCTAATGTTAACAGCTAGCGATAATCCGGACTCATGATGTATAATAATTTGATTATCTTAATTTTATCCGAACCTGATTATATAATATTCTAATCATACTTAATCCAACTAATGTAACATTTTCCATTACAAAATACTCATTGATATCTTAAATTTAACCAGTAATGTATTAAGCCAATCTAGCAATATATATGTAAATATATATAACATTCACCAAGCACGGCCTGGTTGTATTCCATAAGTCCAAAAGGAGATAGTTCTGACCGGACCCTTTTTGGATGGCATTCAACAATAAGAATGAAAAGAAGAAACAACCCAAACACAAGTAGCCAAGATGAAATGAAACTCAACAATCATCAATGGAGAGGTTTTCTAATTTTGTATTAATCACGCAACTGGCTCGATTATTTAATCATTCAAATGTATGCTGACAGCGAAATCCAAGGTCCGATTAAATGAAAAATGCCAAATTGTCTACCATGGCTACACTGCCGCATCTCTTTAAAGACAGGGCATAACTTGAGTACAGTCCTGCAAAACTAATATACTTCTACGTGCCATTGTTTCTTCTTCTTGAGTTGTGAAAGCTTCTCATCCCAATTCTCTCCTCTCTTCTCAGCAACTCTTTTCAGTGTTTCTTGGATCCCGGGCATCATTCCCTTGAGCCCACAGAAATATATATGGGCTCCATCATCCAAGAGCTTGAAAATTTCATCACTGTATTCCTCGATCTTATCCTGAACATACATCTTGCCCCCACTCTTGTTCTTCTGCTCTCTACTAAGAGCTCCATCATATCGGAAGTGATCTGGGAAGTCCTGAAGGTATTTGGTAAACTCATCATCATAAAGGAGACTGTCAGCGTTGGCTACCCCAAGGAAAAGCCATGCAAGGCCACGGAACTTGAATGTAACATCTTCCATGAACATGCGCCGTAGGTAGCCTCTGAATGGAGCTACACCAGTGCCAGTAGCTATCATTATGTGGTAGGCATTTGGGTTATCTTCAGGCAAAAGCATTATTTTGCCAGAGGGACCTGCCGAAAGATTCTAGTGAGTTAATAGGAGATATGTGATCAGTTGTGACAATCAATTTTCCTGTAAAATCCATATAATTAACCAACACCAACAAGAGGAAAAAAAAAAACAAAAAGAACCTAATTCAATAATCTTAACTAGGCAAAAAGATTTAAACAAGAATTAGTATTTTGATAAGATAATGGCAAGACAACCTTAGTGGAATTCAACCAAGAATATAATGCACAATTGGCTGGAATGTAAGCAGTTCAGTAACAATCTTGTTGGACCATCCAAATAAAATTGCCTTAAGACATTGCAATACACCTTATGAAGCTATCAGGATAGTAAAATTTAGTAAAAGCTAAAGACCGTCTTTTTATGAACTACCAAAACCTAGCTTTCTGTATTGCAATTTCCAATTGATTTGAATTACTAGCTGTCAATAACTGTATGTTGGGTAATTTTAACCATCACCCTACAGTAATATTTAAGATATGTAGGAGGACTGTGCTATATTAAGATGTTCCACTTTATTAAAGGATCTTACCAGTTATCTGAACTTTATCTCCAGGCTTGGTGTTGCATAGGAAATTGCTACATACACCATTCTTTGAAGGATCCTCCTTTCCAGTCTCAGGGTCATAATAGACAGCACGACGAACACACAAACTGGCTGTCTTCCCATCAAAAGAATCTCCGTACCTGGTTGAGGCAATGGAATACAGACGAACATTGTGGGGAGACCCTGGTTTCTTTGGATTTTCACCCTATGAAGTAGAAACAAACGAAATTTTAGAAAGGAAATCGATGAAGTAGAAACTAAAACAAGAAGTTCAAAGAATACACATGACTTCAAGCTATGAGATTGAGAGCCACTAATGGATGCGACTGGACACTGATAGTGAACATGACATTCAAAATTCAAAAATATCTCATTCCTATGTTCCAAGCATGATTTCTTGTCAATGCAAGTTTCATCTATGCTTAAAGTTGATACATTCTAAGGATAAAAATTACTGATTTAACTGCACAAAACTAACTCAAAACAGTAAAAAACACAGCATTATAGGTATGGCAAGCTTACAGGAGGGATAACACCGTAGCTCTGCCCTTCCCAGTAGGGTACATTTCCACCATGGTCAATCACAATATGGCAAGTCTCACCCGGAGCTTTTGGACCGACAAGTCTCTCCACAGAAACAATGGTAGCTGTGTAAGGTTCCTTGGGCTTGAATAAATTTAGAGGGGGCTCTTTTGCATTTTCCAACTCTAAAGGTGAAACTGCAACCTTGGATTTGCTGGCTTGTTGCACTGACATGCATACTATGTACTGATTGCTCTTCTGTATATTTCGTGATTTTAAATCCAAAGATAAGGTGGAAACCCATGACTTGTCACCAAAGCTTATACTGTTCCTCTGCAACAAAGCCAAGTGCTTCTGTGTTAAGAACTAATTTACCATATGCACCATGCAGAAGGTTAACTTGCAGGATAAAGAAAAATAAGCTGAAACAACTTCTTAAGAAACAATGCAACTCTAGTTCAGTTATCGCACCAACAATATTAACTAAAGAAACAACTCCCAACACAAATTGCTGAATACAGTTGTCTATCATGTGGACAAATTAGTCAACAAAGCTGCATTTGACAACCACACTCACTTTGGCCAATGAAGTTAGCAACTTCAATTTATTGGAAGACTTTAAATGTGTTCAGAAGTGGCAAGAGTGCAATGCGGTATTTTAAAGGGAAAAGGAAGAAACAAAGAGCAATATGATTCTTCTGCTGTCAGCAACTTTGACTTCTTAAAAGAAAGAAGGAAGGAGAAGAAGAGATGATCATTTGGCTTTATCGTCACAGTTTTGAAGGCAAAAGTGGAGCATGAATATGGACATTAGACACTCCTTCAGCCTCTAGGCATGACAGAACTTGGAAATTGAAGCTTGACACAAAAGAAGAAATCACAAACAAGGCATTGCATTTGTTTAGTTGATATTGACAATTGAAATAGTTAAATATTATAGGAAAGATGACCATGGTATTCTCGTTTTTCCTACAACCTGTGGCACTATTTTGTGAAAATAATCTCTTCTGACACAAATTATGACCACTCTCAGTCTCAGAGAATATCAAAACTTAAAACATTAATTGTATTTTAGCCCATAAGAAGAAAAGGTTTAAGTTTGGTTACTGGTGATCAAGATTATACATAAATTCTCACTCCAACAGCGCATTAGAGTAGATAAGATCAAAAAAATTCAACCATAACATCTTAACTTGATTGTCCAAATTCCTCCATAAAAGGCTTAACAACCTGAGCTGAAAATTCGAACTTGTAAAGATCGTTTACCCCTAGTCTTTCCAAAGAATCAAAGTACCCATCACGGCAACTTAACCAAATACTCAAAAGGAATGTAAAAATTAATTAGATTTTGAATGAAAAATCAGAATCATAATACTAATCAATACCTTGGATACAGATCTCCTTAGAGAAATATCGCTTCCAATGGGAACAGCTACAGAAACCTGAAAAACAAACAAAACAAAACCAGTGTTTCAGAAAACCCATTTCGATAAATTCAATAACAGCTAAAGAAATCGTAAGATTTTTAAAAAATATATATTCCTGGGTACTCAAAGAGAAAAATAATAATTAAAAAAAACCTGGGATACAGCAGAATGAGCCATGATGAGATGAGATAGAGATAGTCAGAAGTGCAAAGAAAGCGAGGGTGAAGAGAAATGGGGGTTGGGTCTTGCTTTTTTCGCTTGTCTTGTGTGTAGGGCTGAGTGATTTAAAGGGGTTTCCAGAGAAAGAAGAAATGAACATGAAAGAAACAAGGATGTGGTGAATTTGATTAGTATAAATGATCCTTTGGAGAGTGGCAAAAGCCAAAAGAAGCCTTTTGCCTCTTTGCTGTTACCTTTGGCTCCTCGGATTGCTGCTTAGTTTAGTTCCCAATTAAAACTTTGCTACTTCTGCTTCCCCTCCCTTTGACTCTTTTGTTTATGCATAATGCTAATACAATCAACTTTAAACCAATTTATTTGTTTTATGGTATAAATTAATAATAAATTATGACTAATTAACTCAATTTTTGATGAAAAAACCTTTAACATAATCCCAGCTCTATCCTTGGAATTTGAGGAAATTTGAGGAAATTTGTTAGTATTTGGCTTCAATTAGATGTACATTAAGAAAAGGGGAAGGTACCAAATTGAGCAAGTTGATTAATTAATTACTTATTAACAAGAAAGCATAATCATTTTTATATTATCAAATTCATTAATATTAATTAATAGATATCCAAAAAGTTATATAATTCATTTTTAATTATATATTATGTTTTAAAATAATAATGAAACAAAAAAAAAAAAAGTGTAATAGTTTCTCCATCATGGCCCAGAGAAGCCCTTTGGGAGGGTGATTTGGTTACTACATAGACCTCTTGCATTTCCCAAAAGGCCATCAAATATGAAATCAAATCATTTGTACCAAACTTGAAAAGAAAGGGGTATTACTTCAAAATCAGAATTCTGAGATCAGACGCACACACACATTCCTCCACTACTCAATCTTGGTAAAAAAACAGCAAAAATACAAAAGAGATACAAGTACACCATTTCCATCTGATGGTCCACTAACATATTTTTAATCTACTTTAACAACAATCTATGGACACGTAGCAAACATTCAAACAAGTTTAAACATAGGGGTGGCTCAACAAATTCAAAGGCTTAAAGTAAAATATTCAATGAGACATTCTTTTATTAAAATTAAAAGAATTATTAAATTTTTATCTTTTTAGCTTTTTAAGATGTAAAATTTTAATATTTTTTAAATGGTTAATACAAAATCAACAATTCAAATTTTTAATTCAAATAAATCAACTATCACATAAATAAAAGCAATATAATAATATAATATAAATTAAAAATTAAAGTAAAAAAGTCTATAAATATTAAAATAATAGTACCTAATTGTTGAATGCTTATTACAAACTGTAAATGAAGTTCATGGCTTTATAAAAAAAATAACATAATGGACTTTTTGTGTGTTCTTTAAAGAAAAATTAAAGTTAAAGGAAGAAGGAAGAAAGAGCAAATGAGAACAAAATAATTTAAAAGTATATATTATATATTAAAAAAATAAATAATTAGTTTTATATATAGGAGAAAAAATAGTTGTTATAAATTACTAAATATGTTGATTAGAAATAGGAAAAATAAGTAAGAAAAAAATAATTATTGAAGATTATTAAATACATATGATTGTTAATTGATTGAAAATAATATAGTATTCTATATATTAGATAGTGATAGAAAATTGAGATTTATTATATATATAATTAAAAAAATAAAAAAAATAAATAGTTGTATTAATTATATTTTTTTATATTTTTAATATAATAAATTATATTATAAAATTATAAAACCTCTCCAAATTAAAGACCTAAAGCCCTTACTTGAGTGGCTTCACCCAAGGGCCTGCACTATTTAAACATGTATATCAATCTAAGCCTAAGGCCATCTGAATCCCCAACACCAACATTCATGCAAGTTATATAACATATTTACATTTCAATGTGCTTCTTCCCTCTTGTTTACTTTGTTTTGAAATGACACTTTCAACGAGTTTATTCTTCATCAATTTCAAACTATTTTTAGCTCATATGAATCTAAATTTAAAAAAAACTTTGGGTTCTGCTATTTAAGATAAGACACCAGAGCCAACTATATAGGAGTTAAAAGGCCACAACTTTTGTCTTTATCAAAAACTTTGATTAAGAGATTTGGGTATTTAACTTTTACTAGTACTATTGCACTTTAGATCAAGTCAATTAAGGATCAAAATTAATTAAGATATTTCTTTTTTTTACCTAGTGTCTCATGCAATCATGAAATGTTTCATTGTATCATACATACATCTAAAAAGATACAAGTAGATTGCTAACTTTGGATGGCCATTGGATTATTAACACGATCCAAATATATTCAAGAAAAATAAATTTGTAACCAAAACAATAACAAAATAACTTTGAATAATTAAAATAATGAAAAATCTTAACAACATATGAATTTTACATCATGTACAAAGTTATGCAAATATTTCTAAAACTGCATCACATATCAAATTATTAAAATATTTTTAAACTTACATGACACATTCGATGATGAAAATACTTTTAAAATTACATGACTTATTAGATTACGAAAACACCCTTAAAATTAAATCTACACCACATATTAAATCATATTCCTGAAACTACAGCACATAATAAAATTATTCTTAAAATTACATAATCAAGTTGAATTGAATTGAATTCAAACTTCTGAAAATCAAATATTTATATTCAAATTCACTTTGAATTTATACAAGTAACTCGACCGGTGAACACCTTTAATTAAAAAAGGTGCCCTTACAAATGTGTTCTAAAAATGTCGAAAAAATTTTGGAATAGAAATATAGAATCTTTCAAGACTTCTCCTTTTGGTGACATGGCTAATCTAGGAGTTTTGGCAGCAACATGTGCCCCGAGGAGGACAGCAGCAGAGTACCAATTGTACGATCCCTTTCGCTGGACCCACGTGTAGCTGATCCGTACTCCAACTTTCAACTCCACCCCATAGACGGGCAGCGGTCACCTTCAATCCCATCCACACACCTCTGGGCGCCACATCATTCGTGGCCCAGATTTATTCTCCTATCTCCCTACTCAGCACCATCACTGCCCGAAACTCATTTTCCATTGAAATTTAACCACGGCCAAGGAAGATTTTTCTATACTGTGTTTGCGCGTCCAAAATAGTCACCGTGCGCTCTTCTTAATCATACGTCTGCGATATATCGATGCTGAAATACCGTAAAACTAGTATTTTTATTTGATGTTTAGTTAAAGAATAGGATACATCATACTATATGATATATCATGTTTACTAGAATTAGTTTCACATGTTACAATATTGAGAACAAAATATTTTTTAACGTTTAACTTAATTGTAGATATATGTATTCTTTTATTTAAAAAAATTATCTCATTTTTAAATTAAATTTTATAATTTTACATATACACGAAAGAAGTTTTAAATGTTATAAATGATGTTAAATGATTATTAAATGCATATTTAATAACTAATTTTTTTAAAAATATATCTTTATGGAGTCCGTGTGAATTCTATTATCTTGTTTTAGTTATATATGTACAACATGATTTGTATATTTGAGTAATTGACTCTTAGTAATGAAATTTTGATTTTATTAATACCATTTTGTAACAAATTTTATATAAAAATATATAAATTGAATTCAAATATCTTTTTATCTAATAAAAAAGAAAAATTAATTTAAACTTTGAGTTTTGTATTCTATAAACCCAATTCACCTTGATAGATAGAGAGAGCCAAATGAAAAATGTTGAGAAGAAAAGATGGAATTGCTAAAGGGAGTTTTTTATTTTCCATTTGAGACTTTAATAAAGAGAAATTAGATTAAACATAATACATATTTATATATGCATAAATCAAAATGAGACTCCATGAACCCGAGTGTAGCATAACTTTCTTTCCACATGCCATATGCAAAACGAAAGGCGTGACAAAAAGAATTATTATATTAAAAAGTAAAAAAGGTAAAATAGTTTTCAACTCATGTTTTAGTAATTTTATTTTTTTTTTGAATGTTTCCTTCATTTTCCTTTCATTTCATTATTTTTTCTGAGTTTCCAAACACAGTTAGCAGAGATTCATAATTTCACATTCGCGCAACAGAAATAAACGTAAAAATAAAACGCCCCTCTGCAACACACGGAATTTCAGTCAATTTCGCTATTTACGGTAAAGTTTTTGATTCTCAGGAAACCCTAGTTGCTTTTCTCTCTTTTTCAAATTAAAATTTCTGCTGTTTCCTTTTGGTTACAGAGAGAGAATTTCCCCACAAGCTAACAGATGCTAATTGTTTTTTTCTCCTTTTATAATTTTTTAAAATTCGAGCAGAGGAGAATTATTCAGAAATGTTTTTTTTCTTCCTCTAGCTCGATTTCCTGGTCCGTTTGGATGTTGAGAAAGTGTGAGAAAATAGCTGTGAAATTTTGGCATTTTCCGCTTCTTTTAGATTTTGGAGGTTTTCTTTTTTCAATTTCCCCAAAAGATTATGTAATGAATAATTCCTTTCTTAAATTCCCCCAATTTTCATCTTCTTCTTCTCTTTTTTTTGGTTGGTTTTTGTTTCAGGGCTCACGTATGTTGTTTAATTGAGTTGACTATGTTTTGCATGAGTTAATTGAGCTCATTGAACCGAGTTTGAATTTGCTCGAGTTGAATTTATTTGATTATCCTTTTCTTTTTTCTTAACAATCTCGTGTATGGTGCTCATAAACATTTTTATCTAGGAATTTTCTAGTTTTTACTTTTCAGAAATAGAATTCAGAATGGATATATATTTGTAACTTATTACTTTGTTGGTCTCAAACTATTGAGAGAAGGTAGTATGAGTTTATAACTGATTGCTAGGCACTGGGCAGACTAAGAGGATGGGTTAAAAGTATGGAAGGGAATGGATAGAGAGCGAAAATTTCCCAAGCCACTTTATATTCAGTTTAACTGAAAAGAGTAATCTAAAGTGAAGTGGATTATTGTTCTAGAAGAAATGAATCTCTCACTAGTGGCAAAACAATCAAGAAATAAAAAGAAGCTTGAGCTTGCTTATTTACAAACTTTTTCATAATTTATCATTTTTGAATTTGTAAGCTCATTTTGTGTGAAACTTACTGTTTCTTGTTATTTTTCTAGACAAAGTGGTGCTGTTTATAGCTGCTGAATTAATAATTATAATGAAGCTTTATCTCAGTTTTAGTGGGACATTTGAATACCTTTTTATAGAAATCTAGTTTATTTTGACTTGTAGGTATGATTTATCTTGAATTTGGGCTCATTTGCTGTTATGATTTGTAACAAGTAGCAATTTACTATGGTTTCATTTGGTTGTTACTTTTGCTATTTCTTTTTTTCTTTGGGAAGTTAAATAAAACAATTGTGTTCAGATGCAAAAGCAAATAAATCTTTTTGAAGAATTTAAACTTAGGAATGTAATTTTTTGGAGAACAAATGCACGATTTTACTTTAAAGAGAATAATTATGTTAGAATCTGTGTTGCATTTTAGTGATTTCTTCATATTTAATCAATTACTATGATTTTTCTTTGTTTACTTTTGCATTTTAGTAACTTTTGAAGAAGCAAAAAGCAAGTTGTAAAAGTAACAATCAAACGAAGCCTAAGTAACAACTTATTTTTTTAAGGTATAGCTATTGAGTGTCTTAGAAACAACTACCTATTTGTGATAGTTATGTTCTCAGGAGCAAGCGCATAACATATGTGTGGCATACCTATAATTTGTAAAAACCTTTGATTGTCTAAATTTTGTGAAAATTGTTTTAAATCTAACTGATTTCACGAGAAGCTCCCTAAAATATATTCCAATATAGACTTTGATTTAAATCTAAATCTAAAATAAACTCTAAGCTCTCCTTGTTTGATAATAGTGCTTTGATTCTTTCTAGAGCCCTTACCTTGATTCTGTTGTTTGTGCTGCCAGATTTGAGTTTGCAGATCCTGTGCGCATAACAGCCTCATGACTTCGTCTGTGCCTGATCTTTCTGGTATTTCTTGTCAAATGCTTCGTCAACTTCATGCTTTATGTTATCACTGTAATCATGCTGTTATGAACTTTGTGAATGGATCAAAATTTAGATATGTTTGTGGCCTTTTTCATCTTTGATCTTTTGGCATTTAATTGAGGTTTGATATTTAAATAATGAGATTGGGAAAACTTTTTTACTTTCAGCTTGTTGAATTCCTGCTTATTTCCTCATTTTTATTTCACTTATTTTGGTAGCTCCTTGTGAAGATTTTCCCTGTGTCATAAGGACACATTACGGGGCCATTTAGTGGGTATTTAAGGTTGCATGATTTAACTTGCTTGTCAGTATTCATGCCTGGACGCTTTCTATCTTATTTGTCTCGGTGCTTTTGTTTTATTGACCTTGTTTTGTTATTTCTTTTCATTTTGAAATTTGAATGAATTACTTTCTATTAGGTATTTCCTCTTTGTTATTAGATTTATTGGGGTGGTTCCTTCTGTCCATGTGTTATATGCATGCAATACTGGGCCAGCTGGTGGGTTTTGTAGGCAGCATTGTTTTATTTTACTTGCCACTATTTGTGCTTGCACTGCTTTCTATCTTAGTTGTCTAAGTGCTTTCATTTTCCTGACCTTGTTTGTTGGTTGCTTTTCATTTGGAGTGCTCTCTCAGTATGTTGTTGGTATTAACTAATTTATCTTTTCCAGATAATAATGAAGTTAATGAGCAGCAAAAACAATCAGAGTCCCAGGATCAGTCCTCATCTCCTCCAACAGGACTTTCTCACTTGGCCATGACAACCACAAACGTCCCATACGCGACACCTCAACATGCTGTGGTATCATCTTCAGAGTAAAATCTTTTTCGGCATTAATATTTATTTTCAGCTTTACATTCTCCTTGAAGCAAGCTTGCACTGGTCATTGTATTGACACTTAGGTTATGTCTGACCCACTAACTATTGTCTGAAACTAGTTGTGATTAATTAGCTATCATCAAAGTGTCATTTAAGTCGCTTGGCCTTGCATACCTTTTGCTTAACCACTTAAATCATCTTCTCTGAAAATTATTTCACAATGTTATTACTTTGTTTAGTTTTTATTTTAGCCAATCGTTTAGTTAAAAAGAAACTTCTCGCAAACCCCTCTCTTCCCTTACGTCCTCCTCCCCCTTCATCACAATGCCTTCAGCAAGATATCTGATATTGAAGTTGGTTTCTACATGCATTTAAAAAGGTAGCCTGCAATATATTCTGCCAGGGAATATAATTCCTGGCTCTTTTTTATCCATGATTCACGGTTACCATTTACATCCAGGGGAGAGTGGAACCAAGATTGAAATACTTAGTTATAACATGTGAATGTCTAACCTGGCCATATATGTGTATGCGTTTAATCTCATGCAGAAAATATTATATGAAAATCGTTTATTATTTATTTTGGTCTGACTACTTTAGTTGCATTGAATGATATGTTCACAAAATCTCTTGATACCTAAATTAATATTTAATTTACTTGCATGAAAGTCCTCTCAGATATCACTCCCTATTAACATGATATAATTGCATCCTTATTCTCAAGAACAAGAAAACATTATTTTATGATGTTTGTGAGAAAACATTTCAAAAAGAAATGCTTTCTGAAAAAATTAAATTGACCTGTGGACTGACAAAGTTGTTAAGATGGTGAAGTTGTCTATGTGCAAGTCTTCAGTTCTATTGAGCAATTACAATTTTCCAATGGATCCTTGCAGTGGTAGATGTAAGGAAAAAAACATAAATGCAATGTGTGCAGAAAACCTTAGTTAAATATAGAAATGATATTGGTGGATATAGAGAATAGCAAATATGTGCTGTTTGATATTAACTTGAATGGCTAAATTGCTCAATATGAGGATATGCGGACTTTATATCCCACTGTTTGGACAAGTAATTATACTTTCTAAGTTCTTGACTTCTGGGGTTTAGTGAGATGGTTGTGCAAGTTTATTGTTTGAGAATGCAATGTGTCCATAATCATGTAAGTCGAGGGTTATGTAGTTAAGAATTGGTGAAGTTTCGGAGCATCATTTTGCAGTGGTGTCAATGCGTGTATGAGGATGTAATAGCAGTTCTGATGATCCAACATCGCCTGCTTCCCCCAACCATACAATGTTAAGACAAAGGAGAGGGAGGGGGTACTTAGTAGTTTTCTGATTTTATCGAGTCTTGTTGCATTTATTAAACTTTTTCTGTGGTCTTGTATAGTTGTTTAAATATTCAATGGTGTCAGCAGATGATTTCTTTACCAGTAATTAGGATATTAAAATGCCAGTCTTTGTGCTCTGCCAAATTAGTCGGGGCTCTCTTGTTTCAAGGTGGAGTCAAATTGGATTTTCTTGTGTTTTTTCTGTTTTCCAATATTAAAATTGTCTGGTTGTTGGAGTCATTAGTGGGAGTAATTTTACCTCCTAGGCCTGATGAGTTATATTTACTTTCTAGGCTTGATTAGTTTTATTTGCAACCAAAGTCTTTGTGGTAGAAAAAGGAAGTATTGAATCTGCATGCCGAATAAATTTTATTAACAGGTGCATAGAAATTTTTGTAATACAAGAATGCTTTTCAGATGCTGCTGTTTTCTGTCTGTTGAGAGGGTGATGGTACTGGCAGTTATTCACTTGAAGGTTGTAAATTTAGGAGATTTTTTTTTATTTTAATTTAGGAAATTAGTTTCTGGAGAACAAGTGTTTATTGTCTTTTTCCTTCTAAAAAATCTTTTTTTGGTAAAAAGTTCTGATTATACATATCTGTTGGTCAACTGGCTACTTAATTCCATACTATGTTACTCTTGTAGTTGCGTTGCGCTAAATGATGGCAGATTCATCTCTGGCTGTCTGCATCCTGGTACATAAAGTTTTGGCTAGTTGCAATATAGTTAATATGCTAAGCATCTTTGATTGGGTTAGAAGATCCTCATACAAGGACCAAGGCACTTAGCTTAGTAATAGTTAGTGAGTTCAATAGACTTGGTGAAACTCCTGACATGACTTGCAACCTCATGAACTTTGTTTTGTAATAATGTACCCTTTCTGTTAATGGAATTGAGTCATATGAACGATATTGATTGTTTCATTTTTCTTTTGATAGATGAAATGGCTATGGTGGAGAGGGGGATTATTGAGCTCTGTAATTGATTAAATTGCTGTCAGACATTTGGTTCACAAACAAGCTATTATGAGCCCTCCACACCCCCCTCCTCCTTTATATATAAGAGTGCAGTCAAACACACAAGGTAGGGATGTTCAAACTAGGGCCTAGCCCTTTCCTCTACCATTTGGACCTAGGGGGTGTAAACAAGCCAAGCCAAGCCGATACAGTGCTAGGCTTGAGCTTGGCTCAATTAAAAAACTCGAGGCTGAAGCTCAACTCAAAAAATAATAGAGCTCCTTGAGCTCAACTCGATTAGGCTCAATTATTATTAACATAAGTTTTTTTTTTTTTCTATTAAGTTATTATTAACATAAGTAAGGAGGCTTGTGAGCCACTCGAGTTGAGGATTAACAAAGCTGAACTAGGCTTGACTTCTTCCTTGAGCAGCTCGAGCCTGAGCTTGACTTGATAGTGAACAAGTTGAATTCAAGTATTCATTGAGCCGAGCCCAAGTAGCTCACGACTAACAAGTAGCTTGACTCATAATTAGACCAAATCCTCATTGGCTAAGAAAAATTATTTGCTTGAGAGGAGGTGTGTTTATTTCTTTCCCAGCTACTACAATCTTACAGTTTTGATATAAAACATCTCTGGTGAAAAAAGATTGTATGATGTTGGTGCATCTGTTTATTCACTTTTGAAAAGGAGTTGACTCTAAATGAAATTACTAATAAAACTTTCTGTGGTTTGAGCTATTTGAAGCTTGAGGTACTGCTTTATGTTTATTATGATAATCAAAAGATGTTGCTCTTCTTCCTGTTTCTGTAAAAGCACTTTTGTTTGGTGCTGTTGTGAGCCTGTGTTTGTTTTAAAGGATTTACTTTGTCCAAAATGTTAGTTCTTGCTGATGTTATATGACTGAAGTAATTGCGAACTATGACCTTGAGAGGTACAAAAGTTTGTTAAGGATCTCTGATATATTTATTTGTTTCCCTCTCTTATAAAACTGAAGGTACCAGCTACTTACCCCTATCCAGATCCCTATTATAGAAGCATCTTTGCTCCCTATGATGCACAACCCTATCCTCCACAGCCCTATGGTGGTCAACCTATGGTATAGTGTTCTTTTTTGTGGTGTTTATGACCCTATTTTTTTTATCAAACAATTGTAATTATGGGTTTAAGACTGAAGTTGGCTTATTTTTGCATTTGTTTTAGGTCCATCTTCAGTTGATGGGTATTCAGCAAGCTGGAGTTCCTTTGCCATCTGATGCAGTTGAGGAGCCTGTTTTTGTGAATGCAAAACAATATCATGGCATCTTGCGGCGTCGACAATCTCGTGCAAAAGCTGAATCAGAGAATAAAGTTCTCAAGTCTCGGAAAGTACGTTAACATTTTTGGTTTTATGATTCTTTCTCATTTCAAATGTTTGCGTTTAGTTTTACAATGTTGACTCATTAGTTGCCACTGCACTGATTTTGCAGCCATACTTGCATGAATCCCGTCATTTGCATGCATTGAGAAGGGCTAGAGGATCTGGGGGCCGGTTTCTCAATGCAAAGAAAAATGGAAACAAACAGAATGATGCAGCATCAGGTGATAAATCACAGTCCGATATCAATCTGAACTCTGATAAAAATGAGGTAGCTTCTGCAGAGGGCACATCTTGAGATTTTGGAAGCAGTTGCTGATATATACAATGGGCTTATTGCCACAAAGCCAGAGAACATAGGTTCGACACCAACCATTCTAGTACTGTACTTACAAGTCAGTAGTGTGTATAGATTTTCAAGTAATAGGCAGGACCATAGGGAGGTTGCTTAAATGAAGCAAGGTAGAGTGTTGTTCAAGTGCATTGATAGTTCTCCTGCACATTTTTTCCTGAGTGACTGATAGGAAGTTTGCTCTGTGGATTTAAATGCTGTGATAGGTTGGAGTCTTTCAAACGAAAAACTGGAGTCAGGTTGATTTGTTTTCCAATAGTTTAGCGAGGGTTAGATCTTGTTGCAGTGTAGTATTAGCCCCATTTCCATTAGCTATTCTTATCAACTTGGATAATAATTTGAGATGGTTTAAATCGATTTGTAACGTGTTGTATGTTTATGTCTTGGCATGGTTGGCATGGCTTAGAGTAAATAGAAGTTGTTGTCCATGCCACCAAGAATGAGACATATGTATGTGTATGTATAATGGTTTCTCAAGAGTGAAACTTAATAGAGGTGGGGCAGCTTGAGGAGGTTTGATGAGCAAGTGATGTATGTTTCTTTGTAAGTTGGGCAATGGCCGGCCGCTGCAGCCCTAAAGAATCAACCCTGGTCCAAATTGTTATTGTGAGGAAGAGGGTAGGTTGAAGTGGCTGGCATGAAGTGAGAAGGCATAGCTGATGGGATTCTAGTGGCATAGAGTTGGAGCTCCCTTGTACCTCTTTACTGATTAAGTTTGCTATAGTTTAGTTAAAAACTGGAAACCTTGTCAATGTATGTTGTATAAGTTGATTGGTCTGAATCTGAAGTGAGGGAAGGTCTCGTGTTTCTGATTAGGAGAAGTGAAGGATTTCTTAATTTAAAGTTGATATTTTATTGCAAGGAAAATATAGAAGAAGAAAATGCCATGGGCCATTGGAAAAGAGAAGGCAATGGGCATTTGAATAAATTAAGCTCAAAATGGGGATGGGGCTGATAGCTCTGTATTATACATGGAAATCCAACTCTAAGATGTCATGGATTTGATATTTAATTAAATATATTAGCACTAATTAAATCACGAGTCATGAGATGACCCACTTCAGGAGAGTGCACATTTCATCTAATCATTACCTTGTGCTGTAGATGAAGCAACGTTAAGCTTAATATTGGTTTTTTTTTTTTTTTTAGTTGGGTTCGACCGTTCTCCAATGTTGATGGAAAGAAAAAGGATTAGACTAAAAGAATAACTATATATTGAGTTAAATACCTTAAAACAAAAAATGAATAAATGACTAAAAGTGCACCATCAGTTTTAATAATAGTTTTATATTCAAAAAATAAAACTGTTAATAACAAATAAGGTACTTGAATTATTATTCTAATGTACAATTTGGTACCTACATAAAATATATACATTTGATTATCTGAATTTTCAAAACATTTATCAATTAATAAATTTATTATTTTATCTCTAAAAGTTTTTTATTACGAACATAGAATTTACTTGAATTACTTTGGATTAAAGTTGTCAATACTTTTTAATTATAGTTTATTAAATAGATAATAAAATATAGTCAAGGTAAGTAAATATAAAATTATAAGTTTAAATCAAAGAATGTATCGGTTGGGGAGAGGTGGATTGGATGGGTTGAAAGGGTGTTCGACTGACGTGGATGGAGACGTAAATAAGGATCAGAAGAGGGTTTTCAATGATTCCCTCTCCGATGCTTAAGTTTGTATTGTATGTGTCTGAGTATAGTGAGATAGTGACATCAAACCTTTGGGTACGTGCTCTCCTTATCTGAGGGGTACATAACACGCCTGTTGTCACATACGATACAATACACTACAATACAATAATATGATGGTCATTGTCAAGAATATTTTGTTTTTATTATAACGACTGTGGTGCTTGACGACTACGTCACTTGTTGTGGGCTTGTAATCGTTTGGGCCTAGGCCGTTGTCATAATGATATTCATTTTTAAAATTAAGTATGCATATTTATTTTTTAATTTATAAGGCTTGACGTGCAAAATTATATATATATATCCATTAATTATACCTTAGATAATTTTAATTTTGTCTTTTTTTCCCCCCATTTTTCTGTAATATCATGTAATTCCCTTCCCCACTCATATATCCTCTCTCCAAACTTGTCCGAAATTATAGTGGTTTGAAAAAAAAAATGAGGTCAACCAAGTGGTCTTTAGTACTACTGTTGCTCATTGTCAATGATTTTGATTATGGATGGTTCAAACTGCAAACAATATCCTCCTGTCCCATTCATATATCCCTTCATCAAGGGTATGGAATCTACTAAAATTCAACCTTAATGTTTTTCTTTCCAGCCGCTGAATCATTTCCATGAAATTAAATCATAAGCGTTTTCTGAATTTGTCTCTTTTTGGATCTGCATCATTTTTCTTAACTTGTAGTACTAGTGGATACCAGTATTAACACTGTATACATATTTATGCAATGGCTTTTTGTTTTGAAACATGCATCTTCTTTCTTTTCTTTATTTTCTTCTCCTTAATCATTCCAATATGGTTTCAGCCTCATCAGCCATCAGTCATCACCAAATTCAACTCCCAACAGTTTGCAGACAAGACAGCAGAGAGAAATAATTTAGGAGATAAATATTGTCTACAATATTATAATTATTTCTTTCTTGCTTTGTTCAGAATAACTAGCACGCATGTCACATCTTTTTCCATATTTTGCTATATCATAATGGAAGAGAATTTTACCATAACAGATAGTAATGCAACATCAATGCACTGTGGGAGCTTAATTTCCAGAGACATTTAAAAAATAAAATAAAATTGGATGATATTGGCGGCTGCCTGAGAAACCCAAAAACAAGCAATGTCCTTGGTTGCTATATATCTTGCCAGATTGCTTAAATATTTGATATAGGGGACGTTGAAGTAAACCCTAGAAAAGTATAGCTGAATTGCTGAAAATACATGGATACATACATATATAGGCAACATTGCCTTGCTTCCTGAAGCATGCACCTGATCAATACTTTTAATTTGAAGATAAAGATGCTTCTGTTGTCTCCATGTAAACAGTATATATAAAGATATGCATGGTGATGTTGAGAAGAGAGATATATCATCCATGGCTTGGCAATGATCTTCCTTCCCTTTTCCTGTCGTTTTCTTAAGGTTTTGACAAATGAGATTCATATACTTTAATGCCACTCCTAATTATAGCAAGTATTTTATGAAATTCGTGGCATAATTACTAGCAAACAACTTCTCACTACCTATGTATATATAAATAATATCCATAAGGCAAGAGGCACCTTTACACCTCTGATCATGCATATGGACCCCCGGCACCACCTCACTCGCAATGACAATACACAAAAACATGGCGAGAGAGGTGTAAAACGGAAGCAAAGCAAAGCAAAGGCACACAATTCTAGAGTGAGAAATGTGCATGGTGATGGTGGGGTCTAATTCCTGAAGGCTAATTGCTGGCTAACACACACACACACACACAGAGACACTTTTCTTTTGGTGCATGACAAAAAATGGGGTCACCCCATCCATCTTCCATCTTCCATCTTGCATCTTTTTGCTTTGTAAAAATGTTTATATTTTGCAATATCACGCAATGTGATTCTGAGGGGAACATGGGGGTGGGGTAACCATGTCCCAAACCCCAAACCCCCCACTGACTTGACTTCCCTTCCCTTCCAAAAGGAAACTAATTACGAGTAAATAAAAGGTTAAAAAGGAGGAAGCAAAGGCAAAGATCATGATAATCAAATGGGGGCGGGGGCGGGGCGGGGGAGACAAGAAGACACCAAGTGAGCCTCAGTCTGTGTAGAATAAAGCAATTGTTGACTTTTAGATCTCACAAGGTTGACATTTGCAATAAAAGTGTTGTCCCTCTCCATCTTCAAAGCATCCAAAGCGGAAACATACTCTTTCAAAATTTTTACTCTCTCTCTCTTGGATTCTTCTGACCCAAGGTATGGAGGTGGGAAACACTTTGATTTCTTACCAAAAGGTTGGTTGGTCATGCTCCATCTTTGCACCAAAATCTTTGATGCTACAGTTTTCGTCTTTATGTTCAACTTTATTTAAGATACAAGGATGTTCTGATCTGATACACATTTTCATCTATATATAGTATTTATGTATTATCACATTCACTTAATAAGAAAAATCATATTCATCTATATATAGCATTTATGTATTATCACTTAATTTTCTCTGATCAAAAGTTGTTTTGTCTTGCTTAAAAATGGAAAAATTTGAGCTTAATTATGACCAAATGCGATAACCTGAATAAGTCGGAACCGGGTCCTGGTTGGCTGACCCATCCGGACCCATACTCGGGCCTTCAGAAAAGTAAAATTTTGTCTATCTTTATTGTTTTCTCTCTCTTCACGCCTCCCATGCAACATGCATGCCCACAGAGGCAACAGACGCATTATCTTCACATGCATCAATCATACATCATGCCATGCACGAGTGCATGCTTGTACTCACATACATACACATACAGACAGCATGCATGCATCACATAGGGTAGGATAGGAGCAACCAAACAAATGCTAGAGACAGAGCTAAAGTACTGATACAGTGATGCTAAAGAGAGAGAGAGAGAGAGAGGGATGCTATTTCTGCATCAGGGTAATCTTTTTAGTACGAGCAGTATATTTTAAAGAAAGAAATGAAGAGCTAAAAACAATAAAACAATCGTCTATAATTAAAACGTCTCTGCAAATGACAGGTTAAAACAAGCAAAAAAAAAAAAAAATCAGCCTCTCATTTATTCTTTCTTCTCTCTCTTTCAGTACAAGTAATTTTTATTAAAATATTTGTTTATATTGTTGTCAGAGGAAGAGAGAGAGTACTGATCAGCAGATTGTTTTGTTCGGAGGTTTTTTTTTTTATGATTTAAGCAGGAAAAGAGGAAAAGAAAGCAAGCAAAGGGAAAAGCTAAATGAAGCACATTTGGTCTTTTCAATTTCATTAGGCACTGGCATTGCTTGGTTTTTTCTTTCCTTTTTCTCTGTTTGATATCTCTGTCACATACAAAAACAATTATTATATTTATATACAACAACAACAACAAAAGAACACTACACACTAACACAGTCTCATCTCTCTGTTTCTTTCTTTCTCTGTCTATTTCTGTGGGTTGCTTTTGTTTTTGTTTATCTAAACGACACCCTTTTTCAGTTTTTTTTTTGAAAAAAATTAGCCCTGTCAGGCTATCACTCTCTCTCTCTGAAGAATCTCGAGATTGGCGTCTAAGATAAAGACCACAGGACCCCTGCAGTTTCAAGCTCTTCTTCTACCCAGTGCTTTTGAGTGAGAGAGAGAGAGAGAGAGAGAGAAACAAAGAACGAAGACAAAACCCATTATCTGATGAAGGAGAGAGGAGGCTCTCCTGGAGGAGAGAGCCTGCCTGTGAACAACACCGCCACCACCATCAACAAAGAAGGAGATCAGATTCAGAAACCAAAGCTAAAGCAACAAACTTAGTTTGTTCTGATAAGAAAGCAAGTGACGAGCTAGAGATTTGCTTTTATCTGCCGAAGACAATAAAAGAGAAACACTCAAAAACTCAGTCTGGGTGTGTCTTGTTTTTGGTGATCTCTTCATTTTGTTTAGTGTTTTATTTGTTTGGGTGTGTTTTAATGTGAAAAAATGGCACTTTCCATGCACAAAGACTCATCAAATAACAAGCAGATGGATAGCAGCAAGTATGTGAGGTATACACCAGAGCAAGTGGAGGCTCTGGAAAGAGTTTACAGTGAATGCCCAAAGCCTAGCTCTTTAAGACGGCAACAGCTCATTCGAGAGTGTCCTATTCTCTCCAACATTGAGCCTAAGCAGATCAAAGTCTGGTTTCAGAACCGCAGGTATTATTATATTATTCCCCTTTTCTTTTCCATGCTCTCTTTTCTTTCTTTCTTTTGTCATTGGGTAGTGTTCTTACCACTTCTTTCCATTCCCTTTTCTTCTGCCCTTTGTATTGTTTTCAAAACTATCCTGCTAGTATTAAAGTTGGCCCAAAAACAGGAATGGGAAATGGCCAGATGAATCAGTGCCTTTCTTTTAGTATTTCACTCTACTTTGTCTTATTTCTTGGTGTCTATATTTCTGTCAATTTAAGTTCATTTTCTGACAAAATAATGGACTTTTTTTTGCTTCCCAATCTTCTTGATCATCTACTGAGGAGACTTTATTTTTATTTAGTATTTTTCCTATCTGCATTTTCGTCTTGTTTTTCATTTATTTATATCATTTGTTGTTGGTTCGATTTGCATTAATGCCACATCCGATGTGTGGTTTCTTCAAAAGGTAGAACTTGGTAAAATTTTCTTCCCTGTTTTCTGTGTTTGAAGAACCGAAGTGTAGGTTTTTTCCTTCCTTTTTCAAAGAGGAGTAAGTGTTCTTTTTTATTTTCGTCTTTAAATCTATTTGTTTTCTTGTGATCTTTATTCACCTTTTTTTCTTTATTGTAAAAAAAATTATGTGACGGATATGGATTTCTGGGGAGATGATGGATTCTTCTTGACTCCATTGCTTTTCTCGTTTCCGCTTTAATGGTTTTTGTTTTACAAAATACTACTAATTATTCCTTTGCGCTTTGCCTTATATATTATGTGAAGAAATTGAAGGAAAATGCCATCCCATGGCTATTCTTTGTGGTAATGGTTAATTCTTGCTTTTTTTTTCCTTCTGATTTCTGGGTTCTTTAAAAGCTGTATGAAGTTAATGACAGCTAATCTAGTAGACCTTTGAGGACAATATATTTGCCTTTGTGTCGCTGGTTTTCTTGTGTTTTATCATTCGAACTTTTGACAATTAAGTTTCTGCACAATATCAAGATGTTTAAACAGAAACTTTTATGGTAGTATGTGTATATTCTTAATAGCAAGAAAGTCTCTGCTCCTTTTACTTGCCACTGATTTAAAGTGATGAAGGATAAAGGGAACTAATTAAATTTATTTTGTTTAGTATCTTTCCACTCATTTTACTAGCTATGTGCTTAGTTTTTATCCATTGTTGGTTTTTTTTTTTTTATAATTGGGGGAGGGGGATTCGAACCCTGCTCTTTACATAGGGTATTATGCACCAACTAATGAACCAAGGTGTAAATTTTATCCATTGTTGGCTGCTTTTTCCATGTTTCATTTTTTGCCTTCTACTTATATTCTTTCTTTGCTGACATTTTTCTTGTTTTTGGTAGCATTTTACGAATCTGTCTTAGGTTGTACAGTGTACACCGACTGGGGATCTTTTTTTTTTTTTTTTAATTCTTTCTAATGATGGATTCTCTCTTTTAGTGTCCTTTTACACCTTTAACATGTATAGTTGGTTTGATTGTAAAATGTTGCTAGATTTTCTTTTGGAACCCTTAACATCTCAAGAAATAGGCTATTTGGAAGTCGTTTGAAATAGTTCATTGTGTCTGGCATTGCTCTTTGGAGTGGGCCATTTCATATTTTGTCATTATTTGATTTTTATTCTTGTGTGTGTGTGTGTTAGATATATATGACTATAGGTAACAGATGAACAAATTCAGCAATTTTTGTTAATGAGAATTTATATGTTTATGTAATCAGTTTTCTGAATTCTTGTCCTTTTTTATGAAGATGCCGCGAAAAGCAGAGGAAGGAAGCTTCCCGCCTTCAGACGGTGAATAGAAAGCTGAGTGCGATGAATAAGCTGTTGATGGAAGAGAATGACCGATTGCAGAAGCAGGTCTCCCAGCTGGTCTATGAGAATGGATACATGAGGCAGCAACTGCAGACCGTGAGTGTTTCTAACTTTATTTCCTAGCTCCTGTGCTTTGAAATGTTTGGCAGCCGACTCTTTGATTGCAGGATTCATTCTCTCCTATTACTGCCTACATTACCAGTGGCCTGTCATGTTCTGGATATCTTGTCTTGTTTATATGAAAACTTTGTACGAAACATTTATGAGATACCAACTTCCTACACTTCCATGCATTCATGTTACAATTTATATTGCCAAATTGGAATTCAATTTTTAAATATCCCCTCATAAACCAATAATACTTGAGTTTCAACTTCTTGCTTTCATTTTTTAGATGCTTCTTCCATAAGAATCTTTGAAATTTTATGGGCATTATATTATTTTTGTACTTGAAATTTTTCTTACTTGTAAGATTATGAACAGGGTTCTGCAACGACCACAGACAATAATAGCTGTGAGTCTGTGGTCATGAGTGGTCAGCACCAACAACAGCAAAACCCAACACCTCAGCACCCCCTAAGGGATGCTAACAGCCCAGCTGGGTAAGTAAAGGATGTCTCTTTTAGTTCAAACATAAATTTGTAATTTCTGATTGGTCTCATTATCACTGAACCTTGTTTTTTATTTGCTAGCCTTCTCGCAATAGCTGAGGAGACCCTGGCAGAGTTCCTGTCTAAGGCTACTGGAACTGCTGTCGACTGGGTCCAGATGATTGGGATGAAGGTACAGCTCATTAAAATGTTCATTTTTTTGTGTGTATGTACTTGTGCATTAGTATGGAACTTCGCTTGATCATGTCTGACTTGTTTGCATGATATTTGCATTTCCCCAATATTTTGAAAATGTAACTTGCTGTTTGTATTATGTAGCCTGGTCCGGATTCTATTGGTATTGTTGCTGTTTCCCGCAACTGTAGTGGGGTAGCAGCACGAGCCTGTGGTCTTGTGAGTCTTGAGCCCACAAAGGTAATAATCTCCAACAATTTTCAAACAATGTCATGTGCAAATGCATGTAAATTTTAAAGTATATGATGGATCTCATTTCAGGTTGCGGAAATCCTCAAAGATCGTCCATCTTGGTTTCGTGACTGCCGATGCCTTGATGTATTGAGTGTAATTCCTACAGGAAATGGAGGAACCATTGAGCTCATATATATGCAGGTATGTTATTGTAGATATTGCAATTTTAAGCCATGTAGCTGATTTACTTAGTTTATTCTTGGCTAATCTTCTGGTTCTTTATTTACCAGACTTTTGCACCTACAACATTGGCAGCGGCACGGGATTTTTGGACGCTGAGATATACTACAAGCTTAGAAGATGGAAGTCTTGTGGTAAGTTGTATGCTGGTTCCTAGTATTGTCCTGTATGTTTCTCTTGGAGATGTTAACAGAGGTTTCACACCTTGAAGTTTACATAGATGGGAGAGGCTATAGAAATAGGTGAATATTGATGTTAACCATGCATCAGGAGGTTGATGTTAAGCTTTTTACATTTGTATGTTTTTAATCCTCAGGGTGTAAGGTGATCTTTGACATGTTTGCTATTTCATACTTATGTGCAGATATGCGAGAGGTCGTTAACATCTTCTACTGGTGGCCCTACAGGGCCTCCTACTTCAAGTTTTGTCAGAGCTGAAATGCTTCCTAGTGGCTTCCTAATCAGACCTTGTGAGGGTGGTGGCTCCATTATTCACATTGTTGATCATGTTGATTTAGATGTGAGGACAAGGACTAACTAACAATTCTGGCTTTTTAATAACTGAAAATTGATTTATTAAGTTGTGTTACCATTTTTGTACCTCTTATACATTAGGTTTGGAGTGTTCCTGAAGTTCTCAGGCCACTTTATGAATCGTCCAAAATTCTTGCTCAGAAAATGACCATTGCTGTAAGTTCATTAGCAGGATCATACGTTACTTAACATGTGAATGTTTCTTGTGTTAATTTTATCATGCTTTCTGTGATCCAGGCCTTGCGGCATATACGACAAATTGCACAAGAAACAAGTGGAGAAATTCAGTATGGTGGTGGTCGTCAACCTGCTGTTTTAAGGACTTTTAGTCAGCGACTTTGCAGGTTAGGCATTTACCATAGTATTGAGACACCTGGCTAATGAATTTATTAGTCTGCTGTATTACTATTACAGTATTGTGTGACTTAGTCAAGTAGGACGGGAGAAAGAGTTGGAAAGATTCAATTTTACATGCTCTTCATACTTCAACCCTGGAGGTTCAATTTCATTTGTCATTTCTATCCTCTGTTGATTGTTGTTCAAAATGATATTAGGGGCTTTAATGATGCTGTGAATGGGTTTGCTGATGATGGTTGGTCACTGATGGGTAGTGATGGTGTTGAAGATGTGACCATTATGATAAATTCATCTCCAGGCAAATTTCTTGGGTCTCAATACAACACCTCAATGTTCCCTTCTTTTGGGGGAGGTGTACTATGTGCCAAGGCATCAATGTTGCTTCAGGTATTTTCCCATATGCCAAATGCCATATGGGAGTAATTTTGTTTTTTTTTTTTGCATTAGCTTTAGCCTATATCACATAGGTCCTACAGTGGATTAACTTGTCATAAATCTGGTAATATGGAACTGCAGAATGTTCCTCCTGCATTACTTGTTCGCTTTTTGAGGGAGCATCGTTCAGAGTGGGCCGATTATGGAGTTGATACTTACTCTGCTGCTTGTCTTAAAGCTAGTCCATATGCGGTTCCCTGTGCAAGACCTGGTGGCTTCCCTAGTAGCCAGGTCATTCTGCCTCTTGCCCATACCGTTGAACATGAAGAGGTAATCATTCTTATATAATTGTCATTGATTTTCCATGAATTCTTTTTGATAAATTTCCTTTTAAAATATGTTTCTGCTATAGTTCCTTGAAGTTGTTCGGCTAGAAGGCCATGCATTCACGCCAGAAGATGTAGCTCTGGCACGGGATATGTACTTATTACAGGTTAGTTTAGTGTTATATCTGAAATTTTGTTTATTTGCTCTTTAGCAGATATGTTTATTACTGGTTGTTTCTTCGCTGACAATGTGGTTTCTAAAACATGTTGTGGCAGCTATGCAGTGGGATTGATGAAAATGCAGTTGGCGCCTGTGCACAGCTTGTGTTTGCACCTATTGATGAATCCTTTGCTGATGATGCCCCATTGCTGCCATCTGGATTTCGAGTCATACCTCTGGATCCCAAGACAGTTACGTTGACATGTCAATCTAGTGCTGTGAGTTTTTCCTTAGCATGCTTGTACTTTATAGGGATTTTTTTGAAAAGAAAAAAAAGAGATTGAGAAAATTCTTGTTTGCTCTAGACTTTGTAAATTGATTATGATGAATTGCATTTGCTTGAAACTTGTACAAATTGGTTTTCCCTTGTGATGTTTGGCTCATTTATTATTTTTTATTAATTAATTTACCTAGTATGTAAAGTCAGAATCATAGTTTGCTGGTAAAGTAGAATAGTGAAAAACCCCGATGCTCTGAATTATTTGAGAAGTTTTGGGGTTTCAACAGTTGGATTCTTTGGCAGGTCTATGATTTGACCTCACCCCACCTCCCCTCCCCTCCCCTTTTTAGGTTTGGCTTGTCTAAATACTGTAAATATAATGTTTTGTCGGAATAAACTTGAGGATTCTTAACCCTGCGAGCTTCCTATAATGAAGAATTCAGGAGAATAATTCCTCTTACTTTTAGGCAGTTTTTTTAGAATTAGTTTACCCCTTGACTGTTATAGTTATTCTCTGGTATTTGTTTCTGTAACTTTTGTATGCAGGATGGGGCTGGAGCAACTCGAACATTGGATTTGGCTTCTGCACTTGAAGTGGGCCCTGGTAGCAACCGCCTAGCTGGTGATGGTGATCCAAGCAATTATAACCTTAGATCTGTCTTAACCATTGCATTCCAATTCACTTTTGAAAACCACTTGAGGGACAACGTGGCTGCTATGGCTCGGCAGTATGTGCGTAGTGTTGTGGGATCTGTTCAAAGGGTTGCCATGGCTATTGCCCCATCCCGTCTTAGCTCCAATATGGAACCAAAAGCCCTACCTGGTTCTCCTGAGGCTCTTACTTTGGCACGTTGGATTTGTCGAAGCTACAGGTATGGCTTTGATTTTATGCTTTAGAATTTTGTTTGGCTTTAACCTGGCCCAGAGAAGGTTTTCAGCTTTGACTGTATCAGCATTTCACCATGGATTCTTAAAATTGTATTATTGGCAATGAGTTATGTTGGAGTTACTGGCTGTGGACATTTATATTTCATAAGACTGGTGTTAATGGGATGTATTAATGAACTGCGATGAGTTTCCTTCATTTTAATGAAAGAGCAGATGAGCCATGTGGAATTGTTGATCATTTTCTTTATCAATGCACTTAACTATTTTTACAGAGATGAAAAGGAAAAATACGAGGTTTTTCACCCACTTTCGTTATATCTTATTCTCTCTTTATGGACTTAATGTAATAAGAATGGTAATTGTATGGCTTATTTCAGAATTCATACTGGAGAAGAACTCCTTCGAGTAGATTCACAAGCTGGCGATGCTTTGCTGAAGCAACTGTGGCACCATTCAGATGCAATTATGTGCTGTTCATTGAAAACAAATGTAATGAACATTCTCCTTTGAAATTTTAAATTCCATGTTTCTTGTGGAAATGCATTCTTATTCAGTGTGTCTTAATCTTATTAGAGGTAAATTAAGCTTGAGTGTCATTTTATTCTTCATTTTACCCGCCTGAAACTGCAATCTTATTCAGTGTGTCTTAAATCTTATTAGAGGTAAATTAAACTTGAGTGTCATTTTATTCTTCATTTTACCCGACCGAAACTATCTTAATACTTTGTTCTAGGAAAACTAACGGAATTGGTCAAATTTTATTGCAGGCATCTCCAGTTTTTACCTTCGCAAATCAGGCTGGGCTTGATATGCTTGAAACTACTCTAGTGGCCCTGCAAGACATAATGCTGGACAAAATTCTTGATGAAGCTGGCCGCAAGATTCTCTGCTCTGAGTTCTCAAAAATCATGCAACAGGTAAAATTTTCAGTAAGTGGATTATGCAGCTCTGACATTGAATTTTTTCCATCAAACTAATACAAGAATGAATGAACCTGATTCTAACAGGTAGGCCCTTAAAACTTGCGAGTGTTGAATGTGGTACTGAAGCTTTGAAATGCATTTTAAATTGCATAAATAACTATAACATTCGACCATCTTGACCAGTCCTAACAATGTCTACTTTTCTCTAGTCTCCTAGGGACTGCCTTGACTCCTTTTCTTCATTTCTTAGGTTTAACAGAACAAAATGACACTGGCTTGTCAAAGTCATTGAGAAACCTTTTTTTTTATTCTTTGGCTTAGATAGAAATTTATCTAATGTGCTATATTTGTAATTGCAGGGTTTTGCATATCTCCCAGCAGGGATATGTGTATCTAGTATGGGCAGACCAGTGTCCTATGAGCAGGCTATTGCATGGAAGGTTCTCAATGACAATGATGCGAATCACTGCCTTACCTTCATGTTCGTAAACTGGTCTTTTGTGTGATCTAGTAAGATGTATGGAAGAATTAAATTTTAGGTATCTATTAAGTTATATATTTGCTCTTTAGTACTTGAGAAGATGGTATGATATATAAAGAAGTTATTGGTAGGATTTTATGAATGCTTATGTCTTTATGTGAATGGTTAGATGTTTTCTTGATGATGTGAATCTGCTTATCTTTAACTATCTGATTCCCTTTTGAGTTGGTTGGATCTCAATCAAATTGGATAATGTTGCGAGTAGTGGGGTAACAGCTGTGGGGCCTGCCTGCTGTTGGGTTTGTTGGCACTTCCAAGTTTTCTTGTGTTTGTCTGTTGCTTAGTTCCTTGCGGAATTGTGTCATTTTCCCATTTAAATACGGGGAAGATAAGACATGTTTCAACGTCATTATGCTCTTTTTGTTTTCCTGTCAAGCATCAATCCTAAGCGGGATTAAATTTTCCTCAAAAGACACAGAAGGATAAGGCAAACTATGCAGACCCTGGATGTAAAGCATGCTCTTCAAAACTGTTTTGCAAGACCCCATTTGCATTTCCCTACATGAACTCCGTAAAACTTTGGATTGTGGTCTTTTATAAACAATGATCTTTGACTCTTAAGTACGCTATATTTCCAGCAGATAAACGTCTTATAATGGTTCATCTTGATCATACGTTTTTTCCACATTGGAGAGCGATGTGATGTCACGTCTCATTCCAAATTTTCTATTTATTATGGCGATCTCTCTCAAGATGCTTAATTGATTTTGTGATGCTTATCATTTTCACCACCAACCTTCCCTTTGTGAAACCTGTTAAGATCAAGCATTTTGACAATGAACTTGCAAGCGAGGATCCGGGGGTTTTCTCAAGTGAATCCGAAGGGCTTATATTAAAAAGACAAGTGTATAGTTATGGTTGTCATCTGGACAGGAAGGTCCCAGTGTGAACTTTTGATTTTCAGGAGAATCGTTACAGAAAACAGCGAGAAATTTGTAAATTTATAAACAAGTTAAGGCATTTGTGATTTGACACGGCAGGAGAAAAAGACCCTGAAAGCAATTGATTGCTAGTATGGTATCTCGACGATTATTTACTTCCAGCAAAGGATGACAGACTCAGCCAACTGAAAGTTTAGTTGGCAGCCATCAGTCAGCCTGCAACTACAACGCTTTCGAATTTTGTTGGTCCTAGAACTCTTGATTCTTGAGTGGATTTGTTGTTAGAGCAAATTTTATGGGGTCAAGGATGAGACTAGACCAAGTCCTTGCTCCTAAATTCTAATGGCTTTTCAGTCTTCTCTCTCAGTTCACTACTGCAAAAAGAAAGAAAGAAAAATTAGTAATTGTAAATGGAGCGGGCTTTTCAGTCTATTTATTACAAATAGCAGGCCAGAAAATCTGCTTCTGCAATTATCCCAGGCAATATCTTGTCTAATAAATGACGATATACATCATGTCTAAATCTATGATCTGCTGCGAGGGAGGCAATCTTGATCAAATGAGGACAAACCAAAGCTCTATCCTCTATGGCATAGTCATTACTGGATTGTTGTGAAATGCTGGAAGAAATGCTATTATAGGTAAAAGATCCCAAGTCTCTCTCACTGAGATCATCAACTCTGAAGGATCCTTGCAGAAACTGAGAAGTCCCTTGCAGAATGATCATTTTTTTTTTTAAACTTGTAACCCTTTTTCCAATTCTGCAAATCCAATTCTTTTTTCAAACTGAAAAAAGAATCCACCATTCTCAAACTGAAATCTTGGGTTCCTGTATCCATCAGGGTGTAATCTCATGCGTGGTAGGCTGCCTAGGAGGATGCAAATGGTTTATAGAGCTGAGCTGAGTTTTGGGTCATACCATATCTGATATCCCTAAGCCGCTTATCCCAGATAGTACTACAGATTTATCAAGTGTCCAATACAATAGATTTGAGAATAACTTTGATAGTTTTATTATTAAATATTTACTGTATTTAATCCTTTTTACTAGCCAATTTAATCGAACCAGAAACTGAGACCTTCAACGGTTCAGGCTCCAATCCTTTTTCTGAAAAGGTTGAGCAATATATTGCAGAAACGATAAATAAAGTAACAATCCATATCTCAGTTGAAGGAAGGGTCACTTTCGGAATCCCAGCCCCAAAAACGGAACCAGCTTCTGCTCAATCAAAAATGGCTGATATTCATGGTTCTCTCTTTCCTAGGCGGGGCCCCACTCATTGTATGAATTATGAACGTTAACTGAGAGAACTGAATGCCCCCCAAAACCGTAGGTACGGATGTTTATTTATAGGGTTGCAGAAATCATGTAGACCATGCATGCAGATGGCAGCAAACATATATGAACATGTCATGGATGATGATACATAAAGAATGGGACCCATGCTTCGATCAGAGAGAGAATTAGTCTTAGGCTCTCAGCTAGCTATATATAGCGTTGAGGGCTGCCCTTTTCAGCGTTTGAAATTCGAGGCATTGTTTTAAAGTTGAGTGCGAAAGCCACTGTATTTTCGAGCCTCGTGCATGCTGCTGCTGTATGCCATATGGCCCCCTCTCTGTTTGTTTTTTCAGAAAAAAGAGGACAACGTTACTGCTGCGACTACTTAATTACATTTGTAATTATCTCATCCGCCATTTCCCAAATCTGCTGCTCAATGCTTTATACTAATCCTTTAGGGTTAGGGTGGGAGGTGCGGAGTGCAGACCAAAATTTAAAGCACTGTTCCCGCGTGGAGGGGACTACTTTTTTTCTGCTTTTGTCGATTGTTGTCTTGTATCATCTCATCTCATCTCATCTCATGCTTAGACCATACTTTTCTTTTCAGTTTTTGCTGTTCCTTTCTTTCTCTTAAAAATTTGTCACTTTTTCAGCACTAGGATTCATTCATAACTCATAACCAAGCGTGCTTTTGGTTTTGGATTCTTTTCATGCATTGCGTTGCGTTGCCCACTCTTACTATTCCACCACAGGTCACTGCACCCATTTTTTTTTATAAAAAAGAAAAGAAAAGAAAATCCCACATTAAAGTGCAAAGATCTCCGGCTTTTCAATGCCCGAGGGAAAGTAACTGTAAAAGGCAGACTGAAAAATGAAGGTTCATAAAAGAAAAAAAAAAAAGAAAGACAGAAAAAGAGAACCCATCTTCCCGAGGGTTTCTCCTTGTTCTTTTGTCTTTGTATATGTGTAGAATTCAAGAATAAGAGCTGTTTGCAGTAGTCGACTACTTTCCCTGGCTGTTGCATATTTTCAGGCTTGGAGATTTATTACTAGAATATGATGATATAGACGATTTATTAGTGGTACAAAGTTATGTTATAGACTAGTATTAATTATACATGGTCTGTCCCTCTACCTCTAGGGCGTTTAAAACAGACTTGGAGCTTTCTGGTTTTGTGAATGGTGGGGGGGGGGGTAAATTAAGAGCTGGATTGTTCTGCAGACGGAAACGAAATGATGATGATGGGGCGTTCTTTGCTCCTGCTGCACCTTTATCACTTGTAGTATGGTAGTTGATCATAAAAGAAAAAAAAAAAAATGAGAGATTGGTACTTGGTACTAGCGCGTAGTCAGTAATATTTTAGAGAGCGGGCATGAGAGTCAGAGTCTGGGGTTTTGCAGATGTGGATTTAGGGAAATTGCTTGGGGTAGAGAGTGGAGAGACTTGATCATTGATGCTTTTGTTCTTGGGGTTTTGTGTTGGACCAAAGAAGCAAGTTTTGAATGAATTGAAGTGTGGGTCTGAAGACTGAATATATCTTCATCAACACAAAAGTGAATTGGATTTGTATTAGTAGTAACTGCAAGTAGCAGTAGTTGGTCTCTGGTTTCTCATTTCTGCATTTTTTATGATTCCACGATTCAACCTTGATCCTTATCTCTACAACAGAAAAACCAATTTCAATTGCTTTCAGGAGAAACATGCATGAAAACAACGGCAATAAAATCCGCTTCAAGAAGAAGCTTTGATCTTAGATTCTAAAATTGTGACAAAAATCTTTAAGCAACCGTGGATCCGTGGCGCAATGGTAGCGCGTCTGACTCCAGATCAGAAGGTTGCGTGTTCGATTCACGTCGGGTTCAAAATTTTTTTTTGTAATTATTTCATTTTATTAAAATAAAAGTTGCATAAAAGGTAACCTTAACTTAAATACGTTCCAGGATATAGCATGTGCTTTCAACTGATTCGCACATCATTTTGACTGTCTTTGAATAAACAAATACGAATACTAATCTATTATAATTATAATCATTCTGTCTCTTTCCCCTTTATTCCTTGTCTCCTCAAAGCATTCTTTCTCATTTGCCAAAGCCCTTCTAAAAGGGCAGAAGAATGCAAACCCAAGCCCAGTCAAAAGAGGTTGTAGTTGGGCCTTTTCTCTTCATCCTCAACAGCCAAGGGTCCATTCTCCAAAATTACTTACAATGATATATGTGAATCAAACAAGCATAAATCATAAATATACAACATTCCTATTTTCTATTCTGCTACAAGTATCCTTGGTGCTGCTCAGAGTATAAGCCAGTGGTGTTAGATTTCGTGCCTTCCCATGTTTCTTAACCACGCCAAACTACTTTCTTTGCATTTTGAATCTAGACACTGGCTTCCACGGTTGAGAACCAGAAAGCTGCTAAGGACAAATTGGATTAGAACTCAATGGACTTTACTAAATTCTTACATGCTCCCAAAGGTGTATAGGCAGCAATACCTGTGATGAAGTTGTACTTTGACCCGCCAAATTTTTCTCCATATTCTCATTATGCTCTACTATGGAGCCTGTAAAAGCCTTTATATAATAGAGAGTAGTACATCATGATCCATAATCGCATGCATCATGCCCATGAAAATGAAAAACTAACCAACATTGGAGGTAGATGTACCTTGGAACCATCAAATCCTGAATTTGAGGTCTGGACAGATTTCTGTAACAGAAAATTGGAGTCAAATATGTATTTAAAAGCCCTTCCATGAGGATCTTGCAAGTTTTAATGTACTTTATATAAAGATGAAACTCAAACTGAAATCATCATTGTTATGTAAACTGTTCTAAACATAATTGATACTATGTTGTATTGTTCTTTTCTCTTCCCCCCAAAGACCACTGCTTCCAATATTATGATGCCGATATAATACGCATAGGCTCAACACTTTAAAATTGCAATGCTTGTGCCAGATATTTGAAATTTTGGACATTGAAACGAAGAAATGCCTTGCAGCAATGAAGACCAAGGATGAAGGTATAGAAGCAAAAAGCATTTTAAGGGGACAACGGTTTGAATAGAGTTTAAATACAAGCTATAGATACCTCATTTCTTGATGAATGTTCTACTGCAAACTTCACCTTTTTTTCAGAAGGTGCAGAAGCAGTAATGGAAGGATTTAACATCTTTGTGTCTTGGCGCATATTCCCACTATGTGACATTTTACCTGAATAAGATAAAATAAAAGAATTGTGTCATCCATAAAACAAACTTTAAATGATATGTAAGTCTATTGGTGGATATGACAAGATAGTTTCTTTTCCTTATTAGGTTTACATGATTAACCACATGAGTAAGTCAGAGATATAAAACACCAATACTGACCTTTCGTAACAGGTTCTACCGTCAATCCAGTACACTGCATTTTGAAATATAAAAGAAATCAATGGCTTGTACAAACACAAAAATTAATTCACAGTGTTGAGCATCAATAAGTGACAAAGATTAACAAAAAAGGTAAAAGAGTAAAGAAAAAATACAAAGAATTAAGTCTCTTACAGCTAACTGATTAATTAAATCTTGATGATGATAATTATTAGACATCTCTTCTTTCATTGGATCTTTGCCTTTTGACTGCTGTAGCGGTTTCCTTGACTGATACACCCATGTCATAAGTAACCAGAGAAATCATTCAATGTATAATTGTATTCAACATATAAAAAGCATCAAGTCTCAACATTACCTCTGAATATCTTTGATCATGATCAAGAGAACTGTAACCTTTATTCTTTTTTCTGTCAAAAACAGCTTTAGTTTGCTCCTTGTCATCACCGTCACTTTCAGCAGGATTGTTATCCTGATCTTCATCATCCTCTCCACAACTTTCAGCTGCAAGTTCTTCTTTCTCAAGTTCTTCCAACCTGGACATTATACGGGCATATTCTTCATTCTCAGATGCACCCACCATATTGTCTGCTTCAGTGAAACTAGGTGAATCTTGCTCCAGTGGATCTAAAAAAGAAAAAGTCTCGCCTGACTTATAATCCTCATCTTCAGAAAAGTAATCAATAACCATTTTATTCTAATCAAGTAAAAATAAAAGTAACAAACATGTGATAAGTAGGCTGCATGATTAGTGTGTGTATATATATATATATATATATATATATATATATATATAAAGATAGGAACAGAGTAAGACGGTAATGCAATGTGTTAAACAGACGTTGGATGCCAACTGTGTTAAAGAAATAATGGAAGCAACTAAAGTTCCATTAGCTTTGTCTATGACATAAATCAGAATCCAGTGGCTTCCATTTTCATCTCTACTAAATCAAGTAAAGTCCAAAGTTTCAATGCTATGCTACTGATAGGAAAAAAAAAGGGAGCAAGACCCTGCCTGATTGAGATTCCCTCTGGGTAGAACTCTCATCCTCGTACTCTTCCCTAATCTCCACAAGACCCTCCTGTAACAATAGAATCATGACAATTGGTAAAGACTAGCTACAAAAGAGAATCCAGTTTAGACTCCAAACAAGATACTCAAACTTACTGCTGCTTCAGAAGCAGTGGAATCAAAAAAGGAAGCCTCAGCTTTAAGATCCTGCATGACGGCCTTCAACGAATCTACTTTAGACTCCAATGACTTCCCTCTTCTCTTTAGAATTTCAGCAGCTTGTTTAGCTGTTCTTTCCGCATAGTAACTTTCTCCCAGTAGAACCTGCAGTTAGTTTATATTCTTAAACCAAAATGCCAAACTTTTTTAATTTCAAAATTAAGCTTCTAATTTTAGCTTCAAGGTACCATACCAGAAACTCGTTCGTGTGGATCAAGCGACCAGGAAGAAACGCCGCTTTCCCAAAGGGAACCTTTAAAAATTAAAAAAAAAAAAAACTTCACTTTATTTTTACAAAAAGAAGCATAAATACTAGTAAAATCGATTGATTGTAAATGGATAGGCTTGCCATGATATCGTGGTGGAGTTCGTCGGGGAGCTTTTGAACGAGGTTAATGAGGGAGGTGTTATCGGCGATGAAGCCTCTCAATTGGTTCATTTCATTCTGCTTCTCTAAAAGCGTCTCCTCCACCCGCTTCGCCGCCTTCTGCGCCTCCTCCGTGGGGAACATCGACGATAGCGACGTCACCGTCCGTTTCACTTCTGTTTTTCCCATTCTTATTTATTTTTTGTAAAATTATGGGAAGTGTGAAAAGATGAAGAGAGTGTGCCCGCCACTGCAACTGTGTCTTGTTGTTTTCCTTTCGACTTCTGTGGAGTTTGGACAAGGAAGAGTGCGGCTAAGGACTTTCTAGGAGAGGAGTTTGGGGTTCAAGCTTTCGATGTTCCTCCTGTGAACAGGAAGATGGCTTCGTTTAAGGGCAATGAGACGGTGTAGTTTAGGTTCCATCAGTATTGCCACGTAGGCGCCACATCAGCATTTGGCGCAGAAATTTAACTTCTGTTATTTAAGCTGCGGTATTGGGCCTAAGTCTCGAAGGGGAGTCGGTGAAGTTGAAATTTCGAAAAATAAATGAATAATAGAGAGGAGAAAAACACCTAACAAAATTGAGCATCGAAAAGAGTAATGGAGGAATCGGAGAAAGAATCCATAAGAGCAGCTTCAAAAGAGGTGTCTCGTCAGTTCAAAACCTTAATCGATACCAATGATTTGGACTCTCTCAAGCATCTGCAGCACCTCATGTATGTTTTTTTTTTTTTTCTGCACTTTTTACTTTTTCTTTTGTTTTGATTTGATTTTTCGGTTGTATGAAAATTCATTTGGTATATTTCTTTTAAAAGAAAAAAATTGGATTTGATTTAATTGTTTGCTGAAATTAATCTGCAAAACGGCGAAAATGCTTACTCTGTTTTCTTTCCCTGCTCATTTTTTGTCCTTGTTGGTGCATTTAGTTTGTTGCTTTAGTATTTTAAGAATAGATTTCTAAATGGAATTTGAAGATGATGCAATCAAATAAATGGCTTTTTGTGTTGGATATTTTCAAGAAATTCGAGATTAGCATTTGTGCTTATCATTAGGTTGAAACGTTTATGATTTATTACTTGAAATTAACATTATTAATTTGTTAACATGTAGTTTATATTTACAAAACCAGTCTGATTATTGAATCATTAGGAGAGTATTATAATAAAAATAATAATTAAAATTGGCATCTTCTAATGGATTAATGGAGTCGTAATTGCATTTTGTATATAGACAGGTTAACATGGCATTTTTTAAAATTCAGGTCAGAATCATTTCAAGCTGGTTAACCAAGAAACAGCATGTTTCGTGATCTTATTAAATGGCTGGAAACTATTCTTGATCATTCTTTTTCATCATTCAAATCAGTATAATATCGGGCAGAAAAAACTAATCTCCATAAATGAGCTATACTCTGTCAAGATGCTTTTTGGATTGCAGGAACCAGGTGTTCCCTGATTCTTAGCATACATGAAAATGATATGAATACAAACATAAACATTTATATCTTGGTTTTTAGAGATGTTGTGTCAGATGCGGCATGTCTATGTCCCCATGCCTTTGTTTACAGAATTAGGGGAAAGGGGCATTGCCTGGCATTTATCCCCAAAGTCACTTAATAGTCATTTCTCAAGCTAAGGTCACTTTTTGTGGTTGCAGTGTGCAGAAACATTTGTCCTGAGAATTGAAAACAGGAGACCCTCTACAGTCTTGAGAACAAAGATCTATCTAGCTTAGCTTACTCTGCCAAAATTATTATAAGTTTACAATGGGATGCTTTTTAAACTCTCCTGTATGTACTGTTCTGTTGTTGTCCCTGCTTTGGTCGCATATTTTGGGAAGGTAGCTTGAATTTGTGTAACAATATGTTTTCCTCTATTCTTAGTTTTTATTTATGCTACAACTTGCAGATTGGGAAGGTTGCAGGACAGCAATGCAGTTTTATCTCATTTTAATGAGTACTCAGAACATTGCTTTGCTGAGGTTTCTAGTGACTTTTCAAGAAATACACGTCTCTTGAAGTCTATGAAGTCAGACCTTAATTATATATTTCAAAAGCTTAGGTATAATTTCTTTATAATTTCTTGTTTTAAGTGATCACATACAATATTTTTATTAAATAATTTTTTTTCTGTGATGACATTTAAATTGTAATACATGTGAAGGTTCTTGTATATGGGATGTGTCAAGTTATTGGTCATATTACACTATTGTCGCCTTATTATCTGGCTATTGTACTTTTGCCAATATACTCTAGTTGCACAACTGGTATCCGAAGACTCCTTTTCAGTCATGTTTGATCATCTCTGTTTGTACTCTCCAAAGGTTACTAAACTTGATTTCTCGGGTAGAGTTAGAAATTGTACAATAAATTAAATCAATATATAATGCAATGCTTTGGTGGAGAAAAAGGAAAAGTATGATGTAAAAAATTTTTTGGAAGCTTAAAGAATGCATTAACTGATTGTAATTTTTAAAATTTTGGTATCTGCTTCAGTTAGCAACATTTGAATGTGAGGACACACATCTCGGTTCCTTTTTGTCTAACTGCTTTACGTTTATCTCTGTATGGATTTCAAGTATTGGATTTACTTTTCGACATATTGCAATTTTTGTTCCTGATTTAGACTATCGTACGTATCTATAATTGAATCATAGCTGATCCAGAAAGAGTCTCTCTGTCCATTTACTGATTTATCTACCTATTTATACTGCAGGAGCATGAAGGAAAAAATTATGGCTACATATCCAGATGCATTTCCGGATGAATTAACTAGGGAAGAATTTGACCAAAGACCAGACCTAGAAGTGCCTCAGTAGCTTGACTTGATTGTTTTCTTTTGCATAGGCTATTATGATAGTTATCGCCGCATTCGTTGTATCTGTAACGGAAAGAGATATGAAAAGTAGAGAAAACATGCTGTTTTATAAATCTGTTATGCATTTAAGGTTATTTATTTTTGTCTAAAAATACTTACGGCAGTATGTGGGAATAATTAGTGAAACCAGGGTTGATCCCTGAATCTCAGATGAAAAACATCTGGTCTAACAGAAGCAGAACGTTATGTCTTAGAGTGGGGGCGACTTTTGAAAGAAAAATTGTATGTTGTGTATGGTTGAAGACACGTGTTGGACAGTGAATGTGGAATGGCGGTGGAACAAATTACGAAATTGCAGGCTTTTGGGCTTGATTTGTTTTCCGAAAGACAAGTCCTGGCTCTGAGGGAGAAGAAGGGAAGGGAAGGGAAGGGGAGGGATAGGAAGGTTGGTTTTCAGTTTAGACTGAGAACATGTTTGACTCTGAACAGTTTTGCTATGTTGCGTTAGTACTTCCCTAACACGCGCTCTACTCCAGCGCGTGACTGTGTATCCCCAAGGCAGCCAACAGCAGCACGCAAATCTTACTTGCCTACCTTCTTCTTTAGGGATGAGTAGCATGCAATATGCGTCATGCAACAGAGGCCACAGACCATAGCGACTTTAATTTGTTGGACGGCATTTTCTTTTGTGAAGGAGATGGGAGAAGGGAGAGGGAGAGGGAGAGGGAGAGGGAGAGGGAGGAGCGAGATTGAGAAAGAGAGGACCAAAATGAGAGAAAGGCAAAGAAGGGCAATAACTACAAACATCTTTCATGGGCTTAGGAGGCATGGCGGATACCATCTCTTCCCTCGCGCTGATATCAATCAAGTCCTTCGTCAGCTTGCCAACGAGGCTGGTTGGGTGGTTGAACCCGATGGCACCACCTACCGCTCCGTCTCCTTCTCCAAGGTACTACTAACTTTTTCTTTCCCTGCGAAACAACGCCACAAACTTATTACATGGTCTGTCTACTTTAAAACACTTCTACTATGAATGCCTTGGACAGGACAGGATCATGGATTTAACTATTCTCTTTTGATTTCACCCTTTGCGTTTAAAATTTTGGTTTTGTTCGGCTCAACTTTCTTCGTTGATTGATATCTCCAGACTGCCAACTGCTGCCCGGTTTGTGGAGCCATGAAACCAATCACCGCCCCAACACCCAGTAGCAGCGTTGTGATAGGTGGAGGAGAGTGTTCGACCACCGCATCCCCTCGACACAACCCGGTGGCAGCTGTCGAAGATCCCATCCGCGTCATTGACAGTTTTTGCGACGATCTCATTCCCATAGCTCCTTACATGTATGGTGGTGAGGATGGGGTTTCAACGTTGGCATTGCAGCAACTGTACCCACAGGAGGCAGCACCACCTAGCCAGTGCATGCCACCTGGTTCACCCCTATTAGGGGCAATAAGGAGGAAAACATATAACTAAAAACATTTCATAGAAACAGACTACATATCACCTTGGTTCAGTTTATGAGTTTAAATTCCAATCTACATTCTAAACTTACTTTGGTATGGATATATTCGTGGGTTGTCGTTTTAATCCACAATTTTTTAAGGGATTATGAGGTAGAAAACTAAAGGCACAAGTCTGAATTGAACGCTTCTATACATTTAAAAAAAAAAATCAATTTAAAAATTTTGTCCCTGGAAGAAGTTACATGTCAATGTCAATCTGTATTAAAATGGAATCCATCTTCTTTTTGAATCATTTGGATTAACGTAAATGAAGCTATAGACAAAAGGAAATGCACATAGACATAGATAGCCATATGTAATAGTGCAAGCAAGCCACACATATCAAAACAATACAAAACTGATGAACAAACGCTCTATCTCAACAGCCTTCATATTAATATAACAATCACTTGCTACAACTCTTCGCTTTTAGTAGTACAAATACAAATTATGAAAATGTCCAAAACAAACTCCAAGCTTGGATGCGTGCTACTTACAACACTTGTTTGGATCAACTATCAGTGCACCTCCTTCACTGCATCAAGAAAAACCAGGAATTTCCCCTGGCATCGGAGCAAGCTCATTCTTACTAAACCTCTCCTCATCATAGAACGAGGCTTTAACAACCCTTCCCCCAAAATACCGACCATCAAGGTCAATCAATGCTTTTGTTGTTTCCTCTGACCTCTCAAACTGTATGAATATTCTCACTGCCTCCTCTACTGGGAAATTTGGCTCTGTTATCTCAAATATCAAAACTCGGGTAACACTTCCATACTTGGCACACTCAGATCCAACCTCATCTTCTAGCTCATCATCTACTTCACCAGGACCCACCTTCAACAAGGAAGCACAATAGTTAGCCACTCCCACCTCCATCTCGTCAGCGCATCTCAGTCATCAAGACAGCAAACAAATCTCTCATATTCTTTCTCACTTTTATCATTTATAGGTGATAAAAATTATCCAGATAATAACAACTAATTTCATGAACAGCTTAAACACATCCAACAAGACAAGGAAAAATGAAAATCAAATAAACACTACATTAGGAAAAATAATTTGCACTGAACTCGGGATGAAGTTGGCCGTATCCACAACCAACATATGCACAGAACAGTCAACACCAACATGCATCCTAAGAAATTGGCTACCTTTCTCTTCTATATAATTCAATGCAAACAAATTATACCATCATAATTACTTCCAAGAAAGCACCAGAGCTAGACAAGAAAGAATTACATTGCTCTTATAAAAAATAAAAGAATAGAAAACTGTTTTAATAGTAAGAACCCCATTATTGCCAGATTGCATTTGCTGTCATCATTCTTTAAAATGCACTTAGTAAATTAATTTATCCAAAATTATATATGCCATGCTTGTTCCATTTCACTGTTACTTACAGTGCAACCAAGTTAAAGGACATGAAACCAAAGAAAAGAAAAACAGAGGAGAAGACCATGTAAATCTTCTTCCTCTAGTTTTCTCCTGTTGGTGGGAGAGCTTGTAGGAGGTGTATAGTTAAGAGAAATTATGAAGAAACTTGAGAAATAAAGGGGGAAAGGATGTGAAGACGAACCACCATTTTACCATCCTTCTCGACTGTTAATACATGCATTAGACTAATTAAGTCATTGCTCTAGTCATTCTTAGTGCCACACATCTTTTCAGTTCAATATGCTTCACTAGTTAATGATATGACCATTATAATGTAAATAGATACAAGCAAAGACACTCGTATAATTATCATATAGGCCCAAGATAACCCAATCATGTCACAAGCCTAATATCAGGGAATGCCAAGCTTGGCTATATCAGTGGAATCCAACCCTAGCTGAATGCTTTATAATATATCCAGCTAAATGATTTTTTCAAGACACAAACTTTGCCCCAATGTCTATTTCAAAATGTGAACTTTTTGATTTGGTCATTTCAGGACCTAGACTTTAAAAATTGAACATATTCAGGTAAGGGTGGTTGACGAACCTTTTTAATTTTTTTTTTCCTGTCAACTAGGCCAACATCACTTTTGAACTTTTTCCCCCTTTTCTTTTTGCTTCTTTCTCTTCTTTTTTTCAAAATGTCTCTTTCTCACCATAGACACAACTTTCCTTTTTAATTCTTCAGCCTTTAACTTCACTAAACTGCCCCCTTTCAAGTCCAAATTTCAAGATTAAACACATCTTCCAAGATACAAGGAAAAACTTATATGCACTTGATTAATCAAAGGAATTTTAGAGGTTATAGTTTAAGAGGAAAAGAGGCTTTCTCTTTTCAAGGAAGGGATTGTCCGACTCAACTTTTGCCTTTAAAAACTACTAATATAGAGTCAACCATTTTTAAGAGCATTAGTTAATATCATGATTTATCATTTCCAAGTAGGAAATTCACCATTTTTAAGAGCAAAGGAAAGTAAATGAAAGATTGTGTTGATGATACAGGGTCATGACAAAAGCTATAGTGCACATCGCTTGAGTAGGAATCAAACTTTGGCTTTAGAAGCATCTAAGAAGAGTATATATTAGAAAATCAAACATTATTAAAAAAAAAAAAAAGGCGTTCTGGACTTCTATACCCAATGATGTAATGGCTAAACTATAAATTTCCGAAATCACACCTATAAAACATTCCTTGGTTGTAAATGGAGTCTAGATTCTTCGTATTTGGACAGATGTGTCTGATATGAAATTTGGACTTGAAAGGGGCAATTGAAGAAATTAAAGGCTGAAAAATGAAAAAAAAGAAGAAGAAGAAGAAGAAGAAGAAGCTATGGCTACTGTGGGAGAGAATAAGAAGGGAAGGATTGAGAGAGAAAGCAACATTCTGAGAAAAAAGGGGAAGATTAAATGGTGATGTTGTCTACTTGACTGCCACATTATGTGCCACCTATCACTTTTACAGCTACATGGAAAAATTTAATGGATCTAACAGATTCTGCAATCAATTTTCCTGAATTTGTTCAATTTTGAAAGTTTAGATCCTAAAATGACCAATTAAAAGTTAATGTCCTGAAATGGACATTGGGGCAAAATCCATGTCCTAAACAAGCATTTAGCCTAATACGTCCCAACATGCCCCCAACTGTTTCAAACTAGCCTGAGAGAGACATGTTTTCAGCGAAATTAAAAACTTCAATTAACACAAGCAGTAAAATTTTTTTGCCAAGAAGCCAACGAGCCTAGTCCTGCTGAAGATGGCCTCCCAAGAAAGGTGACATGAAAACAACCGTATCCCCCAAGACCTAATTTTTATTTGTACGATATCAACTCTCAAGACCAAACCGAAAGACATATGGTCGCCAACCTAAGAATCTACGATTGCAATGAATAGCAATTCAATACACTAGAATGGAAAAATTTTAGACTAGTGAAGCACTGCATTCTTCAGATTTGTCCTAAAACAAGCATCAGCCACCCAATTAACCACAAACAACTTCTTTGAGTACTTAAATTTGATCTAACATAAGGCTTGAAATAAATTTCATGTTAAACTTATGTTGCATATTGCTAGAGTCTGTCAAGCACTCAAAAATCCATGTATTCCTCTTTATGGTGTTTATCACAGTGATTGGAACAAACATAAACAATTTGCCATATTCTTTTGCTACTTTGTTGTTGGATGATTTAAGCATTCAATGGTTGCGACACTGCATCCATTCTTTTCTCTGTGTTATATGAAGTTTCATCCAAGCAATCAGTGATCTAGTATGCGTTTCCAACTTAGACAAGACACAGAGGGCACAGAATCAAGAAAGGCAAAAGAGAATTTACAAGTCCAATCACTATCATCAAGGCAACCATCAATAAATGCCAGCATGAAATAGCATCAAGACCTAAACCAATAAGTAGGATATGCCAGAAGCCTTTGATCAGGATGACATCCATGAAAGCACTAGTTTTGAAAATTACATATTAAAAGTAGTTGACATACTGAAACCAATAGAAAAGAGGTCAAGCAAAAAAGGCTACTGAAGCCACGTAAGAAAAATTTGAGCAGCGAAGTTTAAATTGCAAGCAGAAATGCCATCTAAAACAAACATAAAAAAAATTAGCAAGAAGGGCAATTGGGCATATACCATGTTCCTAAGCAGCAAAACACGAGTAGGGGGGCCATTGAAACTGACACTCTTGACCTTCTTATCAGGCTTAGTCTCGCTGGCATTCACAATCACACCAGCTCTCCTGTCTGTCTTCTTTGCCATCAATGGAGTAGTAATTCCCTGCTCCTGCTTTCCAAGACCCTGCCCTTCCTTCCACCCCATTTTCGCCATCATCCTTTGGGCGGCAGTCATCTGCCCACCTGCCCCAACGCCCAGCCCACTTGTCTCCGACTTTCCAATGGTAAAGCCCTCAGCATTCCCCGGCGGAGACGGGGACCTTGGCACTCCGCCACTCATGGCTGCACGTCGTCTCCAAGCCTCTTCGCCTGAAATATTCAACCTTGAATCATTGTAATCTCCTTCCCTTTCCCTTTCCCTCTCCCTCTCCCTCTCTTCTCTCTCTCTCTCCCTCTCCTCCTCTTCTCTCCTCCTCTTCTCCAATTCCCTCCTCATCTCCTCCTCCATAGCCTTCCTTTTCTTCTCTCTCCGATAGTCCTCGTAGTCATTGGGCCTGGCTGGGTCATACTCTTCCATTACAGTGGAAGTGACGCCCACCAGTGCGGGCTGCTGTTGCGCCATTTCGTCGGGCGCAACCGGCGTGGGGGAGGGGGAGGCTGAGGCTGAGACAGAAGGTGTCGTTTTGGGAATTGAGTTTTTGGGTTTGTTTTGGGATCTGAGGATTGTCTGTGGCGGAGCGAACCCTGAGAAAGGCTTGCGGAGGGTCGGAGGCGCCATCTTGGTGCTGCTTGACCACACCGTGGAGTTAGTGCTGGGTTTGTTATCCTCATCGGACGGCGGAGGGAGGTCCCCGTACAACCCACCTAGCATTTTTATTTTTCACACCGTTTCGGCTCTTTTTCTCGGGTCTCGGAAGGAAAAACCCAGAAAGAACATCAAATTGAAGTAATAATGAGAAAAGGAATCCGATTCAAAGTTTTGCGCTTTGAGAGGAAATATGGAGGAAAAAAGGGGGTAAAGGTTTAGTAAAACTGAAATAATGAGAAGACACTGCAATATATATATATATAAATTGTAAAAGATTAAAAATATATTATTATTATTATTATTATTATTATTAAATAATAGATAAGAGAATACATATATTGATGAACTAACAGAAAGAAGAATGAAGAAATGACAAATGGAAACATTAAAGAAATGAATCAAACACATATATACGAATACAGGCGGATCTTACTTAGCATGGATTGACCCGAATCTATTTTGCTTGAATTTATTACAGTAATTTATGAACATAAAAGATGTAATTATTATTTTTTTGAAAATTAAAATGATTAATAAATGTCTGTTTGTTTAAGTAATTGCATCTTTTAATTTGAGAAAATTTCGCATCGTTTAACGAAGACATGGCATAGCCTTGGTGATGATTTTTATTAATAACCCAAAATAAAAGAAGAGAGACTCTTTCCCACCACAACAGACAAGAAAAGGAATACAAACAATGTTGATCAAAAACACTAGACTATACCTGTTGAAGAAAGGTCAAAGAGGGAGTGCGGGGTTAAGGAGACATGAGAACGTCATTCACAAGAAGAAATCATTTCTATAATCATTCATGGGAACTGGGTAGGGAAACAACAATTATGTCATATAAACACCTTCTTGCGCTAAAAGTTACCCGCCATTTCCTCAATTACTAGCACAACCTAGACAACAACAAATTAAATGTTGCTTTACTTGCCTCCTCCAATTTTGCCCAAACGGGCCAGGGCCAGGGCCTGGGCCTGGTAAAAGAATCATTAACTCTGATCGACCCAATGCCCGAATAACCAACCCTGTACACAAGGCCAGCCTGGTCAACCACGCAGTGTGTTCATTCCCCACATCCATGTCCGCACCCCACATGAGTTAGCTCAACTAAACCAATTCTTTGGGATTTACATTACTCCTCTGTTTCTTCAGCTCCATCCTTGGTAATCTCAGGGGCACATTCTGTTCCTGAAGCTCTCTTCTCCTCCTCAGTAACAAGTGGACTTGAATTCCCACTAACAGACTCTGATGGCTCAGGAGGTTTTGAACCAGGGTTTTCATCTGTTGATGCACATCTCCCCAACGCAGTTTCATTTGTATTGTCAGAGGATGGAGCATCTTCAGTAGTACCATCTGGGTTAAGACCACTACCTTTATCCTCCAGTTTCACTTGCACTTCACCATTTGGGATGGTACAAGATTCATCAGAACCGGATGCTTCACTGGAATCCGGGGTCTCTCTCCATTCAACCCACGCAGGTGGTTTATCATTTGCACTTGGCCCAGCTTCTCTAGAGTCTTCAGACACGTCAGCGGAGTTATCTTCTAATTTTGCATCAGGCACCTGAGAAGATGTCGCCGTATCATCCAAGTCATCATCTTCACCGACAACAACCTCATCTTCTCCATCGCCATTTACAACACCAGCTCCCTCATTATTAGGTGATGGAGAAGCAAGAGCACCAATTGAACGTTCATTAGAAACTCTATCATCTTCAAATGCAAACCAGTTGGAATTCGTAAAAAGAGACCCACTGCAAACAATAAAGAAAATGCCCCACCAAGTAGGTCAAGCGGTTGAGTCAGCACAAAAATAGAAAATTCAACATGGACAAGAAAGTTACTAATTTCTCATTTCCACCAGTTAGTTCAAAAGAAGATTTCAACCTACCTTTCTTGGTCGTCTCCTAGGCGCAGAGAAGATATCACAACTTCAGCAGATTCATCATCAAAGTAAACATCCTGACAAGTACAACAGCAATAGACCATTACAGGTATTCGCAAAAATTCTTTTACCAAAAGAGAGGGAAGAAAAACAACAATCTAAAAAAATAAAAAAGGAAAGGAAAACCATTGACAGGGGATGTTCTTGATGATAAAAGGAGATCATATTTTGATGACCAAACTAACAACAGAGTGCAAAATCATTAGCAAGAACTAACAATTCCACATTATAACAAAAGGGAAAAAAGCACAAAGAGGAAGACTCCTCAAAATAAGTTTTGGCAAACTTTTTCCTACACAATTATTATTTTGACCAACTGTCCAGCTATTGACTTGAAATTTGAGATCATAACACGACATATACCTCATCATCTCGTTCAAGAGAGCCATGTACCTGAAACAAATGGAAAAGATATCATCAAATGAATAAACAAACACCTCCACATTTTAAATCAGAGTGTCTACTAATTTAACGACAGAATGAATACACAAAGACAAATATTGAAATAAAAAACAAATCTAAACTAACAAGATTTAAAAATACAAAGTAAAAACTAGAGATAGTATAGTCAAAGACTAACAAGTTTTATTTGCTAAACAACATAAAGACATTCCTGATACAGTAACTAAAATGAGAATAGTAGGGAAAACCACTGTTTTTTATATAACAAAGCATCACCGTTTCTTGCATAATTACAAAACTATTTGCAACAAGGTCCTGTTAGTTGGAAAAACAAATACATAAAGACTTGAGGGTTTGAAAATCGAATGCTCAATAACATTGAACAATTGAATTCTCGATAACATTCAAAACAACAGATTACATCCCCATATTCCATTTACATACAACAGATGAAAAACTTATAGCCTCTTTATCTTTTTTATTTTCCTTTCAGATAATTAGCATCTCCAATTAATCCAACAAAGAAAGAGGAATGAAATATATATAACTTAAAATGAACTAACAGATTGGTTGCTTACATTTTATAGATAAAAGAACAGAAAGAATAAGACAGATTTGGTGTTTCAACTATCCACTCCGAAGAATGAAAACAAAAAAAACAAAACAAAAGCAAAAACCAGATTGATTAGGGTTAGGATCAACTCTTATAACCTTTTATGTTGACCATGACTTTTACATCCAGCTACAACAATAAAGTGGTACTCGATCTAATCTAGAATTTATTTGTCCTGAGACTAACCAATTCAAGGCTAATTCATAAACTAAAAACTGTTCTTGATATAAATGGTGTATTTATCCACTCAAACCAAATGCCCAAGCTTCCATCTTTCTTGCTAATTTTCCATCCTTTTATAATGCAGAATAATTTCTTATTCCAGAAACCGTATTCTCTTGGTCTTGGTACTCAATAAGTAGATAAATAAAACTCAAATAAAGCTGAATTATTAAGAAAGTTTTAGAAAGCACCTCATCCATATCGTCATTACTGTAAATGCCATATCGAAATGCCTGGCTTAAGTTATTTGCTAAGGCTGCAACATCATAATCCCTATCTTGGTAATCATCATCATCACTATCTCTTGTCCGGTCTTGTAGTGCAGTTGGCCTCCTGTCAAAATTGATGAATCATATTAAAGAAACTCAGAGAGATATAAATATTACAATATCAAACAAAAATGTTAGCGGCAACTTGAAGAAACTTCCAAGCATTTTCCTTGTCTGTGTTCCAGTTTTTTGCATGGTAATAAACAATTCAAGTAGCTAAAGCTCATTCAAAAATCATTTTCGTTTCTGGCCTGACATTCAAAATCATTCAAGTTCTTCAGCTTGATGACTGATTTGAAAAAGAAAGGGCTACGTCATTCGATGATAAAATGACAAATTAATACAGGATTAAAGCTAAATTTGCCACTGTACTATTGCCACTATACTTTCAATTTGATTACTTTTGCAGAGGGGAAATTTGTGATGTGCATGTTGAAAAAAACATACATGTGGCATGCTGATTTGGAAAAAATGAGTCTGCTCTTTCTTTTAATTTTTTAAAATTTATCAAAATTTTGTTTTAAAAGAAAAAATTAAGAAATATTTATAAAATAAACAGTACAGAGTGAAAAGGGGAGAGAGAGAAGGGGGGAATGTGCTGGATCTGGCCATCCGATACTGGCACCAGACGGCCAGATCCAACCTTGAAAACAAGAAAAACAAACAGAGGAGAGACGTAACACAAAGAGAAGGAAAGAGTGAAGAAACAGAGAAGAACATGGAAGGGAGAAACAGGGAGGTTAGAGAATAGCCAGATCTGACCTTCCAAAGCCGATCTGTCATCTGCTGCCAGATCCAGCATTGGAGTTAAAAGAAAGAGAAGTAAAGAGAGAGAAACAACTGCAAAAGAGGAAAACAAAAGGGAAGACCGAGAAGGGAAAAAGGGAGGGGAGGAGGAGAGGGAAAGCCAGCCAGCTGCCAGCGGCCACAGCACTGCCTGCCAGTGCAAATCATGGCTGCTAGGATCGGGGTTATTGCCAACTAATCAAAAACACCTGAGATAATATCATGTGACTTCACATGCACTATTCCATTATTTTTGTCCAAAAAAGCCATTAATTAAAGTAAATTGGCAAAATTCAATACAATTGAAGTACTAAAGCAAAATTCAATATTGATGCATGGTATAATGGCAAATTTGACCTTAATCCTAATCAATTCTCTATGAATATCTCAGAATATCAAAACCACATATTCTAATCAAAAAGGGATCATAACTACCTTAAGAATTCAATTATCCCAACAAACCTTCCACCTACACTAAAGAAAACTGACCAATAATACACTGCCGGTGATTATATTAATTAGCTCCACTATTTATCAAGGATAAATTTACATTGTTCTGAAAGACCAATTATAAGTGTACATAAAACATTGTGAAATTAAATAGCTTTTGAAAATTCAGCTTAACCCGTCAAAAGAAGCATTCTATAAATTTAAGACAGCACTCTCCATAAATTTGGCGTTCCCTCACCCATGCTTTTTTCTCCCATCACAACTTTCTGTATACCAATTATCACTCTACACAAAAACTTAGCAGAAAACTATTTTACTGTCTCACTTAGGATTAGATAGGCAAGTAGACTGCAAGAAAGGTCTTTTAGTATCAGATCAAGAATTACAAGAACCTGAAAATTCTAAATATCTGCTAATGGTATAAGCAAACAATTATACCCTAGTATTTCGGTCAAAGAAACTGGACACATTGGACAACTTGCCTACGGACACTGACTATAAACTGACTATAAAATTAAGGTTGAAGTGAAAAATTAATTTTGCAATCTAATATTAGATCTCCAATCAATAAACTAATCACTTCTTCCCTCTACTTTGTGTAATTTCATTAATCTTCATCCATTTTATCATAAGACTTATCACAAAACAGTTCTACTACCGCATATAATCCTTGTCCAACTATACTAAGTGAAATTATTATCCAGGATCGAGGTTTCTGTAAATTGGGATCAATGGAACTGTAGCAATCAAGGCAATTCCAACAAGGCTCTACCGTGCACAAAATTTAATTTTAGCTGTGCTGAAATTCACCCAAAAATATGGCAATCACGAATAGCCTCTAAAAAGAAGAGAAAAAGAGCAATATTCAGAGGAAGATGACCTACCCACAAGCCCACTGGTAAACATTTTCTGTAGCATTACGCTTTGATAGGAAATTTGTATGCCAATCAATCCATTCACTATTTTCCTGTCAAAAGAAAAACAAATTAAAAACACAACTCTTGAAAGTGGACCAAAATTTTGAGCCTATAGGATTTTGCATCTCTGACAGCAATAGGCAGAAACTTCCCTTGAGAACATCCCAATGGTTAGTACTTGGAACTTTCAACTTGGAAGTCATAGGTCCAAACCTTGGGAATGAGAGAGTCAGGTAATGAAATGGGAGAAGGCTACCTCCCACATTGTGACACCAGACAAAGATAGTCTGAAAGTACGGAGACCAAAATGCAAACATCCAGAGAAAAAAGATAAAATTTTGACATGACAGTATAATTCCAGAAGTGTTAAACAACAATATAATAGCTAAACTTATAAATAAAGAATCAAGAGTCACCATGTGTAATTTAACACACTCCCTCGGTCCCAAAAATTATTAAGAAAATACATTAAAAGCACTCAAAAAAATTATAATCATCACCTTATTTAAGATTCCTGTTTCTTTGTCCTCAGTTGATAAAAATTCTTACCCTAGACATCTTTGATAATTTCACACTATGTGAGACTTAATTGTGGATGTTTATATGCAACATCCCCAAATGGAAACATAGAGTTATCACCGGATAGACAGAATATTAGATATCATTCAATTTTAGAGATTAAACTATACTTCTGATTCCCTAATCAGAAATTCAAAAACATTTCCAGATGGGTTAAGTGTTGCAATACTACATAAAACACACAAAAGTATATAAAAGTATGCAAAGAAGACTGCATAAGAATTAAAACCTGCAAAAATGCCTGAATTTCACCATTGCTATTCCCAAGCTGAACTAGTTTGTTAGATATACGCGTCAAGTGTCCAATATTTCCTATCTTGGGTGGTGCTCTACCTTCAGCACTAATTGTTGGCTGCAGGAGATTGGAACACAGGAAAAACCAAGCACCAATTCAACATTAAAATAGAGAGAAGGTGCACAATGAATACAAGATCCAAATAAAGTATGACTGGATAACTACCATATTTGGATCAGAAGCTAACGTGCAATTCTTTTCTGCTTCAAGTATTTTTCCCACAAGGTTACATTCACGAAGAAGATGTTCTACAAGTGGAACATTTTTGCTCTCTAAACATGACAAGATTATGTTCTCTACGTGGTGATGCAAAAAGTTGTTGTAAGGATACCTGCACAGAAAATTAAATAAGGGAATGAGAAATAAGATCTAATCAGAAAAATCATCACATTGCAAGAATCTTAAACTTACTCAAAGAACAAGTTCAAAATCCTTTGCACAGCTCCCAGTCGCATCAATTCCTTTTCAGCAGCTTCACTACCAACAGTCAGCAAGACAGAAATAAACTCGACAATCTGGAAAGCCCCATTTCAAATTACAAATAATCTCATCAGCTTTTTCTAAATGGGCAATTGATGATACATAGAAGAGGACCATTAAAATAGCAATCGAGTATAGAAATTTATAAGTTCAACCATAAGCTATAGCTGACTCATGCAGGGGAAAAAACACACTCAATTCTCAAAATACACAAAGATAATTTATAAAACACAAAAAAAAAAAAAAACCACCTTCAAGCGATGTTTCCCAAGAGGTGGCTGCAACTTTCCGTATGTTGTTAACAAGGTTGACTCTGAAGATGAAACATCCAAAAGCTTCAGTAAATCACCTGCAGCATAGTAACCTGATTTATAAGTTCTCCTGTGGGATGACACTGACATTTAAGTGGGATGGTAACACTCTTTCTTTCTGTAATTTATATCTAAACATTTTCATAGACATGTAGTTGAGAGTTCTTCAAAAAAAAGTGATTCTAGGAAAATTAATTTGATAATAAGACATCATATGCAAAGAAAAGAAAACCCCTTTAACATCTTCGGTTAATTCATTTTCCAAATCTGAGCAAGGTGAGTCTGCAAAAGGATTTGTTTGCAACTAATAGTAAATTAGAAGAGATTACTTCACCTAAGCTCTCCAGCATTCCTTCAACTGTCTCAGGGTTTGCAGCTATCAGTGACCCTTGAGAGAATTGGCGGTTATATGCGTGATATACACCCAATGTTAGCCTCTTGGGATCTAACAAAGATATGCACACAGACAAGGAATTGACCAGAACAGATTTTGGTCTTGAGTCTTCCAAAGCATGACGAAATAATCTTCCGATGAAACTTCATGACAGCACAGAGAAAAAAAAACCAAATTAAATGATTGATAAGTCAGAAAACATATTGGACACATCTATAAGCAACATGAGAAGAAAAGGACGAGACCTACTTTGGGCTTGTAACTTTCGCAGCAAGACCATGAGGAGCAAATCGTGTTATAGCACATAAGGTTTCAGCTGCATTGGCATGCACCTCAGCAGAATCCTGTAAAAAAAAATTTGAAAATACGTTCAATGGATACTGACAAACATTTCAACACCAATAATGAACATGACACCTTAATTACATGCCTTCAATGATCATAAGTAGGTGATACTCTTTATAGGTCAGGAAAAGTTTATGCGGAAATAATTCCAAAATACCTAACAAAGAATCAGTACATCTCTATCATTACTAAACTGGCAGACACTAATTCCATTAGTGGAAAAGAGTTTGATGAATGGTGCAGAAATCAGCACTTGTGCAACAAAGAATCAAACAACAGTGTTCTAATCAAGGTACAAGAGAACAGCAGAAGAATTGGGTTTAAATAAAGAGAAGCCCGTTGGACACAAAGTCAAATATGTATTTACAAACGAGGTTTGCAGATAGCCCTCTTTATCTAGGGTAATCTAATTTGTCTTCCATGTTCATTTCTCTTCAACTTTATCTCATTTTATTTTGTTTCATTTCTAACTTATTCTCAGGCTGATCCTCCATCAGATATCCCTCTCTGAAAAATAACATCAAAAGAAAATAAAAAAGTCCCTAATGGTTGACCTTTTGGCTTAACATCCGCCCAAGGTGTCTCCCCACCATCACCACCACCCATTCTCTCCCTATAAATAACCCAACTAAGGGAGGAAAACGAGGAGGCAAAAGTAGCAAACCAAATATTTACATATCCTGCTAATTTCTAGCAACCCAAGCACCCTATACCAAAAAAAAAACCCAATTAACAGCTATTAGAAAGAATCTGAAAGCAAATATTAACTTCAGTAGTAAATGTTTGATAAAGTATTCATTATTTGAAAGAGAGAATTAGATGTTGAGTGACAGTAGGGGCTGCTTCAGGAAAATTGGAAGATGCAAGGCCGGTTTACAGAAAAAATGAGAAGAAGCTCATCTAAATAAACAGCAAGAAGAAACAGGGAATTAAGAGAGAGCCTGAACAGAAACAGGAGAAAAGGGGAAAGAAGCAAAGGAAAGAATAAAAATAAAAGAAAAAGGATGGAGGGAGGATCGGTTGGCAACTGGGCTTTCCGCAGCAACACCAAGGAAGCAGTATGGAAGAGAAAGCACTTCAGAGTGAGGACAATTTGAATTTTCAGAATTAAAGAGAGGAGTCCACCATACAAAAAGATACCTTTATTTATAAAAAGAAAAGAAAAAACGAATTTGATAGGGGTGGTGGACTGCTGTGTCATCTGGCCAAAGTTGAGTTCCAATAGCATGCTTTTGTTTTATTTTGCAAAATGAAAATCATTTAAAAAAAAATTAAAAATTGTCCAACATTGGAATTTGTAAATGAAATTTTAGTGACCACTTTTTAGGAGAATTCTTGATATAAGGAAAATTTTGCAGGCTACAACAAAGTATTAGGTGAGTCTCAAAATATCTGTACAATAAATAGATTGATTGAAAATCGTGATCAAAAGATTAAATGAAAACAAAAAAAATAAAATAAAATGTGCAAGTAGAAAGATATTGAGCATCATGGAGTAACAAAATGATAAAAGAATAATAATATTAATCACCAGGCAGTTGAAATATAAACATGAATACCAAGTAAAACAAAAAGTAAGATGACAATTTTTGGGCTACCCTTTCCTTCTTTTTTTTTACAAATATAGAAGAAGATATAGTAGTAAAAATCCCCAAAACATCGAAATTGTCAGAAATATTGTACTGACAAAATTCTCGAAAATTCTCAAGGTACACAATTTGGCTGACCCTGCCAAAGTGTTGGGTTGGCCCCAAAGAATTAAAAGATAAAATGAAAATGAAAATAAAAACAAAAACAGTAAGAGTAGAAAGATACTGAGCATCATCATGGAATAATAAGATGATATATATAAAATAAAGATAATGACATAGCAATTGAAATAACAAAAGATCTTAGCGAAACATCATGACACAATGTAAAGAAAACGGAAAGAAGGTGATTTTTGAGCTACTCCTTGTTTAATTTGCAAAATAAAAAAAGAATACAGTAATAAAAATCCTTACGTCGGAATTATTTGCAATCTTCTAGTGACAATATTTTGAAAAATCCTCAAGGTAAGGCATACTTTGCCAACCACATCGAAATGTTAATTTGGTCCCCAAAGGTTCTTGCTACAAAAATTAGCTGTTTTGTGCTATATACATATGTGTGCGTGCGTGTGCACACGTGTGTGTATAGTAGTGCTGCCATAAATGCCTTACGATAAAAGAAGACAAGCAAATGTTCAAATTTGGTTACTTCAAATACACCACTCAGGAGTCATTAATTGAGACTAGCTTATACTTTTTACCTAAAGTGCTCCTCACATGGGCAAGGTTGGAAGGAATATAAAGTGTCATATCCTTAGAGAAGATCAGGGGCTTAGTATCCTAAAACAGTAAAAGAAAAATAAAGGCAAGATGGTAAAGCCAGTGCACAACAAATTAAAGAAGGCCAATCTCCACACCTGCGACCCTCACAAAAGTGTGGAACTGTCAAGTGACAACCACATTTTATGAAAGTAGAAAAAATACAAATTTGCTATTGCTCAAATAGTCAAAGGCACTTACTGAAGAGCTGAACTTGTCCACGATCATCTCCAATACATCTGTATCCTCTATCCATTGCATCGACTCCATGTAGTTTGTATACATATGCTCATCAGCACCAATCAAACGTATTAAAACCTAATTAACAAGGAATGACTATCATAAGCTAATATTAAACCTCTCAGCAGGGTAGCAAGGGCAATCTAGAATCAAAAGTGTATTTTGTGAATTGCAAACTACCAAAAAGATTTGACAACATGAACAACTTCCATAACAAACCAAGTGCACAAGTAATCTCATTAAATGAGAAAAAAAAAACACCTTAAGCATATGAGAGGTTCATATGTGCAAAGCAACAGATAAAGATAAGATAAACATGCTTTTCAAAAAAAAAAAAAAAAGATAGATAAACACCAACCTCCATTATGGAAGTTATGCCAATCAGGTCAACTAGCTGCTTGACAATTTCCTCATGACCCTGCATAGCAGCATAAAGGTAACAAATCAGATCAATAGTATACAGGAGACTTCAAATCCAATTCAAAGACAACATCTCCATTCCATAAACAAAGCATTACATGCAGCAATAAGCATCCACAACTGCAACACAGCCATAGAGATGATCCTAAAAGGACATGAAGTTGAGCAAGCACTTTATATTAACATGCATTATATTACAGATTCAAGTGGCACACATCAGATTATCCAAATTCCAAATAATTCAACAACATTATCAACACTAAGTCTTCTAAAAGTCCATAAAAACCGATGGCATTCTTCAAAATCTTCAAGCATCAAACATCTCAGTCCTTACTCCTTGTTACATTGACACGTATCCATATAGAGACGCATCTAATATAACACCACTGGTTGCAGCCATATTTATGCTGCCAGCAAGGGAAAAAACCAAAGAAGTTAATAACATAGCTATTAGAATTTACTCTAATCACTAGATGTTTTGTACTAAATCACGCAATGCAGTGTAATCTAAATTTTGAATCTTCTAAAACTGAAAAAAAATCAATCAAATCAAAATGTAAAATGACTCCACAAAGAAAGAATCAATTTCACCTAGATATGAAATTCTTGGTGGAATAAGCTAGCCAACTACAAATTAAAATGATGCACTATTTTCTACTACTCCTAAGTACTTCTACAACTCCTAATTAAATCTAGAACTCCAAACAAATCTGCTTAAAATAAGGGTGAAAAAAAAATACCCCCACCATAACTCCTTTTGGGACAGGTGATGTTCTAAATTCCACTTCCTGTCCCACAAACCAAATCAATCTAAATTCTAAGTAACTTAAGTTCAGACAGTGAAGTGCTAAAGGAGAGATTCAATCTGCATACAAAAGTTCAATTAAGATAAGGAAATATACAGCAATTCTCAACACAGCCATCCAAATTTAGCAAGATAATATGTCAAATTAAAGAAAGACCCTCTTCCCATTGAGAAGTTTCAGTCTTCACTCATAAAGAAATAAACAATAGTTTCAGTCAATTTTTTCATGGATTCAGAATAGAAATAATTAATTTAGCTCAATCTTTAACATGCAAAATCACATCCACACTTCCATTCAGAATTCTCATTTTACTTAGACAAGGTAAAAAGGTTTTTCTACCTTAACCTATGAGTAACAAAACAACAGAAAATTATGCTTAAAATTGGAATAAAGTATCTGGAGCTACTGTAGTCCCAGAACTCTCATAGTGATGAACCTGCAAATAGTCGAATTAGAGGTGTGAGGAGGGACTGCAACGGCTCTACTTATTATTGAGTTACACCGGTATCTTCTATTACATCCTTTATGCTAAACAGGCAAACAAGACCAGGAAAAACACAACATCTTTTACAAATATTTAACTGTTCAAAGAAGATAAGAAAAGAAAACCATAACAGAGATAGAGCTAACCCTCAAAACAAGGGCACAAGCAAATTCAATAGGTAGATAGACCAGATGGCAAACACATCACAAAGTCCTAATTAACACATGGCCATTTGTTTATGATTACATCAGATTTTCCATGCAAATATAAAATTTTCATTTTCATTCTTGGCACACTTTGTTGCCAATGTATAAATAGTAAAGCAAAACAAAATTTTCATACATGTCATGTAATACCAACAGACAACCATCATTCCAGTTTTCAGTGCATAAACACAATGCATTTCTCAATCCAGTCAAATAAAATCTTAAAGATACCTTAATATACTGCATGAATGGCAATGTCTTCCGCAACAGCAGACATATGACAACCTAGCAAGAAACCATAACCAACTATAACAAGACATTCGAAGTTCCTTATATTTTTAAACATAATAAATGAAATGAAATGCATAAAAGCTACGAAGTTAAACATGCTAATATTTCAAAAGTTCAAAATCGAATACCTTACTGAAGTACCCTGCCAACAATGTGCTGTGGGAGTGATTCGAATCCAAAAAGGAAAATAACAAATTCATTAACTGCAAACAAGCAAGCACCAAATGATTTAAAAACTAACATTAAAAAAGGAAAATTACAACTCCAGAAACAGGGCAAATAAAAGGGTCAACTTCTTACTTCCTCATCTTCGACCAACGTCTTAAGTATGATATCAACCTCACATGTAAAGATCTCACATGCGATAAAAGGAAACCTACAATCACACAAATCAAAACATTATGTATAAAGTACTATCTTCAGGGGAGGGGGGGCACAAGCTCATCTAATAGAACCTACTTGAAAGTTCGCTTCTTCTCAGCATCTTCTGGAGGTTCTACCACAATATATTGAAGAAGTTGTTCAACCTGAGTCTTCTCACGCAAGCTGCAAATGAGAACAATATATGACAGTGAAAAAATCAATGAAGCAAAACTTTAGCCATTAACATACACAAAATTTGCAAAATTGCAGCTTAAATCCAACCCTCCCAAAGTTCAAGCTATCAACATCCTCTGAAAGGCCCAACTAAGGTTACTTCATTTGCTTGGAAGGACCTCAACAAAGGGTTTGATAGATACTTTTTGCACACAAAAGAAGCAGAGTCAATTCATCATCTCTTTCCTACTTGCCCTTGGGCAAGAGAACTTTGGTATATGGCTAATGCGTTGTTGCTGGTTAATTGAAAAGGAGTTAAACAGACTTGGAAGGGTTCACATTCTTGTAGAGGTACAAAGCTATTGGACACTTGTTTTAACACTTTATTTTTGGTTTCATAGGCAGCATCTGTTAGAATTACATGATACTCAGGATATTATTAATCTTTACTTCTGTAAAAATTAGCATTGTACTTGGGTTGGCATCCCCTTTGTGTCTTTTTAAAAAAAGGAAAAAAGGCAGCTTCATCTAGCCATACCTTTGGTAGACTAGCAAGCGATAAAAAAAGCAAACAACCCCACAAATTACAAAAACTATTCAAAGAATTTATTCCAGATAGATAGCTCCTTGGTAGCAATACTGCCAGAGGCTATAGTACGTATTGATTACATTTCACATTAAGCTCCAGTTATTAATAGACAAAGCATTGGCTAATAACAACTATAAAGCAATTCTTCATAATATAATTATTAATAAAGAGAGTACTTTTTCCAAGTGAACCAGCATGACATTCTATATACAAATATGGGGCCTAAACTCAACTGAGCAGCTCCACCGAAAGTTTCATCAAATTTAGCAAAAGATCTCCATCAATCTTGAACTGATTTTTCCCCAATGTAGCTTACTTGGTTTTCTACATATTTAAAAGCATTGTACATAATGCTTCACCCTGCTTCTACATGTGTTCTTCGCCTCAAATTCAACTCCTTTTATGTTGATTCAAAGCTATAATCTCTTAGATAACCATTTGCATTTCTTTTCGAGTAATTTATAGGATAACACCCAGTGGTATGAGACGATAACATTTGCCCCTAAAGGTTCAAAAAGTGAGACTTAACCACCCTGAGGAAATTTTCCATTAGCTTTCAAGTTAACACCATTAACTTCTTCCTCCAGTTCTCCGCACACAGCATTTTGTTTTTCATTTTTCTTTTTCCCTTCTCCTCATCTTCTACTGAGTTTTGAAGTGACTTTGAACTTTGAACTATTTCTCTCTCTCTATAACCATGTGATTTCTGATTTACTTTTCCTGATTACTGTGTTTTTTTTTTTTTGGTTTGCAGCAAAATGGAAGAATGAATCAAGAGGATTTATGAGGTTTAGTGGGTTCTTCTAAAAGTGTTTTTTCCTGAACTTGAAGGGAAAGAAAGAACTTTAAGCACCTTTTTTACATTATTTATCTTATTAATAGTTTTTTTCCTGATTGCATTTGTAATTAGTTGTCTTAGATGGAACGATGCTTCTGGAAAAAGAAAAGAAAATGAAGTTTCAGTCAGAAAAAAAAAAATGTTTTCCAGTCATGGCTGCAACAATTAAATAATCAATTTACTTGATTATGTAAGTAATTGTTCATGTTCTTATAGAGCTATTATCATATCTGGGGGGTGTTTCACCAAAAGAAAAGCCTTCTAAGAAATGAAGAGAAAGAGTGAAAGTTTAGGCTCATATATATGAATGGTGATTCACGGCTGAAATTTGGAGACACGCTTGGTCAGTCCATAGGCTGGGAACATCTTTTTTTTATTTTTGCCAGTACTTTGAAGATTAGAAATAAAGAAATCATAAATCAGATAGAAGTAAAGAGAGAGTTCAAACACTCTGAAAGATAAAGACAGGGAAGGGAATAAAAGATACAGAACACATGGTAGAGAAATGAGTAATGGTTAACTGTGATAGTTTGTAACCAAAGGATAACTTCTTTGGAGTGGTTAAGTCTCACTTTTTAAATCTCAGTGGGCAAATTTTTTTTGCCTCAAACCATGAGGCATTGTTTTGTAATTTACTCTTTATTTATTAATTTTAACTTTACATGTCAAGAAGACATGCATCTATGATGATCCCAATACCAAAAAGGTGAATGCATTTCTACATAATTGCCCAAAGATCTCCAAACACCCCATTATTTAATTCTTAATACATTGTAAAACTAAAATTCCCTGAGGATTTCAGAAGCCTTAGCCTAAGGCTTTCATACTTAAAGCCATTTCCTATGATAAAACATTAACAAATTGTCTCATTTGTAACAAAACCCTGCATGGTGATTAAAGTCAAAAAGCACTAAATAAGCACATCAGAGCCCATATTTACTAAATTGCAATGTGATGGTATAAAAAAAAATTTAACATGCTGGGAGATGAAAGAACAAAGAAAGCAAGCATATGTGGAGACTAAAAACCATACAAGTTTATTAGCCGCCCATTAAGGGCTTTGCATTCCTGAATGATTTCATCCTCATCAAGAAGCTCTTCCAATGTAAAATTTTCCTTATCCAAAATTGTCTCAACCTGCAATGATCATGAAATGGAGAATTGACAAAAGAAAACAAAAGTCATACTTTCTAAAGAGTACTGAGACAGAAAATAGTAAACATACAAGTTGACTGTAAACTAACAGCAAGCATAGCCTTGGCCCTTAAATATCATTTCCTTTCACAATGAGGATTATTGGCAAGTACAAAAAGGGTAACCACCATTTACCAGCCCCACCTAATATGTAAAAGATAATGATTATTTACAGGATATCATCTTATGCTTCCAGAGAAGAGTATAGCAGCTGCGTCAAATCCATATACTTTCTGTGAATTCTTTTCTGCTGCAATTAGCATGACGATGCAAGCTTAAAAATTTTCCTCCACGGCCTTACCTACTTGAGAGAAAAACACAGGGTCCGACTATTTCTGGCTCTTTGCCTATCTAAAGTATAATCTACGACAAGGAGAACAAAAACAAAGTATTTCCTTCCTCCCCTCCAACTTCCTTCTCAATAAAGACAGTGAGAATATAGAAAACATTGATCCCAGAGCTACCAACACTAAATTTCACATTTGAAAATACATCCATCGATTTGAATAGTTTAATAAAAAAAGAAAGGTACTCGTTTTATCCCATAGCAAACGCTGTTTGGTTTGTAGACTTGAATTTGAATGGATGAAAATTATATTTCAAGTAAATTCAGAGTAAGAGGACGATGCCGCTTAAAAAAACCCTCTAACAATCAACAAAGTTGAAAAAATCCATAAAAACCAGCCCATAGTCCATTTTTGTAACCCTATGCTAACAATGAGGAGCATCCAATACCTAAGGCATTTAGTCAGTTCCAGATACTGAAACACAATATTTTCAAGCCCTCGTTATTTTTCTTGCATTTTATCCGGCAGCCAAACAGAATATTCACAAGCAAGAAACCCCAGAATTCAATTAAATACACAAGAAATCAAAAACACATCTGCATAGATCAAAAATAAGAAAATAAAAAAAAAAGAAAGAGAAAATCGAAAAAAAAGGCAAAACTCACAGGAGACGCAGTGGACAATCCAGTCATACGCCAAAACATCTTTGCGAAAAATCAAAAGCGAAATCGCCTCAAAGAAAGAACCCAGATCTGAACCAGAGAAAACCCTAGCAATCGGCGAATTTAAAGAAACAAAACAAAAAGATCCGCCGCAGAGGAAGCCTTAGAAATCTGAACCGTACGGATTTGAAATGTAACCTTGAAAAAAGTGGATGGTAATGGGATTGGATCGAGCCGATGGATTTGGGTGCGATGGAGAGAAGGAAACCAAAAAGGCACCCGTAATCGCGGGAGTGTTTGGAGAAACTAAAAATAAAATAAAAATGTAAAATAAAACAAATAAATGTGTAATATATGTGCGCTGAATTATTATATTTTTTTTGTTTTTTATTTTCCGCATGAAAGCGTAAAAAAATTACCATTTTTTTAATTATCAAATAATATTATGGAGTAGGAATAACATAAAAAGGACAAAAAATATTTTCCCCAATAAAGCTGGAGGTTTGTTGTCCACTTGCTTTAGGAAGGGCATTTAATGTGACCCAATGACTTTATTATTATAATTTTAAACTTAAGCCAATCAAAGCCAAATTTTTCATCTACAAAATCATAATTTGATCATTGTTACCTGGCAATACATTAAATCAAAGGCAAATTCTAATCTAGAAAAATTATATATTATATTATATTGTATATTGTAAAAGAATATTTATTATTTCTCAATTTCATAAAAATGATTAACCTTGAAATAAACACTCTTCAAACCCAAAAAAAAATAAAATAAAAAAACATTTACCTTCTCTTGTGACATGCTAAACCACATAACTTGCACTCCCGTCTACCATTTATTGGAAGATTTAATTCTGGCCAAGTCAGCTTCTTCATCCCTCACGTCATGATATTAGTACATCCCTTCACTCTAAATATAAAATAGACTTTAAGTTATATAATTTAACACATAGTTTAGAATTACCATTTAATTTTTATGTCAAAGTTGACAACAACCGATCACATATTCTTCAAGGTCATAAGTCTTGTCATTATCAAAATTCTTGATCTGAAAATTTTAATACACCATGATCAAACTTCTTGTTTTATATAATGATTAATATCTTATACAATAATCAATATTTAGAATATGTTTATTTAAATGTAAAATATATATTTTTTAAAATGTTTTCAAGACTTATATTATTTAAAAGACTTCAAATTTATTTTAAATGTAAAACATTTTACAGGTCAATAAAAAAAATATTCATTGATTACGTAAAATGTCTTATACTCCTGAATAGCGTAAAACATTTTTCAAAGAACAAAAAAACTATTCTTACACTAATATTAGCATAATAAGTGTGATAAATATTAATATTGAAATTATTCAATAATATTAAAATTAATTAAAAAAATATTTTATAATGAAATCATTTAATGTAATTAATATTTATATTTATGAATTGAATAAACTTACAAATAATTATAATAAAAAATATTTCGAAGATCATCATATAATAAATACATATTTATAAATATAAATTTTGAATGTTTTACACAATTGAGGAATATTGACATGTACTATAGGAAAAACAATTTATGAATATTGATATCTTTACAGTGTTATGATAAAAAAAAAATGATGAAATGGGAAGCTTTTTTAAAATTAGAACTTGCTTTCATTATAATATGAGATCATTTTAGCACTCAAATAAAACATTTTCGGCAAGATAATACAAAAAACAGAAAATATTTTTGACAACTTATCTAAATATCAGAAAACTGTAAAATATTTTATACAGTTGTTTTACAATTACCAAACAAACCCTACCCTTGATATATCATTTTCAAAATACAAGTGTCACGAGATGATTAATTTCCCCCAAAAGACGAACCTAATATGAGATTAAAACATCGTCTACCTTTGACATTCTCCCCCACTACGAAGAGAAAGAAAAGAGCTTTGGAGAGAGATGAATATGATATGATGCAGAAAGGTTTGGAGACGAGACTATAAATCAACCATTTTGTAGTCTCAATGCACTGAATGAATCCCTGAAACATATATTGCAACCAATGGCCTATTAGCTAATTGAGATTCTCCTGCAATTCTAAGAACCCCTGTATAAAATAATGTTGTAATTGACAAATGATTTTCCTCTTCTCTTTTGGCAATTAAATGAAGAAAAACGGATGCTGTAAATGGGAGGGAGGATTTGTTGAAAGCGGCCATTAAGGCTGGATGCATAACGCCAGAACGGTTAACTGATCATAATATATCAAATTTTCTTTCCTTTAAAAAAAGAAACAACAAAAAGAAAATCTCAATGGTAAAGATACACTACTATGTTTACACTGAATTTCTCAGCTCATGGTAGTCAAAACTGAAGAGATGCAAAATCTTGTCCTGTCTTACAAGAGCTTCAATGATTGAATTGCAACTCCATTCCGAGCAGTTGGATGGCGTCCCCATCTTCCTAGTCTAGGTTCCTGCAGCAAAAGTATTTTGAAGCACCAAGAAGATTGACAAGCTGCCATTTCATCTTAGAAACATAAAACATGCACACACACAAAAGTATATATAGCAGAGTCTCACAGTAGCCCTCCTTAAATAATATCACAGAATGAGCACCCATTTTAAACCATATATATATATATATATATATACTTGATAAGCCAAAATAAAATTGATCCAAAGAGCTGTGCCCACGCTCAAACTGATCCTCACTATGATTCTTAATCCTTGAAGTTTAGGTAGAAAATGTAGTATAAAAATCAACCAGCATTAGAGGTAAAATTGCTAAGGGAATTTTCTAAGTTTTCCTTGAAGAATGAAACCATGGTATACCTTCTAAACATGAACTGCTCTGCAATCAATCTTACTGATGTTCATGTAAAACATACAAATGTAAAGACAAATAACTTTCGAAATTTGTCATCATGATTGTAAAAAACATAAGAGTAAGGCACCAAACCATTATTCAATTGAAAGATAACATATATTAGCCACCAAAGAATTATATTGTTAAAAAAAAAATGATGTGGAAGACTTTCTAGGAAAATTAATACATAATAGAAATGATTTGACAGTCTGCTAAGAACTAAATTTCTTTATTAGGAGCCAAATTTAGCACATTAGGATGTAATTACAGAATCATGGTTTGTTTTTAATGAACTTCATATAAAATGAACAATTCAAGTTAATATTCACACCCCTCAACCAAACTCAGAAATACAAAACGTTTATGCAAGAGACTTGTCCAGATCATGTCAAGGACAAATGCCTCACCTGCCCAACTCCAGCAATTAGAAACTGTCCAGAATTTGCAAAAGCCAGGGAATTAACAAATCCCACCTGTATCATGCAAAGGATTCGGTAAGCAACCAAAATGAGATAGGAAAAGGTCAAACAAGAATGCAATACTATGAAGGACTCAACCTCACTAATATTCCAAAAGAAGAGTGAAAAATATAAAATTATAAGAAACTCCATTGGATTAACGAGTGTTTTTGACCTTTCTCAACCGAATGCCACTCATCTTGTGATAAAGATTTGCTAGAAATGATTAACGAAACTTCTGTTACAATAGAAAAGTACAATAGTGTCTTGTCTCAGCCATTTTGTCTTACTTGTTGAGCTTTTGCACCTTAGTAGACAATATAACCTACTAGGTCGAATCTGAGTTAATGGAGATAGTAATTTGTTTCAAATCTCATCAGATAAGTGTTAAAGTGAAGTGACTGCAGCTGACCACATTCCCAATAGCATTCCACCACTTCCTTTACAAAATTGTAATACTTTGACAACAGCTTAATCATGGATCTTTTCCAACAGTTTAAGGGAAGAATACTTTAACTAGGAAGTAAGAGTCACTTAGAGCATATACCATATAAAGCATCTAATCAAGAGATTTGAAGCAATTTCAATCCATAACTTTGATCTCTAGGACTTCTTTGCACAATCCTTAATGCTAACAGCAATGAAGAAATACCAGTATCTTTTTGTAAAGTTCGGCAATGCATTAATTAGTATTTCTCCAAAGACATAAGTTTCAGTGGAGAGTTAAAGATACATGAAAATGATTATGGTGACTATATTCAGTTCTTTACAAAAATTTGAGTTAGCGATAGATAATCCAATGGCCTAAAAGTGCAATTGAAAACTGTAGTAAACTGTTAACTGAGGTATTGCGTAGGTGACTTAAACTTACCAAGGGAATGCCATATAAGGGCTGGATGTCCTTTCTCCCACTCTCAATGGCCCATAATTGAATGCAGCCATTACCAGCTCCTGATGCAGCAAGGTCACTGCCTCTACATACAGTGATTGAACTGACCCAGGAATATGTTGATGAACTACTATAGCTCTCAATTTTGTGATCACCGTTCTCTGCTGAGTTCAAGTATGAAGCAAACTAAGAAAAGAGGCTAACAATGTACACAAACAACCTAAAATCATACCTAAAAGCTGGCCATTTTTGTTTCTTTCTTGACTGAAAACAATATCACACCAGCATTTGAACAGAGAAAAGATTAAAAATCAAAACCAAAAAGAAAAACACTAAGAGATAACTTAGGCATCTTTAAGAAACCAAAACTTGACAGAAGAAATGTCCATTGGCCAGGCTACCCAGCCCACTTTAGGCGGCTTAGGCTAAGATTTTTTAAGCCTGAGCTAGCCTAAGCCTGACCCAAAGTATTGTTTCATTAAACAAATAAGATATTATATTTATCTTTAATTCTAATATATAAAATCATTTTATAATTATTCAATGATAAAAGCATGTCTATGGGCGATCTGGGCTAGGCCTGGGCTTAGCTTTGACAAGTAGGCCTGCTTTACCGCTAGACACCTCTCATAGTATTACCAGAGATCAGATTGCAAGAAATCATTAAATAATTTTGTGTGCATAAGGAAAAGTAGCATAAGACCAATTGACAGGATCAATGACAATCAAGACACAAAAAAGTCAAAATTAGATAATTTTAATCAATAATATTATCGCAAAATGATTACTTCAATAGTATCCATGATCAGATTAAAAGCAAACATAAATGATAATTTGTGCACAAAATGGCAGGATTAAAAAGAATGCCATCAAAATTCCCAGCGGCCAGCCCTCCCTCTTCTAATATCAGAACTAGTAAAAACATGATTTATTGAAATATGTGATTTACCTAAACGGATATTGGGGATTTTTTCACTGCCTTTTTGTTCAACATTCTGACAGGCAGGCAGCAGAGCATGAGCATTCTTCACAATGTATACAGGTTTCTTTCTTCCAATGCTCCAAAGTTCAATACTTCCATCGTCCGAGCCAGATAAGAATTCATCATTGTTAACAAAGCAGCAGCATTCCAAAGATGATGGTGGAGGACGAAATACCAACCGTGACTGGTCAAGGACCTATTTAGCAGAGTGCAGAACTGATGCCTATCAGATATGCAGAAGAAAAGCAAAATCCCAACCTACAGCTTGATGCCAGTAATACCACTAGTTGTTTAACACATTGGTCAGAATAAAAGGTGGGCTAGAGGATGTGCAGATTAGAAGATATCCATCTAGTTTGATTGTAATTACAGAGGAAGCAAACTTTTAATGCAAGCATGAGGTACTCCTTAAAAGTAGCTCCACATCAGTGTTGTTATTTTTGTCTGTGGTTGTCTATTTGGAGGATGAACTAAAACTTCTAACTAATCATGTTTACCTTAAACAACATCATACACCGATCACGTCCAACAGTCAACACTCGTTCTTTCCTTAGGCAATCAAGCGTCAATACTTCACTTTCATGACCATATATTGTGTCAATGTAAGCTCTGTCTTCCATATTCCAATACTTGACTGTTCGATCAAATGATCCAGAAAAAAGATCTGCCGTGCCTTGCCTAAAACTTAAACATGAAACAGGTTTTTGATGACCTGGAAATGCCTGTCAAGCACAAATTAAAGGTCAAATTGAGAAAGCTGTACACTTCATTATTCATGGAATTGAAAATTTGGAACAGGTTAAGTGCAGAGTAAATTAAAAGAAGACTCAAGCAAGGACACAGCATGATAATAAATTTTCAAGAATCTTATAACTGGTAAAAACCAAATGAGCATATAAGCCCTTGATAGCATAAAAAGGTCCATCATGTGTAAATTAAATGTCTTTAACAATAATATATTCTTTTTTTCTTTCACTTTGGGCCTTTTCTTTAACTAAAGAAAAAAGCATACAATTTTATATAGCATATCCACCAAGTCTGAGAATAAGCCAGAACTACCTGTAAATGCTCTCTTGTACGAATGTCCCACAGATGAACATGGCGGTCCAAGCCTCCACTTGCCAAATATCGCCCATCAGAACTAACAGCCAATGCTAAGACATTTCTACTATGTTTTTTAACTCGACCACGTGGATCCTTGGCCCCATGACTCTTAAGAATATCTTCACTAGGCCATTGGTACTTTGCACTTTTGCCACTTTCTACATCCCATTGTAAGATAGTACCGTCTTTGGATGCTGAAAAGCCCTTCAAGTCATCATCAGAGAGAGCTACAGCAGTAACAGATTGTTGGTGCTTCACTAAGACCTTAAATCCATCAGTAGTTTCTGGTTTTTTAAGTCTGACATGAGCACATTCAACAATGTAAGCATCCAAAAGAATGTCTCAACAAGAAAGCAAAAATAATCCTAAATCTTTCCAAGGACTTCAATTCCAAAGAAACTAGTTTTATTGTTTACTACCCGACATTTACAAAAGACATTTTCTCAAAAAAGAATGTCAGCAAAAGATACAAAGTCAAGCTTTAAACTTTCTGCACCTAGAACAAATAGAAAAAACACAGGGAAGGCTCGGGAACTGTAATTGGAAATTGTTATTCGTAAAAGTTACATGTACGAACACATTGGAAAAGGCTAAGACGGCTTTTACTTTTTACCTGGAAGCAAGGACTCTCCTTGCCCTGCCGCTCTCCTCAAGCTGCTCCTGCTGCAAAATCTTCGCCACAACCGAATCCCTGGCCTCTTCCCCTTCCTCCCAATCCTCATCCTCATCTTCTTTCTCCTTCCTTGCTATTGCCCGCATCTTATCCAAAAGCTCCGTCGCCACCCTTTTTCGAATCTCACCGGGGGTCTCCACATCATCCTCATCCTCCTCCACTCCCCCGCTTGCGTCAAAACCCCCGAGAATCTCTGCCTCCTCTTCTGAGTCGCCTGACTCAATGTCATCGTCCTCGTACTCCGTTTTCCGCCGCTTCTTGCTCTCCGCTTCGAAGAATGGGCCATTATTCATGGAAAATTTCCCGCCTTTTTGCCCTCCTTTTGGGGCCGACACTCTCTTGTTCTCGTTCTTGCTCTTCATGGTTCAACAATCAGTTTCGTTTTTATTTTGATTTTTATTTTTAGTGTTCTTCCAAAGACACGAAAAAGAGAAACACAGACAAGGGGGAGGGGTTTAAGACTAGGGTTTTTCTGTCAGGCGAGGAAGGAAGAAAAATGATGCCGCAACTCGTGTCTTTTAAAATGTGGGTCGATTCGATTCGGTTCGATTGCGGTTTGAAGCTTGGGTCGGTCCAAAAGCGGCCAATACCAATAAATAAAAATATTCAGAGTAAAAATCAAATCCATACATAACTTTAGGCTTATAAGATAACATTTAAATTTTATTTATTATTAAAATTTTAAATTTTTTATTTTTATGTAATAATAAATATTATTAACATTTTAATTCAAATCAAATCAAGATTTGTTATTTAGAATGTAAAATGTAAACTTTACTTAGGTCTTTTATAAGTTTTAACTTTTTTCTTATAATATTTTTTTCCTTCGAATAAGTACTGTTTATTTTTAAAAAATCATATCGTTAATTTCACTCAATATGTGTTGGATACTTAGAAAGAAAATAAAAATATTGTGCTACACTAAACGAGAGAAAGTCATTATTGCTTTCAAAATTTCGATCAAGGATTTTCATGCTTTCAAACTTTGATACCTGCACATGGAAACTCTGCAAAAACCGAAGCTTCAAGGTGGAAGAGTGCAAGATTCGTACGTCCTTTAGAGCAGTATGCCTAGTTCACATCTCTTCCGAGATAGTACTGGCTGATTCTGAGTACCAATCATCAGTGCCCCCCATTGTGCCGCTTTCGGCCAATGCTAACTAGCTATACTCGGCAGAGACGGCCAACCTGGGCTTAATTCTACACCCATGACTCCACTAAATTTGTCTCAACAAAAGCTATTGAAGAAGCTTTTGGTGTGAGAATTTAGGATCAAGAGCAGACGAATAAAAAACACAGAAGAAATAAGAAATATTCGGGGACATTTGAAACTAAATAACAAATATAAGTTGCTATGGAAAAGAGCATAAGTTGGGTAATTTACTTCCAAAGGTTAAATGCTTTTTCCTTAAAGCAACCGGACAACGAAAAGTTTTGCTCATTTAGATTCAATACAAACAAATACATTTGTAGTATCTTAAAGAATTGAAATAGATGACCCTCCTACCGATACAACCCCTCCCAAAGAAAAAAAGATTATAATTGACAAAAATACATCTCAAAATCACATAGATGTAACGCCACATATATCTACACACCTATTCTAAATCTACAAACGCTACATGATATAATCTGAGCTTGAGAAATATGCTCCATGACAAGATCAAATGCCCACCCAAGATGAATTTGCATGAATGAAATATAAGTGATTTAAGTCCTTATCTAGTATCTGTAAGATGAAGCAGACTGTGGTGGTGCTGGTGGCAACCGAGTTGGTGTCCGCCGGCTGCCAGAGCTTGACCCTGAACCTACATCACCATTCTGTGCTGGGTCACTATACCGTCTGCTATGACCGTTGGCCCCATATCTAGATGATTCAACAGGTCCATTTGCAGCAGCATCAAATGCAGACCTCCAGTCTTCACCTGATGAGGGTCCACTTGCTCGTGGGCTGTTTTCTGTATCTCAACAAAAGGAGAGAAAAAACCACAGTTGTTCAGGTGGAGAGACCTATAAAATAAAATCACTACAAGACAAAACAAGCATCCTACAGTTAAATGTAAATGGAATGCATTCAATTCTGGATCATTGGAAGGTTTTGCACCAATTTGACCAAATAAATGAAAGAAAAGGTTTGCACAAAGCACATTGTATGATTAACATTTCTACAGAAACATTGTACATGCGCATGGATGGCAACCATCTTTGCAAATAAGCATGACATTTCTTTGCACAACGAGAATCACAAGAAAATGCTACCTGCTACACTACCATTAGACCAGCTGGAGGCGGCAGCTGCTCGATTGTCATGAATGCTAAGTAGCCTCGTAAGTTTTGAAAGAAGAGACGATTGTTTCTGGTAACGTTCCCTCCTGCGCTTTGCATTTTGGTCTTCCTGGAGTAATTCCTCAATCCTGGCATTGCTTATGGCACTAACCATCAAAGCATGAGAGTAATGTCATTCCCCAGTAAGAACTGAAATAACATCAAAACATAAAAGTATATCCAAAAAAGGTAATAGTTTTCAGCAACAAAGCATGGATATTAATAGCATGTATAAAAGCTGCATGTCTTTGACCTAACCGCAAACTGTGTTCTTCCAACATTAAACAAAAGTGGTAGGAATATATCAAACATTCGGCAACCCTCATTACCCATTTATTATGACAGTATGAGCCTCCTAAGATTGGCTCTATCTTCAAAACGAATATCCAGCAGAATGAATCTTACTATGGATAAAACTATGCCTCAAAGAAAAAAGATAGCCAGAATCAATGAGCATCCATGACAATCGAGCAAGCTGCTTCCAGCAAACTTCTAGAATCAATTTGACAAAGCAAAAAGAAGACAGAAGGAAGAAGCAAAAACAAGCACTTTTACACAGGCTAGGAAACATAAATAGCACTGACCTAACAGAGCTATATAATTGAATGAGCATGTCTTCTTTCGCTTTCTCTACTTGGCAAAGAACAACAGCCTGCTAAGTTAAAACAATGATGATTAGAAACTATACATCAGCACAAACACAAAAGGTCATTCAAGAGAATAAACTGACCTTTGGAACATTAGCAGCAAGGCTGTTAAGAACAGCTTCCACATAACCACGTACTTCTTGGGACATCCACCGAAGCTCTTCTTCTGGATCAGCAGGTCTTCTTGCCATTGTATCCTGCAAGGGCAATATGCATATTGGTAATAATAGATGTTTGATAATCAAAATTTTGATAGACAAACCAGATTCCAACTTTCTTTTTTCAGAATTAAAGCAGGCCAATTAAGCTATACATTGGCCACCTCCCCAACAACTCTTTGGTGGCGTTTGGTACCTTACAATGCAATATGATTACAGGTAATGTGATTGCAAGAAAGATAACATTACCGTGTTTAATATATAAGCAAAGTAACGATTAAAATGCATGAAAGATGACATTGTAGCGTTAATACTTTGCTGAAAATGTAATGTCAATTTTCAGAATTACCCTTATTTATTAAAATGCAATATACAAACACTGTAACGTAATTTAATTAGACACACTGCAAGGAATGTGCTCTCACTTTCCTCATACCAAACGCTACTTTTTTTCAATAGTTCTTTGCTTACCAAGAGGGTGGGGGGAGGGGGGAGAACCTTTGAAAATTTCCCAACTGATTAAAAAGCAAACAAGTTGAAAAGTAATTGTTTATATTTAAGAGTAATCATAGGAAAAATATTAACTTTCCACTCTGTTATAAACAAATAAAAATACAAATAAAAACATTCCAGGTGATTTCTTTTTTATGAATTGTTTTATTTAAACCACAGTTTTTTACTTTTTACCAAAAAACCTTTTGACTGATACTATTTTCCCAACAAAAAGAAAAGGCCATTCTTATGCTGGTCAACCACACATTGATTCATAGCTAAAATTTTACCAAATCAAATTGAATGATCAAATTAGTTAAAACAATCTAAACCAAAATACCCCTAAATCCTAACAAAATAATGAACTACAGAACTCCAAGAACCTAAAACATCATCAGAACACGAGTATAAGATAAGAGAAGCCAATCGGAATTAACCAATAACTCACAAGTGAACCATCAGATAGACTTTGCCTCATGGGAGGGGCTGATTCACCCTTCACTTGCCCTCCTTTAGATTCAACAACATTTCTTAACCTTTCTAACCACTCAACCTTATCTGCAGTGCTCTCAGCCTTTAACAACACAGCACTGTGAGCTGCAAAATAAAATTGAAGCATATAATGGCATGCAACTTAGTATAAGAACAACAAAATCAATTTAAGGAAACTAGTAAACCTTTCAAAACTGTCTTATATGGAACCCTGCTAGTTATCTTGAAAACAAGACTGGGTCCTTTCCCAGAATCAGGTCCATTTGCCTTCTTATCCTTGGAACTTTTGGATGAGCCACTTTCATCATCAGCAACTTCCTCAATGTTGCATTCCTGATGATTAAATGATTAGAAAAGCAGTGACTGACATAGAGGACAGACCAATCGATTTAAAATATGAGCAATCTTATTGAGATCACATCTATAAAGCAAAGCAATCTAACATATAACAGCTTACTAATTCTCTAGTCCCAATCAGCAATTCTAGGATTTTTATTCCTAGTCAAGCCCAAAATTCTTTCTCTCTCTCTCTCTCTCTCTCTCTCTCTCACACACACACACACACACACACACTACTTACTTTACNAACTACTTCTTCTCTCTCTCTCTCTCTCTCTCTCTCTCACACACACACACACACACACACACTAGTCTTTTATTTTTGAAGAGAAAACTGATTTCCTGTCTAATAATTTTAATTTAGCTAAATAATTATGTATTAAGAATATTTAGGGTAGTTTAGAGGGAAAAGGACAGGAATTAATTTCTTTATCCATTTGAAGTATTAAGATAGCATTTGGAAATTTAAGTTTCAAAGGAGGACTCTGGAGTTCAGAGTTAGGATAAATGAGAACAATAAAGCCTTTGAAAACAGAAATTTCACAATTACAATAAAATCTATAGATTTGTTAATTTTTCATTCATCAAAATACCTAAACAAGAGTGGGTTTTAAAATCATCCCCTCATATCTTCCAAATACACTGCCACATTGAATGTTAACCAATATTTACATATTGTTTCTTCCTCATAATTAAATTAACAACAAAACCTAGAAAATAATTCGTTTGCATTCTACAAATATAAAACAAAGTAAGTCAAACATGAAAATTTATATGAAAATATAAAGGCCAGATTACAAAATGGGTGCTCATTAATGTCAGAAACATAACAGATAGAGATGTAGTGTAATCTAAAATATGAAATTCTCACCAATAAAAATATTTAATAAGACCTTTCTAAATTCTCACTTTACCCTTCAATAATTTATAAAATGATAGAGAGAATTATATTTTTCCACATTCATCTTTATTTGGTTCAATTTTATCCCTTAATTTAATTTATTTTGTTACTTATAACTAATACAAACTTATTTTATTTTATTTATTTGTGTCTTTCTAGAACTTATGATTTTAATAAAGCTGAATCTTTTAATTTTTTTTAATTATGAAAAATAAATTATAATTAATAAATTATTTTTTACATTTACAACATTTCTGCATTAATTCGATAACTGCTAATTTAGCTTATGTTTGCAACACTTTTAGAACAGCCTTACTCGAGCAACAGTTCATATAGAAGTTTCCACTGGGCCAAACAGGCTCTAAACCCTAATCCTAATCCTAATTCCTTCACTTCCATTCACCATATGCAGGAAAATTCCCCCAAATCTGTCCTTCGGCAGAGATCAAGAAAGAATCTTTTATTTCCCTTTTTCTTAACAAGTGAAGAACAAAAGCACCAAAAGAAACAATGGCGGTGCTACCCATGTACAAGGCAATCTAAAAGTGATGAAAACATTTCCATAATAACCAATATCTCGAAACAAGCACCTTCGAGCTAATGCAACTAACACCCTAAAAGACAACAAAGTTAGTCTTGACATATGGAGAGTGTTAATCTTCAAGTAGTACCAATACCCTCATACAAAGCAACTTGCAAAGAGAGAGTGAGAGAGAGGTTAGAATGCCACTTGTACACATTGCACCATTAAAAAGTGAACAAAAATTAATCAACTTCTATAATCACTAAGAGATAATGAATAATATTGAACAATCAGAAGACATGCATGTGTCTATTAGCGTTATAATCCAACTATAGTCACTTCCAAAGCAAGATATCCGAGAGATGAACATTCACTTCATACCTCCAATGTGATGACACCACGAAAATGCCTTTCCTCCTGTTTTTTTGTATAACCAAACTGTAGCAAAGATTACTGTTTAACATCATTACTTGAACAGAGAGAAAATAACAGGCATCATCAGCTATACACAGACACACACACACACACAGATGGATAATAGCAGCACAACACACTAACTTTTGGTTTTTGAAAATACAACACACTAACCTTGCCAGTTTTCTCATTCAAAACAAACCATCGCCTACTCCACCCATTTGTTTTGCCACTTTTCTTCAGCAAGAATCCTGCAGATACAAACAGAATTGATGCTAAGGGTTTTCCCACAAGCAGTCAGCTACATGGATCGTATTGTGCTATTGGGCTCTATTTAGGATCATATCCAGAATAAGCTCAATAAATGAAAAGAAAATTGTTTTGTTTAAAATTGCAAATAATTAATATAAAGGTGTATCTGTGTATGAAGAACTTTGCAATAAATACCTGCCAAACTTCCATTCTACCATTCCTATCCCTCCTAAATCCCTACAACCTCACTTTTTCGACATTTCTTACCAGCTAAACCTTAGACTTACTACAAGATTCTGAGAAAGGAACTAAGAGATGAATGCATACATGTTTATTACAAGATTTTGCACTCTATATAGAGTTAAAAATTTTCAGATGCACATCCAACCTAAAACCAATTGGCAATAGGTGGAGAGGCCCTTGTTATATTTATATGTCCAGAAAACCACTAAACAGTGTGGGATATTTTTTATCAGCACTTCAATACTCCCCCTCAAGTATGGGACCACAGACCTATCACATGGCATGAATCAATTGACGGGGGACCTACGAAGGGACTAACGAATGGGGACAACACCTCCTCTGATTCCATGTTAAATTTTTAGGATGGGCATCGAACCTAAAACCAAATGGCAATTGTAGAAAGGCCGTTGTTTTATTTATATGCCTAAGATACCCCTAATTTTGAGAGATGTGGGATTTCTTTTATCACCATTTCAATATTCCAGCCAGCCAGCCTTACTACAAGATTCTAAGAAGGGAAACTAAGAGGTGAACACATATGTGTTTATTGTAAGCTTTTGCACTTACATCTATCTATCTATATATATATGAGAGAAAGAGAGAAAGAGAGATGTGAAGTTAGAACATTATATAACTGGGATTATTAACATATTATTGAGAGTTTAAAAACCAGTAAATTTCCTAAAAAAAATGAATGCAAAGCTTTATACCCAGTTTTTAAAGTCTTGACCTTTAATATGTTTCTAGGATTTCAAAATGATCCCTGCCTGCTGTTAGCAAGAGCACTTTTACAACATCTACATAGTGTGCTATAGATTCAAACTAAAACCTGCTTGTTTTTGGAATTCAGGAGAGTAAATTGCCCTTGCTTACACATATTGTGGCTCTGCTCCTGAGAGACAGCATGTCAGCATCATGTTCATTATTTCACAGACTACTTATGAAAATTTGATAATTCCCACAGGCACAAATCCTTTGCCATTTCGCAATGGCACCACAGGAAAGAGAAGACGTTCGAGGCTATGATTCCGGATGGTAGATGAAAACATAAATTTCATAGTTATGTATTCCAAATCCTCAGTTGGATTACTAACCTGCTGTTATCTCACCACCAGGTCCAGCAGTCTTCAGCGCTGATCCCTCTTGTACATCTTTTTCTTGCTTACTTGATTTATCTTTCAACGTTTTTAAGCTTCCTTCAGATTGTTGTCCACCTGTTTGAGGACTAGTTGCCTAAAAAACAGAAATGAAGAAAACAAATAGTCTGTTGGACAAATGTAGTCACCGACAAGCTTAATATTAAAATATCTACTAAAGCCAACTTAGCATAAAGAAAGTAAATAACTCCATACCCGATTAAGAATTGACTGCTCTGCATCAAGTGCCTTCTTGGAGGACCGATTCTTCAGCTCTTCTTCTCGACGCTGTCTCTCCATTCTAATGAAAACTAATGGGTCAGAGAATTGATAGAAAACAAAAACAAAAACAAAAATAAAAGTATATATTGCTTAAATTATCGAAAGGGGAACAGAAAAGTTGCAACAAATAAATAAATCATTAGAACGACCAAAAAAATATTTCATATAAGTATATCTCTTAGCTTACCGCCTTTGCACCAGACGAATGAAATGTTGAGGGGGAACAAACGCACGTTCCATATCCACTAGTGCAACAACCATCTTTTTGGCTTCATTTTTAAAACCATCAAGTGCAGCACTTGCAATTGCCACAACCTGCATAAATTTTTTAAGTAATAAATTCCACATGCAATAGTCTAAACTTTTAAAGTTTGTAAAGTATATACCTCTCTCTTAAAAGGAGCATATCTTCCAAGACCAGGTGTAGCATTTGCAGCAGCAGAAACTATATCCAACAATACACGGTGAACCTAATTTGACAGGCACCCAAAAACATTGGCTTCAAAGTTGGAATAAAAAACAAAGAAAAAATCTCATTGAGATGAATATCATATGATTAATTAATTGCATGGAAACAGAGCTATAAATGTTCAGGAACCTTTTTCACACGGGAAAAAGTGCCAGAATATCGATTTAATTGTTATAGTGAAAATGCTTAATATACGTTGTTATCTATTCCAACCATAACCTTGTTTCCTCACCTACAATGTTAACAGCAGAAACTTGTGCAAACATACTTATATAAAACTTAGAAAACAGATACAGCAGAAATAAAAGGCTTAATGCTTGCATTAGTAGAAAGTATACTTACAAATATGCAACAAAAGGGAAAACAATCATGAAGAATTAACCTTTACAAGAAAGTATAGGTCCAGAGCACAACAAAGAGGTACCTCATCAACACATAAACGTGAAGGTTCTTTTGCTAGCTCTAAGACACCTTTTATCAAAGATCTTAAACCCTTCTCTGGAGATATCAGATAGGGTTGATAACCATCAGCTTCTAAGACAATCTGAGAGAAAAGTGCCATTGTGAAGGTAAAGAAACCGACCAATAACTAGCAACTTAAGAAGGCACAAAAGTTTAATGAAATTTGACTGTAGAACCTACCCTCTTGACATTGTTTATGTCAAAATGTCTGTCCAAAGGGAGCTGCTTAATCCTGTTAGGGAAACTTCCCTCAAAACTAGCAACAATTTTCCAACCATTTCCCTGCAAAATTGGGGGCAAAAATAATTCAAGCAATATAAGAGAATTTATTAAATCAGACTCAGACCAAAAAACACTACAAAGATTTGTCAAAAATAGCCATTTTTAAATATTGTTTGGACATTTATCATAAGCATGCAGATAGTTCTTTAGCCCTCTCTATCAGTACTTAACAATAAAGATGAGCATTTCACTTCTACAAGAAGCAACTCACTTCACCACCCGTTATGTGTTGCAGAAATTTGTCCTCAAATTCACGGCACAGCTCCAACGCAATAGCTCTTGTGCCTTCAGCAGTACTAACCATTTGTTCACCAAGCCTCAATAATTCATCCTGGACTATTTGAGACTTCCCCTGAAGCCTGGCATGTGGTGAAGAAGGGAATAATTAGAAACCTAAAAAAGGAATTAAGACATTGACAGCTTTAAAATAATAATAAATGTAAAACCAAGTTTAGTTTCAACTCTTCTGTAACAACTGTCTTAAAAAAAATGAAGCAAATTCCACCAATTATACAACAAACGAATAATACTAATATTAATCATAATGATGATGATGATGATGATGGTGTATATGGATGCAAATTGAAGATGATTCCAATAAGACTCCAAATGTTGGTGATCTTGTGCGATGCTATCAACCTCACATATATTTGGGTATCTAATCATAGAAAAGAACCTTAACCTTAATACTTACTTGCCAACTAGGCCACCTCTACCATTGTGAAGACATCTATTAGTAACCTAATTATTTTGCAAATGGTCAACCTCATAACAATTTTTGATTGAGAATCATACTAAGCTCATTAGGTAGTACAGATACCTTAATACAAGCATGAGCTTTTAAAGATAATATGTGATTTACTAGCAATATAAATTTACATAGATTCTGAAAGAATCTATTTAAGGGGCCTTGTGGTAATTCTTTCCTTAAACCTTGGGAGCTAAAACAAAAGAATTCTGCACCAAAATAGGATCTAGGAACACAATATTTCCCACTTTCTAGGCAGTAATAGAGCAGTATTAGAAAGGAAAATACAGTACCACCAAAAAAAAAAAGAATGCAGCAATTTCGTAGACTTGAATAATGACATAAACAGAAACCAAAGGGCAGAAGGAATTGGGCAAAGCAAGTACCCTGAAAGGAGATTTGGAAGCCTGAGTTTCATACGGTTACGTATCTGGCCAGCAAGGGTGTCTACCAAAGCTACTCTCCCGAGTTTGCTTTGAGGGGCTCCGGTCAAAATTGATTTGAGACTTTCATTCTCCGCTCGCCAAGCCGTTTCTAAAGAATTATCAGATGAAGCACTTCCAGATTGAGCTGAAGCTATAGAAACAGACTGACCGATTAAAGCAACCCATGGAATATCAGAAGTTTTAGGTGGTCCCTGATTTGACAAAAGAGCCTGAACTGCTGCAAGGGCTTTTGAGTCTGAAGCAGCTTGATCAATTTTACTAATGATGCCAACAGTTCTGGTCCCTACAATCAATTAAAAATTGGCAAAACAATTTTAAAAATACAGTGGAAAGAAAAATTTTCTCACTTTCAGCCTGGAAAAATATCATTTAAATATGCAAGAACTATGGAATTCCCACCTTCTGAATCATATTCCTTCGCAATCCTAAGTGCTCGGGAGGATGAAATTTCTGGCGCCTGAGCAGCAGGCACGATAACAAGCAAAATAGCATCATTATGTTCAACATACTCTCTGAGCTGAGGAATGAAGTAAGAGAAATAGTCAGATAACTAGCCAATCAAAACATCTCAAAAACTGGCAATCTAAATAAAGAATTAAGAAACAAAGAATGTGTCAGAGGGTCCAGCTGTTAAAAATTGAAAACATTCAGCCACTCACCAATGAGTCGTCCACAATTCTTTGCTCCAGTCCAGGTAAATCAATCAATTTTAATGGTGGGGCTGAGATACGAAACAAGGGGAAAAACTGTTAAGAAATTTATTAATGTAAGGTAAGTTTTATATTGCACGTGCACATACATACAAGAATATATCTTAGCACATGCACACGTGAGAGAAACAGAGACATTGGGGAAAGGGAAGTATAGACCTCTGAATGGCCATGTTTTCTTACAAAGACTTTATGATAATTTGCGTTTGATGAATGTTAACTTCCTATTTGGTATCATTCTGGAAATAGATTTGAATAGATTAATCAAATTCGATTAGATTAGCTAATAGAGCTTTCATCTATGCCTCAATAATGCAAATATTCTATAGGTCACCAACCAAAGGAAAAATTTACCATTGATTTCTCCAAACAATAGAAATATTTTCTTTTTAAGGACTGACTTTCATGGAATATATTTACAATTGTTTTCTCCAAAAAGTAGAAATATTTTCTTTTTAAGGACTGATTTTCATGGATAATATAATTCCGCAACCCAAACAAAGACTTAGATCTGGTATGCCACTACTATTTAAAAGAAGAGTAAGGAAACGAAGAAACTTACACGCCATCATCTATATAATATATTGATTCTAAGGGTATTTTGGTCTTTTACATCAAAAGGAAAACTAAGGGGAAAAGAGAACAGAAAAAGGTGATAAAAAAGGACAACAAAACAAAATTAAAAAACGGTTTTGGTTTTGGGAAAATATTCTAATTTTCTTATTCTCCTCTATTCTTTCTTTTTCATTTGTTATATTTTGAAATATCTTCAAATAAAAATAACATTATTCAGAATGACTTAAGAAAAAACATTATTAAGCATACAGATTTAGTCAATGAATTTATCTTTTATTTTAAATTGGTCAAAACCATTTTCAGCTCATTTGGAAAAAGAAATGAGGAATACGAATAAGGAAAAATAATATACTTAAAAGGGGAAAAAAAGTAAAATGGGAATCTAAATTCCTTCTATTATTCTTATTTGTTTTCTCATGTTTCATTCCTTTTAGATAATTTTTCTTAAAAATTTCTAATTTTGAAAAACTTTTAAAGAAATATCAAATAGTAAAGTTTGATGAACAAATTTGTATCTTTTAAAATTAGAAAAACTAATATATGCTTTGAGATTTTCACGGATTTTTTTTTTTAAAATTTGGACCTTTTTCTTTGTTATTTTCCTTTGTTTCCGCCATTCTTTAATTGTTTTACCGCTTTTCCTAAATATTTTCAAACAAAAACTTCTAAAAAAAGTAATGATTTAAGATTATTCAAAAAATTTATAATTTAAAATAATTTGTACAGATATCATCAAATATAAGAATTTCTCAATTTATATTTTTAAAAATAACAAAAAATGAACATATGTTGGTGCATGCAAAAAAAGTATAATAACAATAATCTTTTAAATCTATTCAATAAAATTTAACCCCATGGCCAGACACAGGTAATCAGCTAGTATAAATTATTAAAGTTAGCTAGGTCTCTGGTTAAAGTTCATAGGTAATAATTGCAAACAATCCAGCCACCCACATGTACAAACTTAGTTCTTAAAAGCACCCCTGGATGTAAAAAGCACAATACTCATTAAATTGATCATTTAAAAAGAAAAACAACTTAAAACTATCATATAACAAGCAAAACTTCATGGAGACATCAACCTCTTATAGAAATTCTTCTACTTATACATTCACTAAAACGACTACAAATCAATGATACAATTCAATAAACATCAACACTAACCTGTACTAGTACGAAGCTTCAGATATATTTCATCACGACTCCTGCCTGAAGAACCTTTGCTTAATCTATCCTGTAGAGAATGCCGAAGAGCACCTACAATGCACCAATTTGAAAGATGAAGGGCAGAAAGAGAGATCACAACATCAAAAGACCGATATGCAGAGTATATAATAACAATGGTATATTTGCCAGGTGCAAACAAGCAACACTAAGCCACAAATGAAATAGAAGCAACAAACTAAAAAAAGGAAGCCTTACTTGCAGAAACTTGTTGAGATTTATTGTCAATTTGCAAGATGATTGATTTAGAGCTTAAAGAACCATCTCTAGCCAAATCAATGCTGATAGGAGCTCTAGTGGCACCATTTTCACCAGTTGGCTGTCATTAAATACTAATATAAAGGAAGTCCTCCGATAAAAATAAATATCCTCAAAAGCTCAAAACAAATGCAACGTACCAGAACAGGATGCCCAATTAGACTGTTCAAGACTGCAGATTTACCAGCCCCCTATTTGGTACATTCAGAAAAGGAAAATTAAAATTTATATAAGAATGAGACAAAATATTTCAACACCTCATGGTAGGACAGAAACAGGTTGATTACAACACAAATTAGCTGTTTCTTCACTTTTTAGGAACTTTTATTCAATGAGCTACCTCCTATGATTTGAATAATGTTTAAGTTTTCCCTGCTCTTAGAGGGAGACAAGAAATAGGTACTGAAATCTCAACCAAAAGATGAAAACAAAGATGCAGACTACTTCACCACCATAAAGAGATGCTTGGAGATACAAATGAATCACAGTGAAAACAGTTTTGGGTATAGTAATACAAATAAGGCACAGAATGCGTAGCAAATACAGGCCTTTTCATGCCCAGCCTTTTCAGGAAAAGGTGAATGTTTATTCCTCTCTTCTTTTCTTTTTCTTTTTTCTCTCCATAGAAAAACCATTAACAACTTTAAAAAATTGGAAATGCAGCAGGTAAATTGATGTAATCCTAAAAGTGAACAGGAAAATATGTTTCATGTTTAAATCAACATGCCTCAAGGATCTAATAACTGTTATAGATTGAATATCCTAGAGCATCATTAAATTAGCATTCGAATTAATCGAAGAGAAATTAGCAATTAAAAAACTCCCTCAGCTTTGAAGAGAAAAGAATCAAAAGAAACCTTAAAAAAAACAAATATAATGTTAGCCAGCGTGTTGCTCTCTCATTTTTCTAGTAAATCTAGCTTTTCTCAACAATATCAACTTTAGCAATCCAATGAAAAAGTATAGCGTCCTACATCAATCAATAAAATTCAACTAAATATGACAGTTTTCCATAAAGAATTATATTTAGTCCGGTTACATTTCTTTCAGCTGGCATCCAAAGATTTCCAATCTTTATCACCGAAAAGAAATAGGAAATCTAGCAGATCCATTAGGGAACATCAAAAAGGTGTAAAAGAAATATGATCGGATGGAGGAACATACGACATTGCCGAGAGCGACGACGTTCAGGAAAGTGGAGGAGCGTTTGGAGGAGGATGATGAGGTCTCATCGACATCTTCATCGGCAAGGATAGCAGCCGCTTGCCTCATCGATTCGGAAAGCTCTGCCAATTCTTCGATTGCCTCCATTTCTCTTCGATTCCAAAAACAAAAATAATTAGAGATCGAAGCTTTGAGAGAGACAGAGAGAAAACGAGAAAGGAAAAACCCTAGATTTGGATCTGATTTTTTGCGTTATTGAAGAAGGGGATTCAAAAATTTTGAATATTTTTGTTTCGTCTGTTCAAATTTCGATTTCTCTCAGCGAAATAGTTGAGAAATGAGAAATGAAAATGACGGTTTGGTTTCTGGTCATGGTTAAATAACCCAAAAGCGACCAATAAGCAATGGGGACAGTTTAAATTCAACTTTTTTTTTTTAAAATCCAATTTTCTTCTCTCTCAATGTGGGGGAAGTCACCTGCCACTTGTCTGACGGACCAAAAAAAAAGAAGGGGGATTCAAAATTTTTTTTTTTAAATATCTAATAATCAAATTTGATTTTTTTAATGTTAAAATGGGACACATGAACTATTTGTATTATTATTATTATAGTTTCTAATCCTTCTCACCTTTTTGTTTTCTTATTAGCCTTTGTGGGCTTATACTCTTAAGCATTGTCTTTTCACTTAGTTTTATTTACAATTAGGTTCATTCATCTTCTCTCTCTTGGGTCCATGGAAAAAATTGTTTTCAATAGTTATATACTCCATTAATTAATTAAGGACTTGTTGTAGGTGCGACCATTGCCTCTTCTGTCGACTGTGGCACGTAAGTAGTACCCTTCAACTTGTGTTTACAATGTACACAAGTTTAAACCCTTTTCCTTTTTCTTTTCTTGTATATGGACTTGATTTTTCAACTGTGTTTGCTTCTGCTGAGTCATTCAGACCTTTTCAACAGGGAGAGAACTTTTATGGTAACAAAACCAATGTCATGTATAAATAAACTATTGAAGCATTACAATTCTTAATGACTAAGTCAACTAATGCATCAAATTGTCCAAGTTTGATCACACGTATTGTAATAGGAATCAATTGAAATCCAGATTCTAGAATTTTTTCTCAACTACAAAATGAAAGATCAACTAGTCAAGGTAGGAACAACTTCTTGTTCTTATTTAAAAAGAAAATGCTCTTTATGCTCAATATCTCTCTATTCATTATTTGTCCAAGTGCTCAATGGTAGTGAGTCATCTAACATTTGTCGATGACGTGATTATTTTCTCTAATGGAGCTAAGTCATCTTTGCAGAAAATATTATCATTTTTGCAGGAATATGAAGTTGTATCTGGACAGCGTGTTAACCACCACAAGAGTTGTTTCATTACTCATCGAAACTTGGCAAATTCTAGACACCAAATCATATATCAAACTATAGGATTTAAACATTGTTGTCTTCCTATCACTTACTTGGGGGCTTCTCTGTATAAAAGCCCTAAAAAGGTATTGTTGTTTGATGATCTTGTAGCAAAGATAAGGAAGCGCATCATAGGGTGGGAAAATAAGACGTTGTCCCAAGGCGGTAGAATTACTTTAGTGAGAAGTGTTTTGTCTTCCTTGCCCGCTTATTTACTTCAAGTCCTTAAATGTCAAGCCCAACTCTATAAAATATTTGCCATGTCATTTATGTGCTTGATAATATGTTTGCATACTTGGAAAGCCCCGAAAAAAATCGTTAAAAGTCGGCAGTAAACCTAGTGATACAACTAAATTGAATTAAGCCTCGAACTAATCCAAATAGAGATTTTAAGAATGAAATTGAGAATTTTAAAAACCCAGAATGACTTAATATGGTGATTCAGAGTTCGAGGATTAATTTGGAGTCAAATTGAAATTTTCATGACGTAGGGGCAAAATAATCATTTTGCCACCAAAGGGCAAAATTGGAATTTTACATCACCCAACACTTGTCATGCCTAAGGATTTCATCCATTAACATCTTATATTATGGATAATTGAGATATTTTATGTGGTGGTGAAAGAAAGCTTAGTTGTTAAGTGTTAAACATAGACCAATGGAATGGTGACATTCATTTCTTTATAATTTACATTAAAAATCAGCGCATGACTCTCCCATTTCACTCCCATATGTTCGGCCTCACCAAGGAAAAGAGGAAAGAAAGAAAGAACAAAACCCTAGTTAGAAAATTCAAGAGAAATTTTTGAAATTTCAAGGAATCAAGTGACAAAAGATAAGATTTTTCAATTTTAGCTTGAGATCTATCTTTCCTAAGCATTCTTTCTCATTTTCCATGGTTGAAGTTCATGATTTCATGATGGATCCCTTGTTGGCCGAACCTAGGGGGAGAAGATTTGATGATGAATTTAGTTGAAAAATATGTTATTCTAGTGTTTTTAGTTGGTTGGTGATGTGTAGCATGAAAAGCAAACAAGAAAAATTCATGTTCTTCCATCTCCCTCATTAGCCGAATCTTCCTTATGGTTTGTTGATGGTGGATTTGATTTTTATTTCAAGTGATTTGGTTAGGAACTAATGATTTATGGTATAAAAAAATCAAGTATGAAAAACCATAGTGTTTATGCACCCATCATGGCCGAATTTCATAAGAAACCTAGTGATGATGATTCTTGTGATATCTTGTGTTATTTAGTTAGAATTTAATGAATGGTGGTGATGGAAATCGAAAATGGTAATTTTAAAGTATAGTTCTTTTAGTAAATAAGTTGAATAACAGTAAGAAAGTCAAGCTCATTGAGGCGCTTTGGTGTATTTTGGGACATTGAAAGTGTGATGAATATAATTGGAGTCAATTTGGATGTTTTGGTTAAATCAAAGGTGGAGAGTTCGAATTAGGTCAAAAACCGATCCATTCCGATCATAATTGAACCAACGTGTAACACCGTCTTTAAGTGACTATCCAAACAACCTCATGCATTCATATAGAGCCTGAAATAGATTTATAATGATATGACACAATATATTGAATTATTTGTCGTGTATTGTGTATAGGTGGTGAAACTTCCGATAAGGGTAAGGAGATTGTACCTGAAGACCGAGACTAGGAGTACTTCGACTCTTGATATTATGAGTAACCTTTTTATCGTTTTAATTATCTAAAGTAGTTTTTATTCGTTTTTGTGATTTTATAGAAAAATGAGTTTAAATAGTAAATCCTTATGTTTTATAAGTAAAATGTGATTAAATGAAATGAGTTTTATAAATCATTTTGAAATTGAATGATGATTTTAGAAATTGAGTAATTGGAGACTGTTTGATTGTGTTGTAAATTTATGGTTTGAATTGAATAGCTTATAGTGATATTGGCATGAATGGCTGAATTGGAAATTGTGTTGAAATTGTATGAATTGTTTGTTTTGCCTTAACAGGCTTGATAGTGATATAATTGCCATGTCATGCTGTCGAAACTTTTATTGATTTGGTGGGATATTGATTAGTCACTGCAGTGGTGGGTTTCCGTGGACCAGCCTATTAGAGAGGGGAACGGTAAACCTGGTTATATTTTATCTTGGTACGAGAGATGCGGAAGATATCTCCTAAGGAAAAGTTTTAGAGTTCACTACACGTTAAACCACCACGTGAGGGTGAACTCAGCCAACGCTAAGGAACGACTATGCTTTTAAACGTAAAAATGTGTTTTATGTGTATATGAACTTTTCTTTAACAGCCTTGGCAGACTCGGTTGGATGCCCCGGCCAAGGTATCCCTGAGAATGAGTTTTGCCACGAGCCAAAATTTTAAGAAATTCATAAGCCATGTTGATTATTTGAGTAAAATGAAATTATTTTATTTAGTTGAAATGAGTTTGAAACGTTATGAATCATAGTACGATGAACTATTTTAAGTTGTCTTCATTTATTCGACTTTAGATATTTTAGATGATGCTTGTTTACTCACTGAGTTTATATAAACTCACCCATTCTTTTTACCCATTTCAGGCTCAAGATAGTCTATAAATAGCTGATTTCGTTGAGGATCTACTTTAAGATTTACATCCTTAGAAATCAAAGGTCTACCTTCTTGTACATATTTGTTTATTTTGGGAGCCCACATGTCATTATAGAATATTTTGTATACCTGACTGCGTGTGCCACTGTCTGTATGAATATATTTTGCTTTTACGCTACAAAAATTATTTACGCAGAGTTCTATAAATATTATTTTATAAAAAATGAAATATTTTATTTAATATTTTTATTTAGTTTGATTAGCCATAATTTCATTTCAAATGGATGATTTAGATTGCTAAAATTATTTTTAGATAAGAAATGTATATATTTTCGATCGTATACTGTATTGTCACCAGGTTTCAAAATGTTCGGGTAAAAATGACCAAAATACCCTTGTGTGGCAAAAATTATTTTTTTTGTTTGTTTTGATTTAAAAATAGTTTATATCCCTTAAAATATGATATTTAGTAATTATTATTCACAGGGGAGAAGTAAAACTGATTCAAGAGTCTTGTGAGGTTTCGATTGACATTTCGGGTAATGAATGTCTATTGAGACATCGCGATGGATGTCACGAGCTCAAAGGGAGTATCGGGTCGTGACATTAAACCTCCTATTTGTGTAATTGAGAAAATTGAAAGACTGTTTAACAGTTTCTTGTGGGGAGATTCGGCAGATAGGAAGAGGATACATTGGATGTCTTGGTAGAAAATTACCTTCCCATCTTCAGAAGATGGTTTAGATGTTAGGAACATAGCTGGTGTCTTTGAGGCTTTTGGAATGAAGCTATGGTGGAGGTTTCAATCCTGCAATAGCTTGTGGACAAAATTTATGAGACAGAAATATTGTGTTGGTCAGGTTCCACGATATGTAAAACCAAATACATGACTTTCAGACTTGGAAACGAATGGTGGCGAGCTGTATGGTGATGGAACAAAACATGCGATGGTGGATTGGTAGAGGAAAATTATTCTTTTGTCATGACTGCTGGATGGGGGACAAACCTCTGGTAAATCACTTTCCTTCTTTTACTTCATCTATGTCACAGATTTGCGATTTCTTTGAAAATGATAAGTGGGATGTGGATAAATTAAAACTACTGTTGCCAGAGGAGGTTATTCGGGATATTTTGCAAATTTCGATTGACACGTCACGTGATAACACTGTTTATTGGGTTCTTACTTCTCACGGGCATTTCACTACTAAAAGTGCCTAGGATTTAATTCGACAATGACAATCAGTTAATCTTGTATTCAACTTTATTTGGCACAAAAGTATCCCACTAACAACATCTTTCTTTTTATGGCTATTATTACATGATTGGATTCCTATGGAGATGAGATTGAAAAACAAAGGTTTCTAATTTGCATCTAAATGTCAATGCTATAATTCCGAGGAAACTCTCATTCATGTCATGTGGGATAGCCTAGTGGCTAAACAGGTTTGGAAGTATTTTACAAAATTCTTTCAAATCTATGTTACTAATCTGCAAAATGTTTTTCACATCTTTTGCGCATGGATATACTCTGGTGATTATACGAAGCAGGGCCACATACGTACACTAATGCCTTTATTTATTTTTTGGTTCCTATGGGTGGAACGAAATGATGCTAAGCATAGGAACTTGGGTATGCATCATAGCTGAGTGATATGGCGCAATTTCAAACTTATAAATCAGTTATTGTATGGGGGGCAGTTCCAACGTTGGCAATGGCGAGGAGATATTCAGATAGCTCAGATGTAGGGACTGAATTTCCAGAGAAAGAAACCTCCTCAATCAAAAATAATCTATTGGCATAAATCATTGATAGATGTATTTAAGTTAAATATTAATGGTAGCTCTATAAATAATTTTTAAAATGCTACAGGTGGTGGGATACTACGTGATTATACAAGTACGTTAGTATTTGCATTTTCTGAAAACTTAGGCCTTAAAAATTCTGTACAAACAGAGTTATTAGCATTATATAGAGGATTATCCTATGCCAAGATTATAATATTTTGAGAATTTGGATTGAGATGGATGCTATGATCGTCATTCAAATGTTAAAGGAGGGATATCGGGGTTCACATGACAACAGGTATTTATTGGCAGCTATACGCCAATGCTTAACCTATTTCTCTTATAAGATATCTCATATATATAGGGAAGGAAATCAAGCGGCTGATTGGTTAGCGAATCATGGACATCAACATCATGGCCTTCAAGTTATTTCAGCAGCACAAGGAAAGTTATGGGGTATTCTCAATTTACCTTATGTTAGATTCAAATAAATGTAAAATTACGATTTATTTTTTTTTTGCTTTTTATCTTTATAAACTTATCTTAGATCCTTGTACACAGGCAAATTACTTTTCTTTTGCCTCAAAAATTCTTGCAAAGAAAGTAATCCATGTTTTATGAATTCTTTCTTTCTCTGCTCATGTAATTCTAGAGGCCAGGTTTTTATCCCCCTCCTTGCTATATTTAATTTTTTTAATTATTAATAAAATATTTACAGGATAGTTGGGCCCTGTGGAAATTTTCAGCATTAAAAAAAAAAAACAAAACCTTGAGAATGAATTTGTGCAACATGCATGTCAATTGTAAAACTATAAGTACTTTTTATGTTCTAAACACAAATCTTTCAAGAAAATATCAGCAGACTTCACAATTTTAAAGACATTTTTTAATAACAGGCAAATTATTTTTTTATAAATGATTATAGTCTTATATTTGTATCTTATAACATATTCAAGTAATTAACATTTTTGTTATAAAGAGCTTAAACATACTTGTTGATAATGCTGTAAGTACGGAGGACCTTGTCCACAAAATAATTATACAAGCTTCCAAGAACTCCTCCTATAATCCAAAGGAATATAATTGCAACTAGTTCTAGGACACTGTAATTGGGATTTGTGGAATTGACATCAAACATGATCAATGCTCCTTGCCCACACAGGCCACATTTTCCACTGTGGCAAAAATCTATGAAACCTCTTAACACCATTGCTACAATAGCTGTTGTAAAATATGTCCACTAAAGTAAGGCACTCCGCCACCTTTGTAATTTCATAAAAGAATAGGAATTTGTTTCAAGGTAAAACACCAGAAGAGAGCCTTAAAGTCCTTGATCATATGAAAGCACTGAACTGACATCAATATAGTAAAATCTCAACTACATATAGCATAAAGTCTTTTTGAGATGCATATGAAAGTTAAAATACTTCTCCCAATTTTTATGAATGATCATATTACCTTGATAAGTTTGGTGTGGCTTTCGAACAACCTTAGAGGTTTTAAAAACAATCTAATATATCGTAATCAAGTTTTTCCAATATTTTCAACTTCCACTCCATTGTATTTCTTTTATTTTTACTTTAATACTAAGTCAGATGATTGAGAGAAGATGACAATAAACTAACAAAAATAATTAAATAAAAAGCCATGTGGTTGTTGCACCTAGTTGTATATTTTCATTTTATTACTATGCTAACTAAGAAGGATGGCACAGAGGTTAGAGTTAACATGATGCTGCTTCTTCCAATGCAAAGAGTACCCCACCAACTGAGGCACAGAAAGCTGCTACACCAGCAGCAGCACCACATGTGATTAAATCTCGTCAATCTTGGTCATTTTTGAAGTATTTGAGCCATTTCCAAGTCAAATGGTACTTACGAGAACCACCCTGCCCAAGTAAATAGGCTATGCAAGCAACAATGTGTACCTTAGGTCCTTCCTTACCAACAACAAATCTAGCCACAACTCCAAATATGGAACCAAAATCTACTAGGTATGAATCAATATCATAAAACTATTTAAACAATCATTGTTACATTTATTGGCTAGAAAGTTGCTAGATAAGTTGGAAAAGTTTTACACCCCTCAAAGAATGGGCTACAAATGATTACCTTAAATTTTCAGCTCATTGATGTAGTAACTTAGTACTAATTACTTAAGTTTTCAAATTGTTAGTGGATGGACACACACAGTATCACTTAATAATGTGTGACTCACCTTTGCAAAGCATGTAATTGGAACCAAAATGGATGGAGCATCTACACCATGAAAGTATGCTTTCACTTTAGGTATGCCAGAGCTTGCAGTTGCAGGAGCAATATAAGCATAGAAGGCGACAGTAGCAACAACCAAAACCATGTGACAATCAGTATATGCGGCAAATACCTGATAATATCTACATTGGAATGAGAATGATTCATAATTACTCCTAATTCTGACAAGTCTCATAATGCCATAGGAAGCTGTTTCTAAAAATAAGCATTGTCAATTCAATAATTGCCATGGTCACGTGCTAAGTAGTTATGTGAAGAACAATTAAATTACAAGTGCCAATCTTACATGTTTTTTTGGTAACATTAATTAGTCTAAGAGTATAGCTCTATCTGGAAAACCAAAATCCCAATACAGAGATACAAGTTAATAAACTAAAGCATTTTGTGTCAAATGTTGTCAAATGTTGGAGGCACTACCTCCAAAACAAAGTACTATGGCTGGTGTATATTCATTATATCATGACCTTTACACTAACATTATGTTTGTGCTTATTGATATAACACCTTAATTGAACAATATAGCTCAATTGAATGCGGGTGGACCATATGGAAAATGTTTTAGGTACATAAGAAATGTAGTGGAGCCCCAAGAATTTATGAAATTTCAATGAAAAACAAACAGTTCAAATCCAAAATTAAAAAAAATGAACTTTAAACTAGTATTCCAAACTATCTTGTAAATTGTTGGAGAATCATACAATTATATCTGTGTCAAGTTGCAACCAAACAAGAGCTAAACATATGCTAATTTAACAGGATAATAAGGACAATTAAATTAAGTAGGAAATAATGTGATAGGGCTAGGAAAGCAAGATAGTTTTATAAAGTAACGGTTAAACTTACTTCTCTTTCAGCATGAGATTGTTGGTTAGCAAAAGTTTGAAACCAGCTATGTTATCAACAGCAAGGTTATTAAAAAAGCCAACATGCCCTATTCCCAACCCAATCAAGAATGCTAAAGTCCACTTAAGAACAATATACTCGAATATTTCAACCTTAGCTCTAGACCTCTAGTCCTGCTTAAAAAGATCATTCTCTATGACCTTGAGAAAAAAAGAAGGCATAAACCAAATTAAGGTCTAGTTAAAGCAGTGTGATGCTAACTTTAAAGAACAAATGAATGACATACAGTGTTGGAATGCCATGAAGACTATACAGCATGGGAATTTTAGAGAGTTAGTAGTGTTTGATGGTTGTTAGAGATCATTCCAGTATATATAAAGCTTTTTTTCTCAAAAAGGAAACAATAAATGGGAGATGTGGCTTTTCGACTCATTTCCCTTTAGTTGTCAATCGATTTTGATGTCCCTGTATGCATGTTTAGGTGCTTTGTCAGTAGAACAAAAGGTAAACACCAACTAATGGGGTCATTAAATTTAATTCAAGGCTTTGCTTTGGCTCTTTGGCTTTCTTAGAGTAACTTTTTAAACAAAAACAAGATTCAGAAGTCATTTTGTAATGTCACTTTAGACTAGGCATTATGGGAAAATACAATTTTCAAAAGAAAACAAAACCTATAATTAGAAGCTTTATTTTATGCGTTACATTTCAGCAATTTGCTTCTAAACTGAATCAAATATAATTGGTTTGCTTTAATAATTCCAAAATGATATAACAATGATGCAAGAAAAACACAAGAAAACATTTATTTAGACTTACTCATAATCAAGGCTCTAAATGAGGCAGGCATTTGCACCAACAATGGCAATTTGAAAGGTGTTATTAATCTTGTTTTTGAAAAGCAATGGCTCTTTCATTGTCCCAACCGCCTTAACATCTGAGAATTTTGATGACCCATCACTTTGTTTACTCTCATAGTATTCATGATCATATACCACCCTTTCGAACTCTTTTGTATTATCCATTTTTTTTGGCTTCAATTCTGTTCTTTTCTAGTGTTCTACCTAGATAGAAATACTTTTAGTGTTGTTTTTGGTTGATATTAATTACTACACAAATATATTAATCCTATCTAACTGTCTCCCACTTGGAGAATGAAGCCAACAACTCTGCGATGCCCATAGCAATCACCACATATTTCTCTCTATTTCCTCCCTCTGATTAATTGAATCTTAAGCTCTTTACATTTAATACTCGTATTTGCTAGATTTTTGGGTCAAAAGTAGATTTGTTATTTGTTGCGTTGTCCTCCGTTGCAGAAGAGAAAAAAAATCACTAGATTCATGTGATTCCCGCATTGCTTTCTCTTTTTGCGTAGAGCTTTAAGCCAATCTATCATGACCCAAACCAAAGTTTTGGGACCTAACAGACATCAAGTACTTATGAAATAAATCTTATAAGCTTGTAAGGCAACAAATATCATGCTAAACAAATATGCTATTTTCAAACTTTCTTTAAAATTTACACTTTACAAAACCTCAAATATCTAAATATAATATTAAAATATAATTCTTCAAAAGATACAAATTTCTTATCTAGCTAACATCTACTTAACAAAGCTAAAAACTAAATACTCACATTAAATTTATATTTATCCAATGACATACGTTAATCTTGTTAACCAAAGCTCTCGCCAAGCAAGTCTAACTCCCAAACATGCAAAGATGTTGAAATCTATAAAATGATGAGAATTAATAGAACGAGTACAACCACTCAGTAAGTAACTGACATCTCATCAGCTGGATTAAGTATGCTCAAAACGTTTAGGCCAAAACTATTAATACACATATAAGTATCAAAACAGAATTTTGGTAATCTCATTCAAAATCATGTATTTCAAAATTTTACTTTCAAATAGCAAAAGTCAATATAATTTCACTTCAGATAACATAGCTAACAAAATTTTGAAACTTTCAGATAATAGAACAAAACATAATTTCACACTAATTTCAAATTTTATCGGTCTTCTGTAACATGCTACAACCACATTTAATCCTTGTGGCATAGCTTAGAATCAGAACCACAATTAACCCCAGTGGCACGAGTCAGAATTAGAACCACAATTAATCCTAGTGGCATGTGTCAAAAGTATATCAGAAGAAACTATTGATTGCACTGAACAGATATCACAAATACCATTATTCTGTAACTTGTGGTCTAGTTAAGAGATTGATTTCTAATCACAAAATATATGTTGATAGGGCCAACATTTAACCCCTATTGGTAGGGTTAAAGCATAGCCATACTAAGAGACAAAATGAAAACAAATATTTTTAGATTACCTAAATTTTACAAAATAATATATTCACTTTCTCAAAACATATCTCATGCATATAAAAAACATAATTGTTTCAAAGTAAATATTCATAAAGATAGTCATATATGCATACATTGATAAAAATCATGTTCTAGAACAAAATTGAAATCATATTTCAAAATTTAGTATAGAGATCACATTTACTTACATATATTAGCATGCTCACCTGATTTAACAAACCATTAGACAAAATATCATAGACAAGTACAAAAATCACATTGAGACTAATTTTAAGAGTGTAAGAACACCGAAGGAATATCAATAACATATTTGATTCATTAAATCAAAACCAAAAGACAAAGAATCAGAATCCTCTTGAAACCTATTAATTTAAAATTCACAAAGTTAGTAACCAACACTACAAACTTATCAAAATGAATCATGACTCCTTACTAGTTATTTTAAGGCATTTAGGATATAGCATCTCTTTCGCTAATCAACACTAATTTTGATTAAAAATAAAAATTGATCTTCTTTAATAATTTATAAATACATAAAACATTCAAAACTTAAAAACTCATAAGTTGAAATTAGTAACAAATATAAGATTTAATAGAAACCATCAAATGCTAATTAAATCTTGACTTTTGAATATTGTTAACAAATTTTTCAAAATCTGTCAATTCAAAAATAATTTTTCAAATAAATATTTATTCATAAAAAAATTAAGTAAAATTCAAATAGTTTAAATTTTTGAAGTTTTTATCAAAATAAGTCGAATATATGTCAAGAATAATTTTTTAAAATAATTAAAAATGAGTTTTTATAAATTTTAAAATTTCAAATTTTTATGACCATCTGACTTACTTCGAGCATTTATAACTCTTAACCTAAATTGTTTGCAGTCATAAAATTAAAACAAAATTGAAGTATTCATGTCACACTATAACATTAAAATTAGTTTTGATGAAAAAAATTGTAAATTTCCCAAGTTACAGAAACCAAAAGTGTAAAATTATCACAGACTTACCCAGATTTTTGAATTTTTAGATTCAAGTAGCCAACTTTGAACCTTCAGTTCTCTTAACACAAAAAGCCCCTAATCGAGATATTGACACCAAATTAAATAGAACATTTCATACTACAAAAGCCCTAAAAAAATGACTCAAAACATTTTCGAAATGTGGAGTTCTAGTGACTCAAAGTTAGGTCATCAAAACTATTAAAAAAAGCTTTCTATTCAACTTTAAAAATTCATATCTTCCTAACCACAGAGTCAAACGATATGTTATAAAGACCATTAAAAAAAATCTTTTCTAGACCTTTCCATTGGTACTTATCATGCCCCCGAAAAGTCATTGAAATAGAATTGAATTTGAACGAAAGTAAAAGAAACATAAACTAAACTTAGGGATTTTTATTTCGATCTATGCAAAAATATAATTTTCATAAGTTAAAAACTGATTGTAACTAAATCACTACTTTTTTTAATAGATTTTTTCTTTTTTTGCCTTCTTCTTCTTCTTTCAGATTATTTTCTCTCAAATGGTCTTCTTTTTTTGACTGTTTTTCTTTAACATGATAAAGAAAACTGTCTTTTTAACTTCCTTTATCTATTTTTCTTTCAAACGTGATAATTAAAGTTGTGTTAACCTCCTCTCTACACTTTTCTCTTAAACGTAGTAAATAATATGATATAATATAACTAATATTAACTAAAATACTTTATTTGCTTTAAGAGCCCTTCTTTTTTTTTTTTTTTTATAAACCCAAAGGTCATATCCATAATTATAAAAAGTTGGACTTATGTTATAGTTATTTATTTAATATAGACTATAACTTAGTAATTATTAATTCTTTTATATAATTAATTAAGTAGGATAATTTTGAGGGATATTACATACTCCCCCACTTAATAGAATTTGGTCCCTAAATTCAAAATTCCATAAACTTCAAATCTTGTCCAACGTTTAAGCAAATAGTACATACATTCCTCATTTAAAGAATTCATCTCCGTAATCTAAAAATATTCTATCAAAACTTCACATGATCTTGTATCCAGTAGCCAATTCAACATAATTATAAATCTAAATCTTATATAGCCAACTAATCAAACATCCGAAAACTTAAAATCTCAATTCTTATCCAAAGCAAGATGCAATTACAAAAGTACTAAACTTTTTAGAACTCTATAGACTCCAAATATGCAAATTCAAAAATCTCAATCTTGGCTAGGCAACATAACTCCAATACAATTCAAATTTTATACAATTCATCTTCCTTACTAATGGGATCAAAACAACAAAACACCATAATTTCTCAACCTAATTACATTTTCAAAATATCTTCAATATCAGAATCAATAATCATACACCATCAATATACAAATCACTCAATCTCTATTTTCTTATATCTCTATCGCTAGCTATGTTACCGAAAATCTTTATTTTAACCAAATCATGCTTCCACTGCGCACTCTGTTACTTCATTCAATATAACTTCAAAAACAGCAAAATATACTTTCATAACATTATTTTTCACAACTATAATAACAAGTGCAAGAATCTCTTCCAAAAAGAAATCTTCAATTCACATAAAGTAATTAGGACCACATACCACCTCAAATCTATAACTTAAGAAATCCTCTGATAACCTCAAATATATCACATACTAATTTCAAATTTTTTTTTAGCTATCAGAGTACTTTTTAACAGTTAAATCATCCCTAAACTTTGATAAAATTATGCCGAGGTAATACATCACACCCACAAGTTTTTTTTAACAGAATATTCTTGATAAATTTAATCATCATGAATCTATGACAAAATAAAATCAATGCACTAAATCATATTGATAAATCTTATATCATACATTTTAAATATTAATCTTTAACTGTTCAAGTCATCTTCAAAATTCGAATATTATTTTCTTCTAATTTCATAGATCGACTATCATATGACAACTAAACATTCCATAAAGCTTATAAGTATCAACCTATCCAAGCTTTTCTTATATCAAATATATCATTATCAACTCTCAAAATCAAAATCTAAAAATCTATACACCCAATTTTTGTATCATAAGGAAAATTCTTATATATAGATTTTCAACCACTATAAACTCCAACTAATCGAATTCATATCAAAAGCAAACTTATAACCACCAATTAAAAGCATCACCTAATCTAATAGATTTTCTTATATTCTTCAAAATTGAAACCATAATCAAGATTTCCAATATAAAATATATATAATTATTAATTAGTCTTACCACAATACGGAATCATATTCAATGCATTTGTAACATATCAGACTTTCTTAACAACACATATTTCAGTAGTTCAGAATGCTAAATAAAAATTCAACTTCTATATTACAACCTTTCTATAATCATGACCTTAGTTTTTATATACAAAATCATGACAAAAACTCATATCATGATGAACGATGTTCTCTAATAAACATAATATAAATGAATCTCATATTGTACTTTAAGTTGTACTGCAGTCACAATTCACAAATTAATCACATTAACCACAAGTAAATTCATAGTAATCAAAAAGAAATTTAATGATCAATCCTTAAATCTTGCACAATGTCAATTCTCAACATCAAGCTTATATACTTTTCCAATAAAACAAACCATTCAAGTAGATCAAATATCCTCTTTTAATCATCATAATGCTAATTCTTCACATATGCAAGATTGAAAACAATCACCAAACAAGGCAATTCACAACATTAATACCAATACATACCTTAAGATTTCAAAATATCATATCTTGTCAACTTTGATATTTAATACTTAAACTCCAATAAAGTATATTAAAATCATGATCAAATATTCACTTTACATCCATAAGAATACTTTAAAAATCTCAATAAGTCAAAAATCTAATTTCAATTCCATAGTGTCTTCAAACATCAAATTTTTTTTTCACAATAACCTTGAGCTTAAAATATCTAACTTATTGCAATTCATACTAAAATCACTTCAACTTATAGACATTGCATGACTGTTTATCTACTTAACAAATCTTTTTCCTCACCACTAATTTCTTTATCCTTATCATAGATTTCCAAAACCATCTATCTTATCAAGATTCATTCTGAAATCACATCAACTTATAAATGTAACATTACTGTTCATCAAATTAATCAATCCTTTTCTTACCATAGATCTCTTTTTCCTCACCATTGATTTTCGAATTCATTTTCTAATTATCAATTAAACTTTTTATCTAAATATCAATTCAACTAAAGATTCCAAAACCCATAGTTCATTAACCTAAACTCTAATACCACTTAATCTGTCATGCCCTAGACTCAAGGTTTTAGGACATAACAGACTCCACGTACTTATGAAACAAATCCCATAAGCATGTAAGGCAACAAATATCATGCTAAACAAATGTACTATCTTCACACTCTCTTCAAAATTTACACTTTACAAATTCTCCAGTCTCCAAATATAATATTAAAATATAATTTTTCAAAAGATACACATTTCTCATTTAGTTAACATCTACTTAACAAACTAAAAATTGAATACTCATATCAAAGCTTATAATTATCCAAGGGTATACGTTAATCTTGCTAACCAAAACTCTTGCCAAGCAAGTATAACTCCCAAACATGCAAAGATATTGAAATTTGTAAAATCATGAGAATTAGTGGAATGAGTACAACCACTAAGCAAATAACTGACATCCTATCAGCCGGATTAAGCATGCTAAAAAAATTTAGGCTGAAACTATTAATACACATATAAGTATCAAAACAAAATTTTGGGTAATCTCATTCAGAATCATATATTTCAAAATTTTGCTTTAAAATAATAAAAGTCAATATAATTTCACTTCAGATAACATAGCTAACAAAATTTTGAAACTTTTAGATAATATAACAAAACATAATTCACACTAATTTCATATTTTATTGATCTCCTGTAACATGTTATGACCACATTTAACGCCTGTGGCATGATAAGAAATAAAACCACAATTTACCTAGTGGCACAAGTCAAAATCAGAACCATAATTAAATTCAATGGCACGGGTTGGAAGTATATCAAAACCAATCATTGGCTGCACTAAACAGGTATCACAAATACCACTATTCTGTAATTGGTGGTGAGGTTGGGAGATCGATCTCTAATCACAGAATGCATGTCAACATGACCAACATTTAACCCCATTGGTAGAGTCAGAGCATAATCATACTAGGAAATAAAACGGAAACATATATTTTTAAATTATCCAAATTTTACAAAATAATGTATTCATTTTGTCAAAACATATCTCATGCATATCAAAAACATAATTGTTTCAAACTCAATATTCACAAAGATAGTCATATATGCATACATTAATAAAAATCATATTCCAGAACAAAATTGAAATCATATTTCAAAATTCAGCATAGAGATCATATTTACTTACATTTATTAGCATGCTCACCCAATTTAACAAACCATAGGACAAAATATTATACACAAGTGTAAAAATCACATTGTGGCTAATTTTAAGTGTGTGAAAATACTGAAAAAATATCAGTCACTAATTTGATTCGTTAAATCAAAACCAAAAGACAAAGAATTAGAATCCTCTTGAAGCCTGTTAATTCAAAATATTCAAAGTTAGTAACCAACACTGCTAACTTATCAAAACGAACTATGACTCCTTAGTTATTCTAAAGCATTTAGGGTGTAGCATCTCTTTCGCTAATCAAAACTAATTTTGATTAAAACTAAAAATTGATTTTCTTTAATAATTTATAAATACATAAAAACATTCAAAACTTAGAAGCTCAAAAGTTGAAATCAGTAACACATATGAGGTTTGATGGAAATACATCAAATGCTAATTAAATCTTGACTCTTGAATATTGTTAACAAAATTTTCGAAATCTGTCAATTTAAAAATAATTTTTTAAATAAACATTTATTAATAAAAAAATTAATTAAAATCAAATAACTTAAATTTTTGAATTTTCTATCAAAATAAGTTGAATATAGGTCAAGAATAATTTTTGAAATAATTAAAAATGAATTTTTACAAATTTTGAAATTTTAGATTTTCATAACCATCTGACTTACTTCGAGCACTTATAACTCTTGACTCGAATTGTTTTTAGTCATAAAATCAAAACCAAATTGAAGTATTCATGTCACACCATAACATTAAAATTAGTTTTGATAAAAAAGATTGAAAAATTCCCAAGTTACAAAAGCCAAAAGTTTAAAAATTATCATAGACTTGCTTAAATTTCTCAATTTCCAGATTCGAGTAGCCAACTTTGAACCATTGACACAGAAAGCTCCTAATCGAACCATTGACACCGAATTAAAGAGCACATTTTATACTACAAAAGCCCTTTAAAAACGACTCCAAGCCTTTTTGGAATGTGAAATTCTGGTGACTCAAAGTTGGGTTATCAATATTATTAAAAATGAATTTTTAGTCAACTTTAAAAATTCATATATTTCTAATTAAGAGGTCAAACGAGATGCTACAAAGAGCATTAGAAATATCTTTTCAAGATCTTTTCGTTGGTACCTATTATGCCTCGGAAAGTCACCAAAATAGTATTGAATTTGGGCAAAAGTGAAAGAAATATAAACTAATCTTAGGGATTTTTATTTCGAACTATGCAAAAATATAATTTTCATAAGTTAAAACCTGATTGTATCTAAATCACTGCTTTCTTGAATAGATTTTTCCTTTTTCTGCCTTCTTCTTCTCTCGGATTAATTTCTCTCAAATGATCTTCTTTTTTTTATTGTTTTCCTGTAACGTGATAATGAAAATTGTATTTTAACCTCCTCTATCTACTTTTCTCTTAAATGTGGTAATTAAAGTTATGTTAACCTCCTTTATCTATTTGTTTTTAAACGTGGTAAATAACGTGATATATTATAACTACCATTAACTAAAACACTTTATATGCTTTAAGAGCCATTCTTTTATTTTTTTTTATAAACTCAAAAGTCATATATGTAATTATAAAAAGTTAAACTTATATTATACTTATTTAATTAATATAGATTATAATTTAGTAGTTATTAATTCTTTTATATAATTAATTAAGTAAGATATTTTTAAGGGATATTACTCTTCAACGCTGGCACGGGTCGCCACTCACCACGGAAGAGATTTTGCATCATTCTTTTGCACTTGTCACCAAATTCATATTGGTAGGTGTTTCTTTCTCAACCGACCCTTTTTCCTCTATTGTAAAAAACAAAGTTCGCCATCTATAAAATTTTAGGTTATGCAGATTTGTATATGAGTTTTTAAATAAAATTATAAACTAAAGTCCTTTTTAAAAGTATTAATGAATAATAGTTATATATGTAGAATATAAAAAATAATTCATATTTTTGTTTACTATTACCTTAAAAATTAGTCAAAAGGTGGGCCTAATATTCTTATTGGGCTTGTAATTCGGCATAGATTAGATCAACAGTATCGGCTTGGCCACCCTTTTCAGCACGAGGCATTTTTATATTTCTATTAATAACACACGTTGGATTGACCAGGACCGGATGGGCTGGAGCCCAATTAATTTATGCAATAACATTCCACGTCACCATCTTCTTCAACTGTTTGTTAACTGTTCAACAAAAATTGAAAATTGAAAATTGAAATGATTGATTTGTCTAATTTATTGTAATTAATATTGCTATAAAATGAATTAAATCCAAATGAAACATATAACTATAAATATATATTCATATCTACTAGTATTGTTTTTACGTTATTCAAAGCTTTAATGGTCGACTCCGATTGGGATTCTCTTGTCAGATAAAAAAAAACAAATCATTTTCAAATCAAATCATCAACCAGACCAGTTTCCATCCTAATCAAATTAATCATTATTTCTCTTTGTTCCCTTTTGTTATTGCTTCCAAATCCGATCGACATCAAGTGCGAATTCGTTGTTTTGTTTGCTTTATTTATACAATTGCAGTAGTAGAATAATAGTTTTATTCTGGATCTGGAAAGACAAAGGAAAGGAGATTTTGGAATCTCCATTGTATATGAATTGAATGAATAGATTCGAGTGGTGAGTGGCGAAAAAAGAAAAGAAGCAAAGCATTTTGGAATTTCCGCAATTCATTCATTCAAGAAAAAAAAAAAAGAAATTATGCCCAGAGGCAGAGGAGAAGATGGAGAGAGGCACATGGGTTTGCTGAAACTGGTGCAAGTTCTCTCATTTTTGGTGGTTTTCGTGGCTGGGATTATCATTGGCTTAGCCACCAGCTCTCACATAAACACCTATTTCTCTTCCCAAGCGCAGGCGCAGCTGTTTTCTACTTCCACAGCCACTTCGTTTCGTGTGTCCAGCGGCACCACCAAAGCCAATTGCAGCCAGAAAGTGGATTGCTTCAGCATGGATGCCTTCCTTCATCCAACCAATTTGAGCCATAAAATGTCGGATGAGGAGTTATTTTGGAGAGCTTCCATGGCGCCTTACAAAAATGAATTCCCATTTCCTAGGGTGCCAAAGGTGGCCTTCATGTTTCTGACCAGAGGGCCTTTGCCTTTGCTGCCTTTATGGGAGAGGTTTTTCAAGGGCCATGAAAAGTATTTCTCCATTTATCTCCACACTCCTCCTGCCTATCACCTCAATGTCTCCTCTCACTCTCCTTTCTATGGCAGACAGATCCCTAGTCAGGTACCTGCTATTCACACCTTGTCCCTTTTCATTTGTCATTTCCTTCTTCATTTTTTGCTACTACAAGATTAGTTCACAACTTTTTACAAAACTTGTTTATGGAAACCAGGTTTGAGGTTGTTTATGTTGATTGTATTACATCATGACAGACAGATGCTTAAATTCCTGTTATAAAGCTCTAGCTCTGCTTCTTTGAAACTTAGGGAAACAACTGATTCATACCCAAAATTAATGAATATACCCTGAGGACTTTGCGTGCCCTGCCTTGCCTTTTACCAATCAACTTGGATACAAGTTGGCTCGTTATGTTATTTACCTGCTGAGACAGGTCAAAATTGTTAGACAACAGTGAGGGTCAAGGAGGAGAAGGGGATGTGAGATTCAGATTCAGTTCTTATTGCTTGTGAATTGTGTCGGACAGTTGGGAAATTATAATGCTTTCTTGAGTGTTGTTTTTTTTTTTAATTCTTTCTTGATTGTTTTTAAACTGTGAACAATGATGACAATCTCATGCATAATAAAGGTTGGATGAGCCTTATGAATTATTTAGCTATTCACAGATTGTATAAGGTGTTTATATTCTGGACATAAGTATTCCATGTGCCATTCTTATATTTTCAATTTCAAAGTTTTTAAATTTTCACTTTCTTTTTATTATTAGACGCGCCTGAACCTGATTGTTCACTTAGATGTTGACTCTTGTTTTAGCTTATTAATTCTTCTTACAAATAATATCCTCAAAAGTCATTTTAAGAGTTTGGATGCTGAAGTCTGTTGTGGAATCTATTTTAAATATGTTTAGATCTGTCCAAACAATGAGTCTGTCGCTCTTCCACCACTTTTCCTCAGAGTGGTAGATCTCAGGATAGTGCCAAGTTTGAAGCTTCATATCCAAAGTCTATCAAAACCTTTAAATCTATGTTGTAAAGCAAGAAAAATCTTTTTTAGTCCTTACAAAACATAATAATATAGGGGGAAGAAATTTCATTGCTGCCTGTAGTTATATATAAGTTGACACGGGACCTTACCTATTGGGTAGTTGAGACCACCATATCGAATTGGGTGGGCTAAATTTTCCTGGAGTTTCATTGCCATGTCATGGTTTTTGGTCAATCTTCACTCTCCTTTTCTCCTTTTTCCCCGTCCATTCTCTTTTTCATCTTAAATCCACTTCTTAGCTCAATTTTATTCCATTCCTGATCCTCCTTCCATCCTCTCATTGATCAAGCCTCACTGCCCAAGCACCCCTTCCTTAATTCCTTAGCCATGGTGATGGGAAAGAAAGAAAACAGTAAGAACATGCAGAATGACAAGCTTTTCCAACTGGTCAAGTTGGTGTCATCACAGTTGTATAATTTTTATTGCTTTCAGATCATCAAGGAAGGTGTAAATAACATTGCTCTGGATCATTGCCTGCACTGACATATGACCCTGTTGCCTCCTAACCTGTCCACCTGTATTGTGTTTTATTCCTTCTATTTGTGCCATAACCTTGCTCAGAAGTAAGTCCTTTGTTTGGGTTAGCTAGTAGTTTAGAGAGAGGGGGAGAGGGGAGACAGGAGAGAGAGAGGTGAGAATATCTGTTTTATGTGTCATAACAGATCAATGGCAAACATTGTTGTAAATATTCACTAAACACACAGATGAATGCAAAAGATGCAATGAACTAGGACAGGTAAATCAACATTGCACATGAATTTTATTTCGAAATTACTTCCCTCATCTTAAATACTCAATTTTTTCACATTTAGTCTGCCATTTCCGATCAAAGTATGTTTCCTTTATTTCATGAACCGTTTTTCTTCTTTTTAGAATGTGGAATGGGGGACTGTTTTACTGGCCGATGCAGAGAGGCGCCTTCTAGCAAATGCACTGCTTGACTTCTCAAATGAGCGATTTGTTCTTCTTTCTGAGAGCTGCATCCCAGTCTATAACTTCCCAACTGTCTACAAGTATCTCATTGGTTCTACCTACAGTTTTGTTGAGTCATATGATGATCCCTCCCGCTATGGTCGTGGCCGCTACAGCCGCAAGATGCTTCCTGACATTAAGCTCTATCAATGGCGAAAAGGATCTCAATGGTTTGAGATGCACCGTTTAGTTGCCATTTACATTATTTCAGACACCAAATACTACACCCTTTTCAGGAAGTATTGTAGGCCTGCTTGCTATCCAGATGAGCATTACATTCCAACTTTCCTGAACATGTTCCATGGATCTTTGAATGCAAACCGGAGCGTGACTTGGGTTGACTGGTCAATGGGGGGTCCTCATCCAGCAATGCATGGGGGAGCTAATATCACGGAGGGTTTTATACAAGCCATAAGGAAAAATGGGACACTTTGTTCATATAATGAGGAGCAAACATCTGCGTGTTATCTCTTTGCTCGGAAGTTTGCTCCTAGTGCATTGGAGTCTTTGCTCAACCTCAGCTCGACAGTGATGGAGTTTTGAGAGATTAATTTAGGGAAGGATTGAAATTCTTTTTTATCCTCAATTATCATTCATTCTTAAAGTTTTGGGATCTTTAGTTCTTACAGGGCTTTTGTCATAGTCATCCAATTTTGATCTTTATTTTGGCTCAAATTGTACAGATAGGTTCAGCAGGCAGGAAAATTGCTGGTTGCAGAAATTTTGGAGGATTATAGATAAATTTAATTTTTTGGTTTTCTTTGGAGGATAATAGAACAGAGAAAAGCATTATGATAGAAATGCTACGGGATTTGATTCCTGAAGTGTTCATGGCATTGAGAAAGAAAATAACTGCTATTCATTTCTGATGTGTATGATTCCGAATAATATAGTTTTATTTTTTGCTATTCATCTGATTTGGTTCTGTTACTTGTGGCCCTTTAAAGTAGTGGCAGTAAACCATCTCTTAATTAGGTTTGAGGAAAATGGAATTTTAACAATGATTGCAAATGCAAATCCTCAATATTTGATCATCCTTTGAATAAGCTTTGTTTACCGGAAAGGATTTAATTTTAGTTGAATAATCAATCGGTTAGTGAGTAAACTCATAGGTTTAAAATACAAATGATATGGAGATAGTAAATAACTAAATTTTTAGATATTTGAGTTTGAGGGGGATAGCCAATCCGAGCTAGTAGAAAACTTGGGAGCTCAAGGCCAAGTCAAGTTGCTGATTACCCACCGGGAATTATGGGTGATTCTAGCGAGGCAAAGAGTCCTAAAACTCAAAACACCATAACCAGTTAATTGGAACAATAGTCTTGATGCATTAGAGCTGATTTCCAGTTGACATTATCCTACATAAGCAGTTTAAATTCTGGAAAAGATACATTAGAGCTGATTTCGAGTTGCCTATGTTACTGCTGACCATGATTTGTTCCAAATACCTTCATATAATTGCAACTACTTTTTCCCTATTCTCCATTTGTGATATAATGCTGCTGCTGTGATTATGCACAAAGGCTTTCAAGTGGTTACATGGTTCAACTTACGTGTAAAAGCACCCAAAAAAAAAAAAAGCATTTCGTGAATTACAGTTATCACCAATTTACATATTTTGCTGGAAAACACCAATGTATTTGCTGCTTCCTCTACAAAAAGCAGCACCTCGTTTAGTGTATACCCTCCTTAAAGGGACCAGAATCGTTTAATAGTTTCATAACCAGCCTAACCTGCAAATGAAGGGTTCGAATTTACAAACATCAAGTTACCACTAGCAACTGCAAAAAAAAGCTAGAGCTTCCATGAAGTAATGCAAGTAATTGGCTATTCTTGAAACAAAGCTTCAGAGGGAGAAAGAGTTGTGGATGGATTGCAAAAGATGAATTAACTTGAACTGTGACAATTCTAGGATGGATAAATTACATGGAGGTTCTTTCTAGACAAGCGTACTGTTTGTAGGAGTCAGTTACCATTTTGATTTTGATATATATGTAACACGCTAAGAAATTATTTCAAGGTATCATTGTGTGTATATGTACCTGACATGATTCTCGCTCCAGAAAGTCCTCTATGGCCTTCCTGAAACCTTCATCCATAAGGTAATGACAGCTATAAGTTGTCACGGGCACATAACCTCGCTGAATCTTATGCTCACCTTGAGCTCCTGCCTCTACTGTGCTCAGATTCAATTCAATAGCTGCTTCAATCGCCTGCAGTGGCAAAACAATGCATAAATCTATAATCATGCCATGAGGAAGAAAAAGAGAATGCTATAGTACAACCAGTTGTTGGTAATCCTTTGAGAAAGAAAAGCCAAATGCCATTGTATAAACAAAAGTTGAGAAGCAAGACGTACAACCCATTTTTGGGATTCTAAAGGTCGAGAACATAGTGGTTGAACTTGAAAATTTACAGTCTGAGTTGGTGATGGTCGAAGCAAAAGAGGAGTTTATTGAAGAGTTGCCTAGTGAAGATCCTTCTGTTGATTTTATTCTTCCAGTTCTGGAAATCACCTATGGCTATCAATGAGCATTTTCCTATTGACTTTGTTATTTCAAGAGTGAGATGTTTAAGTTGTTTTACTGAAAATGCTTGTAAGACAAGAGAAATTCATAGTTGAAATTTATATTCTTTTGAATCTTGCCAGAACCTTCTAGTTGAATATTTCAAAACTTGAGGTCAAATTTTCTCCAACAAGGTGAGAATGATGCAGGATGATAAGATGTTAGTTGAACAATTAAATTTTTCATGGATTGTAATTCTAAAATTGCAGTTCATGGTTTAGTTAAAGAGTCTGCTTTTGGTTTAACATGGTTCCAGATTGTACTTAATGTAAAATGTTTTAGGTAATTGAATCCTAATAAAAGAACCTTTTTTTCTACTAACTTTTTCAGGTTTGTTTTTTTTTATTCTCTTTTTTCTTAAACATGTAGATCTGAACCTGATAATAACAGGCTTCAAAATGCAAGCTCGGATAGTGGACTTGAGGGTGACATCCCCATAAACGTCCAAATAAAGTATCTCCTCCAATGAGATTTAGAGCTCCTGCCACAACTTCATCCCCTTCTTCAGCAACTACAAGTAACACTTGATCTCCCATCTTTGATCCCATCTCGTGAAAAAAATCTCCTGTTAGATAAGGACTACCCCACCTATAAAATTGACAGTACACTTCAGGCAGCTCATAGAATAGGACAACAGAAAGAAATCTAAGATATGTTCATCAACATTATATACAGTTACTTAAATTTCTATGAAAAGCCAAAAGGAGGTTTGAGATTAGGATCAAACTTGTTAGCAGTAGTATTTCTGTAGAACTTGTAAAAGGAATCCCAGTGACTGGCCTGCCAAGACAGCCATAAAAAATAAAAGTAATACATGCAACTGCTGCCGTCTGTATAATTGTAGTGAAAGAAGTGAATAATTAAAGTCCCATTATGTTGCTGCAACAATTTATTCAGTATAACAGCTCAAAAAAGAACAAATTAATCATTACTTGGAATAAATTCATACTGCTTGAAAGGGTAAACACAAAACAGAACACATTAATTCAAGCATATGTAAATAATATGTATGTACAAACACGTGTGTAAGCGCGCATGGTCATGCACATAAAAGAAATTAAATTGGATGATCTGCAAGAAAATTCCAAACTCTACTTTCTTTCAATGACATTCAACACATGCATTGACATATAGATACAGATGACCTTCTGTCCTAACCAAGCAATGCAAATTTAAAAGTATAACCGCCAGTTTTCTTTTGCAAACTGAGTAACATTTGTCATTGATCCACATGGAAAGGATCAGCAAAACTATAGAACATGCTCAAGGGTCTATCACATGCATAATTGAAGAAATAGTTAAATATTTGCATATATGTTTGGAAATATTGGTCGGTTGAATTAATGACATCTACCTTTATTTCATAGCCTCTAAGCCGTTTCATAGTCAAGTTCTGTGCAGAAATCTGCAAATAGAAAAGTTCACTCAGATAAAAGCAAATAAGCAAGAAGGATGTCCTTCAATGAAGCAACTATCTGAGCATGTTACCATATGTTTCTGACACAAATAGAGAACCTCCTCATAACAGGCAAATAGAAGGCAGCAAACAAATGCACCTACAATTTGACTTCATTCTATGACATTGAAACTGCAATATTTTATTGAAAGAGTTTTGCAGATTTAGAAATAATACATATCTATGGAAATATCATTTTCATGTTTTCTAGCTGCTATCCATACCAGATAGAATTTACATCCCTTGATAGAAATATAAAGTCACTTAGAGCTTTCACAAGTGGTCTATGTGGTGTACCCCAAAATGCAATTGCCATAACAGCAAATTCAGTTACAGCTAGAGACTAAAATTTATAATGCTAGAGGGGATTCATTTAAGCAATAAAGAGAGCGCAAAACATGGATGCAATCATCAGTATCAACACCATCATATGCAAAGTATCGGGTTTTACGCATATTCTAGCTTGATAATTATTTGAAGTATGTAAAAATGTACTAGTTAAAAACTACTAACATAATGTGAATCTTAGTAAAGTCTTAATGAGTTCTAAATGCTCCAATTCATATCAACTCAAGAAGATTTCATGCAAAATGTCAAAGTTTGCCATTTAAGATTTAAGTACACAGTTATTAAGTTAAACTATTTGGAAAAAGATACAGACCTTCTTGCGCTCTTGACGAATATTTTTCCTTTTACTTTGCTTCATATCCATTAGGAACTCATCAAAACTGTAGTGCAAAGACATAATTTACAGTATTTTTATAATTATACATAAATATGAAACAAAAGAAATATTTCTGTGAACTAGAACAGAAGATATTAGTTATTAAATAACAAAAAAAGCTTCAACTTGACATAATAAACGAACACAACAAATACCATATCACAGGAATTTTCCTCCATTGATTATCTTTATTTCTCATATCTTCTCTTGATGCAGCTTTTTCTATAACATATTGCTTTGTTCAATACTTATTTAATTACTTACATTTCTACGATGGAATGTCAAGTTCTAACTGTTATTTGTCTATCTCTTAGGAAACATGGCAGATGAAAGTTTAATTTCTTTAATTTCTTTCTTTGATTGATATTTTTTTATTTATGAGAATATATGGAAATCAGCCAATTACACAAGTGAGGATTCATGCCAAGATTTCAACATTAAGTCAAATATAGAGAAAAAAAGAACAATTGATATAGATTGCAGCAGTGTACTTAACTACAGAAGGACATTTTATCATAACTAAGAAACAGTTCAGTCAGGACTCACCATTTATAGTTGCGATTCTTCCAGTGGTACTGCATTCCAATCCTTTGTAAGAATCCTTTATCCTTCAATTTTTCCCACTCGGTTTCAGATGGAAAGGTAATGTGCAGAGAGGAAACTTGAGACTGTCAAAAGAGATTAAATTGCATTAAGGGGGTAGCATATTGGAATTTAAAAACAAGATCTTTATTCTTGTGGTTGCAAGAAAAAAATAACTCGCACAGTGCAAAAGAAAGAACAAAAACAGAAGGTTGAACGTGGAGGCCTCATATTGCAATATGGCTTAATATTTAATTAAACTGTGCAACAAACAGTTGTCATGGTGCTCTGCATTGCTTTAGATAGTCTTGGTTGTCTTGTTCATGCAGATCTCTTCCTCCTATAATTTTCCCATTATGCCCCATTCATTAATAGCATTTAACTGCTTGTTTCAAATATTTTTCCTCTATTCTTCTATCCTGTGGGTCGGTCTAGGCAAAGGCCATCTGCCAATGGAAGCAGGTAGTTGCATTGGCTCTTTGAGTTCTCTGGAACTGTAAGGTAGTTTTTCCATATTTAAGGCAATCTGCAGCTTCAGCAAACTGGCATAATATCTCCTAACCATTTTTACTTTAGGGCTCTCCTTCAACATTTCCAATCTAATATCAAAATTTGGAATAGCACAATGACAATGATGGTGTTTCTTAGAACTAGAATGGTCACATTGATTCCTATCACATTAACAAGACCAAGTTTTAACTAACCAGGCCCACTAGAACTCCAGAATAATTTCTCTGGCATGTTTGACAAAAATTTGTATCTGAGTACACATTTAGAAAATGTTGGCCCATTGGAAAGTTCATGATTTGCAAGAAAATTGATAGATCTGCATTTTTTTTTATTAAAACTGGATAATTGGATTCTGGTATAAATATGATTTGGTTGATGCAGAACGGAAAATATATAAATCCATCATTGTACCTCAAAAAAGAGGAAAGAAAGACGAAAGGCTCAATCTTATACCAATTATCCTTGAGTATCTCATGAATGTGAGAAACAACACAAAATGCTTTATGAGCAAAACAAATGATTGGATATGGTTTGGCATGCAAACTTGTGATAAGTAATGCACTCAGCAAAAGAATGATGCGATTCCTCCACTACCTTGGCTGTCAGATCCTTCAGAGCAGAGACTATAATGTCAAAAACTTGATCTTTGAATGAAGTATTGCGGATTAAAATCCTAGGCCCAGTCACTGGAGTGAAAGGCACACAACATTGGAACTTTGGGTAATATCTTGATCCAAAACTATAGTAGGCATCTGCCCAAGAATGATCAAAAACAAATTCACCGTAGGAATGGCTGCAAATCCACATTAGAAAAGATGAGAAAATGGCCAACCAATGAAGTAGGTAAACAAAAAATTTTAAGAAATATAGTATAGAAACTGCATTAGCATGTTCAATACGGACAGCATAATAGATGCTAAACCTTTTAAGATAGAGTGGAACAACACCTAAAATATTTTCAGATTCATCATTAGCAACGACATGGCTTGGCATCCATCCTGTTTCCTGAAAATTTTTACATAAAAACTTTAAAAAATATGGAGTTTAAGCTTATGTGTCTCAATTATTTAACTAAAGGTCTCAATTATTTAACTAAAGGTGACAGAGCCGAGCTGCATATTTCTCACATATAAAGGAATAATTCCTTGTGACAGTTACAATGTAGGATAAATGGGCCAACAACAAGAAAGACAAAATATAGCTCATGCAATCCCCAGTAATGCATGCACCATTACTCTAAAATGAATCGCTGCAAGAACAGCAGTGTACTTTAAAGAGTTATTAAATCATTGTGCGGGTGAATGGGGGAGTGGGAAATGGCCTGAATGCATGTTTAAATGCAGTACTAACTCATAACTCAACTATGAACAGGATACTTGCAGGTATGAACTTTCTGAACTGATTCATGGCATACCCATACAGATAAAGAATTTTTTTCATCACTTTAATTAGTTACTTGATGTAAACAATGACATTTATTTTCCTTCACGTAAAAAACCAATTCAACTTGAACTTGCTCAGTTATCTTATACAGATACCACACAGTTTCCAAATAAACATGGTGCGATGCAGATAGGTCACACAGTAACCTCATTTTGAATTGCATTCACAATTGGAAATGAAGAAGAAAATTAATGAGCCTAAATTAAAAAAAAGACAGGGCCTGCATTCCAATATGATGGTCAAACGGCATTATAGTAAAAATGGACAAAGAACTTATTAAGCATTTACAGAGCTATGATCCTTAACCTTCACTGCACAACCTGTTTCCTCCAAACTTGAAAGGAAACCATGAGTAAGAAATGGATTAAACTTCTCAGGACCTGTAGCGTCCAGAGTGCACGCATCCCATTCATGTGGTGAAACCTCCATGATTGAAGAAATAATAGAGACCGATATCTTCTTGCCTCTTGCCTGGTTCCCCGTAGCTTCCTGAAGTTAGAAATAATAAGTTGACGTTAGCTGCAGTACCAGGTGCTTGATACTACTACGTAAAGAAAATTCCGACTTATTTAGTTTCTACAAGATGTCAGATAAGAACACCTCTGTTCCTGCCCCTATCAAAGTGAAATCCCCCAATGAAGAATCTAAAGGTTGAGACTTCACAGATTTCTTAGATCCCCAAAATAGTGCAGTGACTCTAGATGCCTGCGTTGAGATTTCAAAGCTTTGTGAAGATACTGACTTCCCCTGCAATTTCAATAAACAAATGGACCTAATGTATCAGTAAATTCATCAATGGACCTAATGTAATGCGGCAAGAAAATTAGGAGATGGTGGGAGCAAAATAAACTTGGTAATGTTCTTATCAATTGGAATAACCATTTTCTTAACCAAAATGATGTGGCATAAGTGCATGCTCTATAAAGGTTCTTGGCCTCTTAATTGGAACCTTCCTTGACCTAAAGAATAAATTTTTAAGAAACACAAATCTTTCAAGACCATGGAAACTGAGAAAACGTACTTGGCAATGCCTTAGAATACTAGAGACCAAGAGTCTTTCGAGAGCTTGCACTATTGGAAATGCTTTAGCATACTAGAGCATCCCTTGCCAATAGAGCTTTTGTAGTCAACGAGGCATCAACAAAACCCTTATTACTAGGCAAATGTAGCCTAAAGTTATCACTAATGGAAAAAAGGAAAAACTATAAAAGAACATAATTCCATGGGAACTGCAGCTGATCAAATCCCAGAAAGAAACAGTTAGTGAGCCAAATTGGATAGCATGTTCTATCCTAATCTCTTCTTATTGACGAAAAAGGCAAAAGAAAATATGGAACAAATTATCATCAAATTCAAACCTCTAACATGCGAATACTATAATGAAGTAAATGATGGATGGGCAGCTCTGCTTGTCTTTCTTATTGAAGAATTTAATGATCACTCAGCAAACTACAACTAGCAGCCAACAATTTTACAACCAGACTAATTCAATGACATGAAATATATATATATAGAAGGCGAAAAACCACTCCAATTAAAATAAAGGAGAATGAAACTTACAAAGCTGGAAGGAAATTGGCCAATAAATGGCGAAGGCTTGCAGTAGCTGAGTACTGCTGCTGCTGCCATGCCCGCTCCCACACTCTCAACGCTCGACTTCTAACTTGTACCTCACTTCGCCTTTGCCAATAAGAAATATCCATCCATTTAATTATCATATATGTATATATTAAATAAATAAGGTTATTTTGCTGACGCGTGGTAGCCTTCACCAACATACATTTTCTTTATTTTTTTTTCTCTCCTTTTTGATCTCATGGCGGGGATATAATGCGGGAGGAAGGCGGAATGGAGCTGCGATGGCGATTTACTCTTGTCTGACTTAACTGGATTTTTGAGTCGATTTTAAGGTTTCCAATATCAGTTTTAGAGTTTCACTAAACTAATTTTGGGGTTTCAAAAAACCGGTTCTAAGGTTTCAGAAAATCGATTTTAGGGTACCACTAAACTCGAAATATGTATCCGAGATTCGAAGTATGAGACACGACACTCGTCACTGCTTTCCTATTTTATAAGTCAAGTATCAATACTTTCACTTTTAAGGACTGATATGTTCTCCTTTGTTTCATCACTTTCTAGCCTTCGATCTAACACAAGAGGCACTCTTAATCCCTTAAACATTTAATACCATCATCATATATTTATCAACTACAATTAACACCGGATCGAACCTTCTTGGATCTATAACAACATAAAATCCTCAATCATTCGAATTTAGGATATTTTGGTAAGCATTTTGCGCACCACTTTCCCTATCATATTACAAGAGTCATGCACTTTGTGGAATGGATGCTTGGGACGACGTGATGAAACATGCAACGGGAAACATTAAGTCATGAAATCAGGACGTGTGGGGCACGTATACAAGACGTACTAAAGCATTTGATCAAAACGTGATGGAGCACGTGATCAAGACATGTTGAGGTGTGTAATTCATATATCATGGTATGAGATGTTATGACATGTGAGTGACATGCATACGTACTTAATATTCAGGTATCATCATTCACTATTTCCACACAACACATGTGAAGGTATGCATTAAGACATGCTAAGCATGTAGTTTGCGAAAAGGTATCAAGACATAGTAAGTATGTTGAAAAATAAATTGTCTAAAAAATTAGAATCAAGAAAACTCTATTCAAATGTCTTAAGACAATAGAATCAGGAAAACCTTGTTCAAAATAATGGAAACAAAAAATCCCTACTCAAAAGAATGGAATAAAGGAAACCTTGTTTAGTTTTACACTAAAACATAAAATAACTATTTATAGAGATAGTCCATCCTAAACCTACTTGTAATATAAGTAAAATAAATAAAGAAGTATTCTAATCTTAGACTTTCTTGGAGTGCATGTAAAGTAAAAAGATAATAAAGTAAATGTCTTAAAAACTAGACTTACTTTTTATGTAAGCAAAGCAATTAACAAGTAAAGAAAATTTAAATATGAAAAGTATTCTAATTGCCTTAGAATCATTTACTGGCTGCTACTCTTCTTAACAACTATCAGACCCCTTTCATGCAAGTTGTCTTGTGAACGTGGACAGTTGGTGCGCATCTGTTTGTGTTGGCCTTATGCGTACAGTTCTCTTGCGTGTGGCCCATATCCTAAGTTAATTCTCCTTGACTCCCCTTTAAGTTGGAGCATGAAGATTGGAAATGCCCACCTTGCCCAGTAAAGTTTGAAATTGCTCTTGACCAAATGCCTTGTCAGGGAGCATTTTGAGGTATCAAAAAATTCATATAATGGCGTCAAAGTGTGGTTGTCTTGAGTTGTGTATAAATTGACTCAAGATGTGTAACTAATATTCGGACATGTGATCATGAGATAAAGTAATATGCCAATGAGACGTTTATACTATTTGGGATCATCATAAAGTTGTCCCAAATCAAGATCAAGTTTATGTTGTTGATCCATAGATGAGGAAGTTAGTTTGCAACTCAGTGCTTTCAATGTGTGTGGCTCATGCATGCTCATTGTGCATGTGCGACACTTAGGTGTGCAATCTTTTTGCACTTTTATTGCTCGTGCTACAAGGCTCGTCTAGGTGCAGCTTGTTGGTGCTGCTTGACTTTGCAAGTGTGTAGGGTGTCTGAAAACAATCGATGGTGGCCCGATGTTGATTGTTGATGGATCCCCAAGTGATGTCGCCCTAGGGCTAATTTGTGTCTTTGTGGTTTTGTGGGTTTGTTTAAAGTAGCTTCTTGTTGGTTGTCTCGAGAACACTTCTAACTCTAGATGATTAGACAAATGTAAGTAGAATGGGGTTTTGGTATCAATTGTGATGTTTACATATTCGTAGCAAGCAACAAACCTTCTTTAGAAAGTGAGTTTATGAGCCATGATTTTGTCACAACGTTGTATTGGATCTAAGATTGGAACTGCCCAGAATTGACATCAAGTTTTGCTATCGATCCATCCTTGGAAAATATTAGAATATATGAAACACAATATAAGAATGGTCTTCCCTAGAAAATATAAGAATCATTGTCTGGTGGTCAGTTGATATATATAAAAAATCACGTAGGTTCGAAAGCAATTGATGGAGAACAAATCACGTATGGTGCTGAAGCAACCGACAAAGAACAAATTATGTACAATGCCGAAGTAGCCATCGGAGAATAAATCACGTACGACATTGAAACCGTCGACAGAGAACAAATTACATATGGTGTTAAAGCAACCGATGAAGAATAAATCACTGGGAAAAGACATCACTTTACCATAACCATATCAACGTCATGGTTGAAAAGACAAAAAAATGGCTACGTTAGGAACTTGCTTTAATACCATGAAAAATAAAATATCTTAAAAGAATGGAATATGGAAAACTCCATTCAAATGTCTCCAAATAATGGAATTAGGAAAAACCTATTTAAAAGAATGGAAACAAGAAAACCTTACTCAAAAGAATGGAATCAAGGAAACTCCATTTAGTTTTACTATGAAATATATAAGGACCATTTATAAAGATAACACATCTTAAACTTACTTATAATGCAAGTAAAGAAATAAGAAAGTATTATAATCCTAGACTTCCTTGGAGTGTAATTAGAGTAAAAAGATAATAAAGTAAATGTCCTAAAAACTAGGCTTACTTGTTCTGCAAGCAAAGCGATTAACAAGTAAGGAAAACTTAAATATGAAAAGTATTTTAATTGCCTTAGAATACTTTACTTGGGTGCTTTTCTTCTTAGTAGTTATTGAACCCCTTTAATACGGGTTATTTTGTGCACGTGGGCTGTTGGTGCGCATCTGTTTGTGTGGGCCTTGTATGCACGGCTCTCTTCCGTGTTGCCCATATCCTAAATTAATTCTCCTTTATATATATCAGGACATGCAAGGCATGTAATTCACAATGGTATAATGAGACATACTAAGGTATGTATTGAGACATGCAAGGCATGTAATTTTCATTGGTATGACAAGACATATTAAGGTATGTATCACCATATGCTAAGCATGTAATTCTCAATCCAAACTCAATTCACATTTTGAAGAATAAAAGCATTGAAAGGTTTGTTTCCTACAAAATCATTTTTATACATACATAGGTATATTTACAGATCATGTATGACTTTCAAACCATATTCCGATGCTTTTGTATTTATATATCAAAATACTTTGAAAATGTCATAACTACTCACCTGTTTAAAGCATGCTTTAAACTCCAGCACCTTTTGACGAATACTAGACCTCTCAAACATATAACTTTTCCAACAACTCCTATCCAAGATTAACACATTGTTAACACCTTGTTATTTAGGCATAACCTTCATCAATAACCATTAATCCTTTCACCAACTTCATTACTTAACCTCAAATTCGAAAATCAATAACTTAAAATATAACATAACTATGACTTAGACTATAACTAGTCAAGGATTCAAGCAACTTTACCTTGGTAAGCTTGAGAGAATCCAAAAGCACTTAAAAACCTAAGATTTAGAGAGTAAAACGAATTTTAATGATTTATAAATTCTGAAAATTAAAACCTAAAGTTTAGATGTTTAAAACGAGGAAACCTTACCTTTATAAACCTTCAGAATCAAAATTTGAACTTGGGTATGCCTTTTAAATGCTTGAAGCGCTTGAAAATGATGAGGAATAGAGTAAAGAAGGAAGAGGGAAAAAAAGGCTGAGACTAAAGAGAAAGTATTTTTACTGATTTGGGAAAAATGTGGGGTTATAGGGGTTTAAATATTTGGGAAAAGTTTATTTTACCTTTAGTTTTTTTTCCCAATTTGCGATAGAGGTATTGATACTTTTGGAATATGTATCGATATAGTTGTTCATCCAGTATCAATACTTCGTTCATCAGATGCATTTTTGGGTTTCAAGTATCGATACACTATGAATAGGTATCAATAATTTTGATCCATAATGCATTTTTCAAGACTAAAATAAAAGCATTTGACCCTTTTTAAGTTCCAACTTTTAGATGAACTCATTTGGCAATCAAAACACCTATTTATAGGTTACAAATGTTCAAAAATATCGTTAGAAATAATAAATTTACATGCTCACCAAGCTAAGTTATAACTTTAACCTTTCATTAAAGGTTGAAGTTTCACATCTTCACGCCATTCTCTCCCATTCTTCCTTCAAACATTTCTTTCATCTTTTTCCTTCAATTCGTTTCCAAACCTTGGCCAAATTGAAGCATCAAACTTGGATTTGAGGTGAGTGTAGGAGAAAAATTGTTATCCAATTACAAAATGCCACGTGTCCAAAATTAGTAAATTGAAGAAAATTTTCAAAGACAAATCATGTGCCTCCATGTGGATTTGAAAACATCATTTAAGATAGCCATATAATTAATTTATTGGCTAATTATCTTAAAAACACATATTTGTACCAATTAGAATTTACTTATTAGTCATTCAATTTATATATATATATATAAATCAAGATAATTTAGAGACAAAAATCCAAATTTAGTCATCCAATTTATCTTTAAATAAATTAAGATAATTTAAAGATAATATTCAAATTCGATCAATCAAAACTTAATGACTCAAAGCTGGACCAATCAAAACATCATTTATGAGTCATCATGATTTATGTTTAATTAAATTAAAATAATTTAAAGATACATTCAAGGAGACTAAATTCTCATGAAAGTCTCTCATCTAACACTATAAATATAGTGCTATTCTAAGCCATTTGATGAACAAAGGAGAAAGAAAAAGATTTTGAAGATCAAAGCCTCCAAAACTTTGACAAGTCCAAGAAGGAAGATTTCAAACATCAAACCTCTAGAAGGAAGATTTGAAAAACCAAAGCCCTTCTAGAGTTCCACAAATCCAAGAAAGGATATGAAAAACTAAAGCCTCTTCAAAGTTCCACAAAGTCAAGAAAAAAGATTTGAAGAACCAAAGCCTTTTTAGAGTCCTACAAATCCAAGAAGGAAAATCTAAAGACCAAAGCCTTTCCAAATTTCCACAAATCCAAGAAAAAGATCTGAAGAATCAAAGTTGTTCCAAAGTTCCAACCTGAAGTCCAAGTGATCCAAATTGTTTGTTCAAGATCAAGTCATAAAGACTTTTGGAGCGAAGTCTCTAAATCATTCATTCGATATCAAGTCATAAGACCCTTGTAGTAAAATCTCTAAATCGTTCATTCAAGATTAAGTCATAAGACTCTTTAAACGAAGTTTCCAATTTGTTTGTTCAAACTCAAGTCATCGAACCCTTGAAGCGAAGCAAAATATAGAGTTCAAGATCAAGTCACAGGTCGTTTGAACCAAAGAACAAAGTTCAAGATCAAGTCATTGAGACCGTTGAAGTAAAGATTGAAAAAGTTAATCAAAGGGCATTCTTTATTGTAAAAGAATTCCAAAGATTTTAAATTCATGTTTAATATATAAAGAAATTTTACATTTGTGTCTAAATTCTCAAGTCTAAAAATTTCAACGCAAAATTTGTGTGTACAAATTTCTGGTACGCCTAATAGGACAATCTTTGCCTCTCATATCTTTTTTTCAAGCAAATCTCAAAATTGTGATGGCGGTTAAGAAGAACTATGCCAACAAATTAACTCTCAAGCTTGCTTGAGCGAATCTTACAGTCTTTCCAAGCTTATCATCAAGCACATATGTTACAACTCATCCATATGGCACTAGGTGAAGGACAAAAGCTCTTAATGAACTATACAACTAGATTTCCCAATGTTCAACCAAAATCCTTTATATGACACTTTTTCCCCAAATTTAGAAGAACTTTCTGCATGGCAACTTGCTTCCTCTAAAGAATCAAGTATGAATTGCCAACTTTCATTCAAGGAACATCATGGCTATTCGAAGTCAAATAGGAATAAAAATAATGAATTGGTTACGTGGGTTGGATGTCTAAGGATCTCTTGCATATTCTTGTTTTGGGTTTTATATATACGTCTTGTTGGATTATGGATTGAGTCTAATGGATCCAAGTCCATTTGTATATCCATATAGGGAAAAGAATAACCCTAGACAAAGAAAGCTACTTAGTCAGCCATCAGAATTAATTAGTAATAGTTTTTTTAAAAAAGAAAAACACTAAAAAAAGAAAAAGCGTGGATCCTTTTGGAGGCAAAGCTTTGAGGTTCTTGTATGTTAGTCCAAAATTAAATCTTTTTTAGAGTTGAGGTGCTTGTGGTAGATCCCTTTAAACTACATGTATCTTGGTTTGTAATTTTCTTATGGTAGATCTCTTACTTTTATATTATATAACAATTGTTGTTATTGAATTATAAAAATTTTTGCATTCATCGTAAGGAGAAACTAATAGTCTAGTAGGTGAATGAGAGTACATCTATGCATTTTGTTGTTGAAATTTGTGGACACATTAATGTACTTTTGATGGTACAAAGTATAGATGTGCTCGATGAGTATAAGGCTTACTTGGGTCAATAGGACTTATTTTCGTGGTCCTTGGCTGGTCATGGTCCGAGATGGTGTCATAACAATGTTGGTATTGGAGCCTTGGGTTGTCTAAGTCCTAGGCATTCTTTGTAGTGTCAACAAAGAGTTGAGGTCTTTCATGGAAACTTGTTTTAGGTTGTGTACCTAGGTATAGTCAGGAACGTGAGACCAACATAGGGTACTTTATCTATATTCTACCTAAATTTCTTATACCTTATGTCACATTTGAGTATGCCTCTTGTAGTTGAAACTTACGATAAATATTTGCTCTTATCTAGGTAAAATGCTACCTAGAACGAGGGTAATGGTTAGAGATGTAGAGGAACAGAATGCTTCCAACAAGACATTCATTAAGCCACGTACATTGGTTACGTGGGGTCGAGGTAGACATGACAAAGTCGTGTTAGGGCATAGATTCTTAGAGAAAGCCACACTAAGGGGTAGTCATGTTAGGTTGGTGGTGATTACCCTATTAGATGGGTAACTCTAGAGGATATGGTTGGCAATTTGCAAGACGTCAAATGGACCATAGGAGCTATAACTTAGAGGATATTTGAGTAGGGGCGAAGGGATGACAATCACCTTATAGTACATGTCTTATTTAGCTCCCTAAGACAAGATGATAGCCAACATTTGTGGAGGCTTAAGGGCATATTGATGTTTCACTTTAAGATTTTCTTAAGTTGAAGCCTTATACTTTTTTTGGTTCTAATGTAGCAGAAAACCCATAACGATTTCTAGATAATATGGATGGAATTTGCAGAGCTTTAGGTTGCTTGATTGAGAGGTTTGTGGATTTGGACAGCTTGAGGCTAGATGATGTTGCCCAACTTTGGTTTGACTTTTATTGTAGAGGGAAACCAACAAGGTTCACTTCATTAACATGGGAGGAATTCAATGTGGTGTTTATGGTCCATTTTCTACTTGAGTGTGAACGGGATGCCAAGGCTCGAGAGTTCGAGCCTTTAATACAGATTCCTACAATGTTGGTGTTCAAGTACGAAACATATTTTACCCAGTTCTTGAGATATGCATCCTATCTTGTGGCTATAGAGGAGATGAGGGTAAAGAAGTTTGTGAATGGGTTGATTGACTCACTATATAAGGCCATGGCAAGTCAGAGCTTTAGCACTTATTAGTCAGCTGTGAGGTGTGTCGTATGATCGAGAGCAAGAATGTGAAAAGTTGAGTAACATGGAAAGGCTAGGATTGAGGGTTGGTATGGACAATAGGATAATAGTGTAGGTAAAGGGTCAATTTTTATATGCCATTAAGGCTAGCGGGGGAAACAACCATTATATTGATCCGGATAGAGGAGTGGATCGATTATTATTGGCATGAGGTAAAAACAAAGGATTACTACCTTTTCGAGACAGCAAGTCTTAAGATATATAGGTTATTTGAATACAACTTGCTCATTTTACAAGAGACACCATAGATGGGGGCTACACCATCATGCAAGAAAACTTTGTTTTCAGTGTGGCCAACTAGGGTATATAAGGAAAGACTACTTGAGAGCCCCACAATCTCAAGGATCTGTATGTTATGTTTCTCAACTAGTTTTGGCTTCTCCTTCTACCACGATTACATAGCCCATTAAAGAGGGTCACAGATCTAGAGAAAGAGGCACAATTCCCCCTCCGCAGAATAGGGTTTTTTGATCGACACCTTAAAGTACAATTGACAAGGGACAAGCCAAGGTAATGCATTAACACAATAGGACGTTCAAACCTCGAAGGCAGTCGTCTCAAATTCCTTGCCTATTTGTGGATTTATTACATGTGCATTGTTTGATTAGAGATCCACCCATTCTTATGTATCCCCACACTTTGCATTGAGGTTAGGCATAGAACATACCCATTTGGAACAAGATTTGATAGTGTCAACCCCATTGAAGGAGGTGTTTGTACTTCAATATAAATATAAGTCTTGTGTGGTTTAAATCAAAGACAAAGACATTTAGGAAAAACTAGTGTTATTTGACATTTAGACTATGATTTGATATTGGGTATGGATTAGTTATCTCCTAACTATGCTAATGTGGAATGCCACAATAAGTTAGTGAGATTGAACTATTCAGAAAAGCTATGTTTTAGCACCCAAGGTGATTGCAATATTGTTCCGACAAATATAATATTGACAATGACTGTTAGAAAGATGTTCAGTGAAGGATACCATGGGTTTTTGGCCGTAGTGAAGGAGAGACGGTGTGAGTTTGGTAATGTCAATAAGGTACTTATCGTGGGGGAGTTCTCTAATGTATTTTTAACGAAATTGTCATGCTTACCCCTAGAAAAAGAGATAGAGGTTTGCATTGACTTGGTGAAAGATACAAGCTCGAATTTCATACCATCATACCGGATGGCATCAGCAAAGCTCAAAGAGTTGAAAGATTAGTTGGAGGATTTCTTGGACAAAAGGTGCATCTGTCTGCATGTGTCAATATAGGGTGCATTGGTTCAATTTTTGAAAAAGAAAGATGAAACTCTTCAATGTGTATAATCTATTGACAATTGAAAAGGTGACAACAAAGAACAAGTATTATTTGCTGAGGATTAATGACTTATTTAATTAGTTGCAAACGACTCAATGTTTCTCCAAGATTGATTTCTTGTTAGATTACCACCATTTGAGGATTAAGCAGGAAATGCACCTAAGACCGCCTTCTGAACTAGATATGGTGACATTGACTTCTTAGTGATGTCTTGTGGACTTACCAATACTCCCATGGCTTTTATGGATTTAATGAACCTAGTGTTCAAGTTGTATTTGGATAGATTCGTGGTAATCTTTGTTGATGATATATGGGTATACTTGAGGAGTAAGAAGGATCATGAATAACACTTAAGGATCATGCTTCTAACCTTGAGAGAACATCAATTGTATGCCAAATTCTCCAAGTTCGAGTTTTGGCTTGATAGCATTAGTTTCTTAGGCAAGTGATCTCTAGAAATGGCGTAAAACTGGACCAAAAGAAAATTGAGGTAGTGAAGTAATGACCAAGCCCAACTTCAGCAATGGAGATACATAGCTTTCTGGGTTTGGTAGGCTACTACAGCGAATTCGTTAAGGATTTTTCCAAGACTGTTGCACGCATGACCAGGTTAATGTAAAAGTATGCGAAATTCCAATGGTTAAGGTCACGCAAGGAGAACTTCGATAAATTGAAAGCATGCCTCACAATAACTCTAGTGTTTAGCCTACCACAGGGCATGAAAGGTTGTAAGGTATATTGTGACACGTTTTAGGTTCACTTAGGTTGTGTACTAAAGCAACATGGTAAGGTCATTGCCTATGTCTCAAAGTAATTAAAGAGGCATGAGTAAAACTATCCCACCCACGATCTAGAGATGGCAACAATTGTTTTTTCCTTGAAGATTTGGAGGCATTATCTATATGAGGAGACGATTGAGATCTACATTGACAAAAAGAGCCTGAAGTATATCTTTGATTAGTGAGATCTCAATTTTGGGTAGCGTAGGTAGATGGAGTTGCTTAAGGATTATGATTGCACCATTCTCCATCATTCCGGCAAGGCTAACGTAGTGGCAGATGCCGTAAGCCAAAAATCCATTGATATCTTGGCCCATATAATAGTTAGTAAGAGGTTCTTGGTTCAAGGATTACATGAGCTTGAAGATATGGGGGGTACACTTCGAGATTAATGATTGTTTTACAAAAGCCCAAGACGTAACAAATTCTAACAGATAACACACATCTTTCATAAGAAATTGAATATATAGAAAGCAACGGCTAAGTATATAGTATTATTTTTATTAGGAGCAAATGAATCCCACTAATATTATTATTTAAACCTCGAATGTTATTGCTTTTAATTTTTTGACAATAAATTCTTGGATGCGAACTTTCTTCTTGGGTTGCAATTTAGCAAGTTAGGCCCAAATGAAAAATATTGTGATAGGCACAAGCAATTTATAGAGGACCGCATAAGCTCTAGTGGCAAGGGTATTGTGTTAGAAAACCACAGTAGGGCCATGGAGAAGAAACATGGTGATTGCCTTATTAGCCATTTATTAAACTAGGATTGACGTACTACTTCGGGTTACAAATAGTTTCTTTTAGATCCTTTAATTCTACAGTGTTGTTGAATTTATCATGCAAGTGCATGTATCGTAAATAAGCAATATAATAAAAGTAAAGTATTGTTCCCTCGAGGAATTGTACCAAAATCTTTTGATAACTCTTAAAATTAACATAATTTAATCTTATCCAAATAAACAAATAAAAAGTATTGAAAACTAAAGAAACTAAAAACTAATAACAAGAATCACAATTTAACTAGATAAATCAATCAAACAAAGCCTAGAATTACAATATCCCTTCAACAATTCATCTAAATATTTTCTATTCTATCTTAATTTACTAGATAGCCGACTTTTTTACCAAGAGTTCTAAAGTATTTATAAGTCTCTTTTGATGTTCTTATAATAATCTCTTTTAACTAATTTACTATATTCCTATACAAATTGAAACAGAGAAAGACTCATTAAGCTTAGAGTTTGATTTTGGCTACATATGACATGTAAGTGTATTCTTACCCTACATGCGAATTAAATCAATCATCTCACGACTCCTACTTAGCAACTTATCTGCGAATGATAAGTTACAACAATCTTATGTTTGACTCTGTATTTAGTAAGGAGTGCCTCAAAGTTCTTATTGCAAAAGTGAGAGCCCTCATCACTGATAATAGCTTTTGGGGTGCCAAAATGAGTGAAGATATTTTTTTTCAAAAAGTTTGATACCTCCTTAGAGTCATTAATCGGTAATGCTACAGCTTCAACCTACTTAGAAACATAATTAATAACAACTAAGATATATTGATTATTGAAAAATGGTATAAAAGGACCCATAAAGTCAATTCCCTAAACATAAAAAATCTCCACCTTTAGGATGTTGTTGAGAGGTAGCTCACGTCTTCATGAGATGTTTCTAACTCGTTAACATCTGTTATACTTTTTAACAAAATAATGAGCATCTTTAAAGAGAGAAAGCCAATAAAAACCTGATTAAAGAACCTTTGCAGTAGTTCTTTGTCCTCCATAATATCCTCCGTAGTTAGAAGAATGACAATGTTGAAGTATACTTTTAGATTCTTCATCTAGAACACATTTTCTAAAAATTTGATCCCCTCATTGCTTAAATAAGAAAGTTTCATCCCAAGCGTAATATTTGACATCATGTAAGAATTTCTTCTTCTATTGAGAGTTCAAATTGAGAGGGAATAGATTACTTGCAATGCAGTTCACAAAATTAGCATACCATGGTAAAGTTTTCTACTTGTTGACGTGAAATAATTGCTCATTTGGAAAAGTCTCATTTATCACAGTTTTATTTCTAGCATCTGCTTCATTCTCTAATCTAGATAGGTAATCTACCATTTGATTTTCTATACCTTATTGTCTCGAATTTCTAAATCAAACTTTTGCAACAAAAGTACCCACTTTATCAATCATGGCTTAGCATATTTCTTTTCAATCAAATACTTAATGGCAAAATGATCAGCGTACACAATGACTTTAGTGCCAACAAGATAAGAGCGAAATTTATCAAATGCAAATGCAACAACAAGTAGTTCCTTTTCAATGGTAGTGTAAGTCATTTGTGTTTTTGTCAATGTTTTGTTAGTGTAATAAATGGGATAGAGTATTTTCTCTTTTCGTTGACCCAAAACAACACCAACTACAAAATCACTAGCATCACACATATGTTTAAATGGAATACTCTAATCTAGGACTGTGATAATGGGTTTTGAAACCAACCTCTTTTTTAACTCTACAAATGCATCATGCCATGCATCATTAAATTTAAAGCTGTGTCCTTTTCCGAAAGATTACAAAGTGGCTTGGAAATTTTGGAAAAGTCTTTGATGAAACGCCTATAAAAACTAGCATGACCAAGAAAGCTTTGAATACTTCACTAATGTTTGAGGTGGCAGTTTCTTTATTGTCTTAAGCTTTGTTTTGTCTGCCTTTAATCCTCTGCTAGAAACTGTGTCCAAGAACAATACTTTCTTGCACCATGAAGTGACATTTTCCCCAATTTAGTATTAAGTTTGTTTGTTCACATCTTTTGAGAATTTTAGCAAGATTAAACAAACTATTGTTAAATGTATCACCAAAAACAAAAAAAAATTATCCATAAATACCTAAAGGCATTTTTCCATCGGGTAAGAAAAAAATTACTATCATGCATCTTTGAAAAGTGGTAGGGGCATTACAAAGTCCAAAAGGCATTATTGGAAAAGCAAAAGTCCCATAAGGACAAGTGAAAGTGGTTTTCTCTTGATCTTCACGGGTTATAACAATCCAAAAAGCAAAAAGTAATAAAATTCCTTAGCAGCCAATTTGTCAAGCATCTGATTAATGAAAGGAAAATGAGAGTGGTTTTTTTAGTAGCCTTATTGAGCTTTCAATAGTCCATACATAGCCTTCAACCAATCATAGTTATTGTAGGAACAAGCTCATTGTTATCATTGGAAACTACAGTCATACCTTCTTTCTTTGGTACACATTGTATTATACTTACCCATGTACTATCCAAAATAGAATACATAATACTAACATCTAACCACTTGGTAATCTGCTTTTTAACCACTAATTCATGATCAGATTTAGCCGATGTTGATGTTGATGGTGGCTTTGTGGTTGTCTTCCAAAAGGATCCTATGCAATCAAATTGATGGACTTATTCATTTGATGTCAACAGTGGTCTACCCTATTTATACTCTCTTAGCACACGAATGAGCTTGTTTTCCTGCACATTAGTAAGAGAAGAAGAAATAATAACTGATAAAGTAAATGAGTTTCCTAGAAAAACATACCTTAGATCTTTAGGCAATGGCTTAAGTTCAAGTGTGGGTAGCTCTTCAACGGAAGGTTTGAAAGATGAAGATGATGAAGTTGGTAACTCCAAAGACTTAAATTGAAATATAATGATGCATGATGGGGGCATCCAACAATTTCATATATTCAAGAACTTTATCATCATCACATTCACAGGTGGAAATAAAAGATGCTTCGAGTGTATTAGTTGAATAGTTCTCATTAAACACCTCATTGGTGATGTTATTCACCACATTCACTACAAAACACTTATCATACTCATTTGGAAATTTCAAAGCTCCAAAAAATATTAAAAGTTACCTCTTGGTCTTGCACCCTTAAGGTAAGTTCACCTTTTTCAACATCAATAAGAGCTATACTAGTAGCTAAGAATGGTCTTATAAGAATGATCGGTATTTCACGATCTTCTTCCATATCAAGTGCAATAAAATCTACTGAAAATATAAACTTACCAACTTTTACCAAACATCTTCCATAATACCTCTTGGGTAAGTGAGGGTTTGATCAGCAAATAGTCTAGTTATAGAAGTAAGCTTAATCTCTCTAAAACCAAGTTGCCAATAAATGGACCGCATAATCAAATTTATACTTGCACCTAAATCACATAAAGCTTTAGCAAAACACAATGTATAAATATTGCGTGGAATGGTAAAACTACATATATCCTTAAGCTTTGGTGGAAGTTATTTTGAAAAATGGCACTACACTCTTCAGTAAATGCAATCGTCTTAAATTCACGCAATTTCTTCTTTTTGGTCAAAATATCTTTCAAAACTTCATATAACTTGGCATGTTTTCCAAAGCTTCAACAAAAGAAATATTAATGTGGAGTTTTTAAATATGTCAATAAATCTCTGGAATTGCTTGTCAAGCTTCTGTTTCTGAAAATATAGAGGAAATGGTGGTGGAGGTTATGGTGTACTCACTTGAGATGTCTCTGCTTGAGCCTATTTATCAGAATTTTCAACCCTGTTTCTTTTTCTAAAATATTACCTTTTACCTTTTTCTCAATTGGCTCAACTGGAACATTAAATTGCACATTATTGCCTCATACCTTTTTTCCACTTTTAAGTGTAATTGCCTTATAGTGCTATTTTTTTTTCTAAGATTGGGTTCAGTGTCACTAGATAAAATACCTTGAGGTCTGCTATTAATGGCATTAACTAATTGATCCAATTGTGTCTCAAGATTTCTAAGTGATGCAATTAGGCTCTAGATGACAATATCATTCTTAGCCATGTATTACATGAACATCTCTTTTATAATTGGCTTCTTCTCAAGCATAGGAGTTCTAGGTTATGGTGGAAAACTAGAAGGAAAGTTTGGCCTTGGTGCTGATGAAGATCTTTGGTTGTTGCTCTAAGAGAAATTAGAATGATTTCTCTAACTAGGATTGTAGTTGTTGGAATATGGGTTATTCTACTATCTTTCAAACTTCCCAATGAATTGTATTGATTAAGCATTAATTGGACAATGATCATTGGAATGCCCATCTCCACAAAACTTACATTTCACAAAAAGACTCTGAACAACATGAACACTCGGTGCGTCAATTTTCTTAGCTAATGCAACCATTTGTGCAGTCAAAGCAATTATTAACTCATAAACTCTAACAACCTTCCTTGGTATTAGTCTTTCATATAGCCATTGATAGTTATAGGAAGCCATTTCCTCTGACAAATCATAAGCTTTATCAATAGACTTACCCATAAGTGCTCCACTTATTGTAGCATCAATAGTAGTCCTAATTGGACCCATCAACTCATTATAGAAAGTTTATATTTGCAGCCATTTAGGTAACCATAGTGAGTACATCTTTTAAGCAAATTTTTATTCCTCTCCCAAGCCTTATATAGTGATTCTGAATCATGTTGCACAAATGAGGTGATATCATTCCGCATATTTATTGTCTTAGCTGGTGGGAAAAACTTAGTGATAATTCTATGATATAGAGTTATTTGGATTTAATTTTGATAGTAATTTAGCTTAGTTCTTGTAGTAATGCATAGAAATTATAAGTTTTATTTAATTATTTTAAATTAGCTAATTTAAGTGAGTCAATCTAATCTTAGTTAATTTTGTATTTAATTTGGTGTTAATGTGATTAAGATAGGTTGTTTTTGATTTATTTGTGCTTTAGTAAGTATTTGATGAGAAAAGAATTTTAATGAAAGAAGGAGAGCAATTTCAAGGTACAAACTTCTAATGCACATATTTCGGTATTCCAATCATAACTCTTTCTGCAGAGCTCCAAATGAGATGATTCTTGGACCATTGGAAAGATAAGAGAAAATCTATAACTTTCATGTTTACCACTTTGCCTAGTTCAGCCTGGAAGGTAGTCAAAAATCTTGTCGAAGCTGATGCATTATAGCAGTCTTAAAGCAATTGCGATTTTTACTAATTAATTGGTTGAGGCTGTAGCCCACGTAGTCTGATAAGGAAATTTTGATTGGAATTGACTTCTTTCTTCACCCAACTCGGCCTAACTTTAAAGCCTTATGAAAATAACTTTTCGAAAGTCTTTTAAGAAGAGAACGAAAAACCATATTAACAATTGAGAGTCAAGCCACAAAGTCATTAAAGGTCAGAAGAATTTGAAGGATTCAAGGAGAATTGGAGATTAAGAATACAATTCTTGGGTTTTTCTATCTTTTTGTTATTCTCTTATTTTCTTGGTATTATTTTTAATGTTTAAATTTTATTTGATGATGATGTGTGACTTGATGGGGAACTAATTCATTTATCTAAGATTATGATTGAACTCAATATGTAGTCAGATTTATTTATCTCTCTTTTACTTATCTTTTATGGATTTAAGTTGTTTATTTTATTCTGTTCTTAATGCTTCTGATTGACTGGCCACTAATTAGATTGAATTGAAAACCTAGGTTAAATCTTGACAAAGGAGATTTAGATAGACCTTGAATAGAATAACGTTTGTTCAAACACACTTAGTTGATTAGGTAATTTGAATTGCATATAGGGTAAACATACACTTATAAGCCATACGTAACCTAAATTAGAGTACGGACTTAATGAATTTTTCTTCAATTTAATTTGTATAGACATATGGTAAATTAATTGGGAGAGGTATTTTTATGAAAAATTTGATAGAGACTTGTAAATAATTTAGGACTTGAGGTTAACAACTTAATCCACTGAATTGAGTTAAGAGCAAGAGACAATAGTTAGATGAAGTATTAAGAGACATTATAATCTTAGGTCTAGTAATCACTAGAAGTTAACAAAATAATTTTGTTGATATATTTTAGATTAGTTTTAGTTATTAGTTTATTGGTTTTAATTTTAATTTTAATTGTTTAGATAAAATTAAGGTGTGTTAATTTTAGTAGTTAATAGTAAAAATTAATTTAATTTTTTTTGGGATCGACACTCTACTTATCACTATATTATCTTTGCGATACATATACTTGTGTGAGTAAAAAATTGAACAACACTTAGCTAAAAATTTCAAAGACAAATCATCCCAAGTAGTGATATAATCGGTCGAAAATGAATTCAACCAATTCTTTGCTTTATCCCTCAGCGAAAAAGGAAAAAGTCTCAATTTATTAGCATCATCAGTGGCCTTATTATGCTTAAAAGTATCATAAATTTCCAAGAAATTCACAATATGAGCATTCAGATCATCATTTGGTGACTTCTCAAGCTGTATTGAAGTCTGAATCATCTGAATGATAGTTGGCTTATCTCAAAAGTATTAGCTTAAATAGTAAGCTTTCGAATAGAAGAGTGAAGGCCTTGTAAGAGAGGTACACCGTATTCTCGCAAGGACTTGTTCTTTTTTTATCTTTGTTGTTCAATCATTATATGGAGGTGAGTTGAAGCTTGTTGATTCTTCCTCTGAAGTTTGCGAAAAGTCTTCGATTTCTGGATCAAAAGGAACAATTTTCAAATCTCTAACTCTTCACATACAATGACCAAAAATACCTGAAAACAAAATAAAAAAAAAAGTTTGAAGTAAGACTAAAATTTCTTGGAATTAATATTAGCAAAAGAAAATTAAAGAAACAATTTCTCGACAATAACGCCAAAAACTTGTTGTCGAGTTTATCGCATAAGTGCATGTATTGTAAATAAGTAATATAATGAAAGTAAAGTATCTTTCCCACGAGGAATAGTACCAAAATCTTTTGCTAACTACTAAAATTAACACAATTTAATCTTATTTAAACAAACGAATAAAAAGTATTGAAAACTAAACAAATAAAAAACTAATAACAATAACGTCAATTTAACTAGATAAATCAATCAAATAAGTCTAGAATTACAATATCCACTTAACAATTCATTTGAATCTCTTCTACTCTTTCTTAATTGACTAGATAACTGAGTTGTTAACCTAGAGTTCTAAAGTATTTATAAGTCTTTTCCAATGTCCCTATGAAAATATCTCCCTAAACTAATTTACTATATTCCTATGCAAATTGAAATCAAGAAAGACTCATTAAGCTTAGACTTTAATTTTGGCTACATATGACATGTAAGTGTATTCTTATCTTACGCACGAATTGAATCAATCATCTCATGCAATTGATATTAAACATATGTTATTTCACCCAAGGCTTACTCTAAACTCCTTCTTCCAGTTCCGTTTAGTGTTACCTTATTTATTTAATTGATGATCAGATAATCAGACGCATTAATCACAAGATTGAAATAAACAACTCAAACATTACCAATTATAAGCAAAAAAGAGTATTAAAAATTCAAACTACTTGTTGGGCTCAACTGCAATTTTAGAATAGAAAATTTAGCTCCTCATAACTATTAAAAGCATCATCCGAAAACGTTTAGCCATCAACACAATACGAGAAAAGTAAAAAATAAAAAGAAAAAAAAAACAGAGGTTTGTCAGATCTTTAATCTTCAAGAGTTTTTCTTGCTTGCTTTTTTAGCTGTTTTTCTTTAAAGAAAACCTTTCTTAATTGTTCTCTTCAAGTGCTCTAGAAGTGTCTTTTAAATAGGCTTCATATATTGCCTTGGTTTCAACGAAACCAAAACTCAGTGTATAAACAGTTGGTGTGGCACCGCGACCTCTAGCTTCTGACTTGCAGCCATTTGTTCTTCTTTTCACGGTGTCGCGGTGCCCCTTGCTTTAGGGCCACGGTGCCCAAGGTGTTATTTTCACTGCAAAAAAAAAAAAGATTTTTTTCGACAGAAAAAATTTCGTATGTTTTATGTTGCTTATTTTTTTATATTTTTAAAAACTTTATTGAATCATAAATTACAAATTAACAGTTTCAAATTCATTAATGTTATAAAATTAAAATGTTTATAAAAAGGACATAATAAATTTTTTAATTTTATGAAAATATATGATAAGATCTAATAATAAATTTAACAAAAAATAATAATACTTTATGTACGTATTAATATTAGTTAATATAACTCAATTTTTGCTTTTCAAAAAAAAATATTAGTTAATATATATTAAGAAGATAGATATATAAGAAATTTATTAACATAATATATTTAAAATATATTAGTTTATTATATGTATGTATACAAATTAGAATCATAGCTATGGAATATATATATATATATATATATATATATATATATATATATATATATATATATA